>NC_084661.1:16272554-16625054 GCF_019802595.1 Syngnathoides biaculeatus | reverse complement strand
GGTCGTATTTGTCTGTTTTTATATAAGAATTTGAGAAGGGGCCTGAGACTTTTTAGTTGTACTGTAGACGTAAAGACGGCAGCTTTAAGATAGCCAATGTCGAGATCTAGTAAATATGTTTTTTTTTGTTATTAAAACGAAAAAAATGTAACCAACGAAGAATGACATATGGTACATTTTCCTTACCATCTGCAAATGATACACCAATGTCTATATTATAGTATAACTCAATGATAGATTGCTATACATTCTCCCTACCATATGACAATTATACACCTTGTGTGACTTATTTTTCATACTTTCAGTGATACAATGAATTTTTTTAATGGGAGCATGTCAATAATAGTGTTGACACGTGGTCTTTTCCTTACCTGATGTTAATTCTACGTTTGTTGACATTTTCTGTACCACGCGTCAATTGTGTTCTCTCGCTCTTGTTTTTAAATTACATTGAATAAATGTCAATAATGCAGTCGACTTGTTGTCCGATTATGGATATCGCACTCTGTGACACGGAGAGCAGCCCTTGCAAATTGTCAACCTTTCCACGTGAAGTCATGAGCCTTGCGTGTGCGCTCCCTGGGAAGTGGTGGACGACAATAATCCACAAGACAAATCAACACAGATCGATGATGATACACCCCGGATCAAGTGATGGGGAGGGGAAAAGGGGGGAGGCGGGGAGGGGGGGGGGTCATGGGAGTAAAATGGCCAACGTGACGGATGCAGTTCGGGTTGGATGATGATGATGTTGATAATGATGACGACGACGGTGCGTCCGGGGGTTGCTTGCTTTAAAAGGGGGGCAGCTGCGTGAAAGCAAGCACAGCACACAAACGCAACGCTCCTTCATCATCATCATCATCATCATCACCATCATGTCCATCATGAACGGCCACTGCAACGGGAAGGCGAGCGACGTCACCGCCGACGAGATCCACTGCAACAACTGCTTCTCTGAGCTGAGCGTCAAGAAGGCGGCGGCGGCGGCGGCGGCTGCGGCGCACCGCAAGCTCCACGAGGGCTCCCGCAAGGAGGAGGAGGACCAGTGCCGGCTCCCCGCCCTGCAGGCCGCCTACACCAGCATCCTGCGGGAGCTCGGCGAGGACGCCGACCGCCAGGGTCTCCTCCGCACGCCGCTGCGCGCCGCCAAGGCCATGCAGTTCTTCACCAAGGGCTACCACGAAACCGTGGACGGTGAGAACGAAGTCCAGCCGAGATTATTTCTGCTGCTGTACAATTCCACATTTCGGTTCAAAAACTAAGAATATTCTTGCACTATTTTACTCGTACGAAATTACTGCACTCAACTGAAAATTAACTTCCTTTGTTTGAACATCTCTTGCACAAGATCAAACTAACATTCTGCGATTTTCGAGAAGAATCACAATCAAATTGAAGTACTTTTTCCGTCCAACACTGTTCCATTGGGTGTCATTATATTGCACTATTTCCCATTTCAAAATAAAAGAACATCACCGTGCATCACTCGAGATGACATCATGAGTTCACTTGACGTCAATCGATTGCAGATGGTTACGACATGGCCGGTGCATTCTTCCCCTTGGAAAGAATTTCGCACGAGCTTATGAGCGACCAGTGCAATTCAATTCAAATGACTGTTTTTCTAGTTCACGTCATTTTTATTACTTAATTCCCTCATCCAATGTGAAGACGTCGGACTGCAAAGCAGTCTCGATAATCAAATGGTTTTGCGAAATGCTCGTCAGTTCTCTTCCCGAGTTCTGATCGTGGCCAATTGCGGCCCGGGGTAGCAAAAGCAGCGGAACTACCAAATTGGAAAAAGAAACGTGACATATTTCAATCTCGATGTTCCGCCAGACGTGCTGAACGACGCCATATTCGACGAGGACCACGACGAGATGGTGATCGTCAAGGGCATCGACATGTTCTCCCTGTGCGAGCATCATCTGGTGCCCTTTTTCGGAAAAGTGAGTTCCCCTCAGGACTCGGGTGACGGCAACTCCGGTCTGGAGTTTGGTTCCGCTTTGGAAGTCGGCTGACTGGGTTTCTCGCCCCCTTTCCCTTGTAGGTACACATTGGGTATATTCCCAACAAGAAAGTGGTGGGGCTGAGCAAGCTGGCGAGGTAATTAAAACACACACACACACATCGCGCTCGCCGCGTTAGTGTCGGCCCGGCGCGTTCTTCTGTTATTTCACGGCGTTGACCTGCCTAAACTCGCGTGAGAACGTTTCCTGTGGGAACCGCCGCTTTGTCATCACAGGTCCGTGCGGACGGGCGGCGCGGGAAGCTGGGCCGCGGTCGAGGGTCTGGCGTCGAACCGGGTGCCTTTCGGGTGTCGGTTCTTGATATGAAAACAGCAGACAAAAGAGCAGAGAGACAACAACAAAAAAAAAAAAAAGGGGGGGGGGATAATGAGGCAATACCAAAAGGTCAAATTCTGATGGAGAAGCGTGCAGTCAGGTCCACACCTCCGCCTCTCGCTGTCGTCCTTCGGCAAACAAACCGGAGTCACATCCTGTGTACACTCATGAAAGTTTGCGAGTCCCAAACCAGATTGGAACCAGTTTGGCCAGCGCTTCCCAACGCGGGACGCACGTTTTCCCACCTCCGTTGCCAAAGTCACGGCCCCATGTACTGATACGTGAAGAACGATTGTTTATTTTGCTTGAAAAATAGTCTCCAGTGTGCGATATTTTCAAATACCGTCACGAATGAGTTTGCAGTCATTTTTCTTGCCGTGACATTTTCCAGCCAGAGGGTGAGCTGCACTGTATTTGTTTGCAGATTAAACTAGTGCCTCAAAATCAACAATTCTTTTATGGTTTGTGTATAATGCTGGTACATCTCTGAACAAAATCAAAATTGGACGACATCTTTTTTTTTTTTTTTTAACTAGACCTCCACGACGCACCCAAACCCGGCTCACTTTTGGGTGATCCACCTACCAGTTGAGAAACTCTTGAGTTACACAATATTGAATATGAAATCTAATATCACAACAGGGGTGTCAAGCTCATTTTTGTCACGGGCCACATTGTAGTTATGGTTTCCCTCCGAGGGCCCTTATGGTGAAAGCAGAGAAATTCTGAACGGCCTCATCATATTGACACATGAAATCGATGACATTATCATTTATGATGTATGACAATTTGAAATGTCAATATCCAAGCCGCTCATCCTCGCAAGGGTTGCGGGAAAGCTGGAGCCTATCCCAGCGAGCTTCGGGGGAAAGGCGGGCTACACCCTGAACTGGTCGCCGGTCAGATATCGACACCATCACTGAACGGGAATCGATCCCACGCTGCCCGCACCGAAGGCAGGCGTTTGCACCACTACACCATCAGTGATTCCAATTTGAAATGTTGTGACATTTTCACAAGAATCAGATTTTGACACCAATGATTTGCCTTCCCGGGCCACATGCTCTCATGTGGCGGGCTGGAACTGACCCCCGGGCCTTGAGTTTGACACCTGTGCGTTACAAGGTCAACAGTAAGAAAAAAAAAAAAACAGGCAAGGAAAAAAACTGTCAGGGGGAGAAAAAAGAAGAAGAATTGAAGCAAGATTTAAGACAATAATCAGAGATAAGAGGAAACAAAACATTTGCATGATTGTCAGAGAGAAATGAAAATTTGATTTTGACGAGTCAAAAATTATTTTCCTTGCAGGATTGTGGAGATCTTCAGTCGGAGGCTTCAAGGTGAGGCACACCAGTGCAAAAAAAAAAAAAAAAAAAAAAAAAAGATCAGAAAATTAGATTACCATTCCCAAAATTGTGGTATAGGGTTAATCATTTGTTCGAGTTCACCAAAAGCTTTTGTCGGATTTCTCCGAACCGCCGAGAACGCAGACGGATTATCTTTGCGCCATTTGTCAACATCGGCTTTTACTTTGGAAAATTTTTTGCCACGCATTTATTTTGTTTGTTTTTTTTCTTCCCCCGCAGTTCAAGAGCGTCTCACCAAGCAGATTGCCACCGGCCTGTCCGAGGCCCTGCAGCCCAAAGGCGTCGCCGTGGTGATCGAGGCCGCGTGAGTACACGCAGGCGCGCGTGACGCACGCGATGGTCGGCCACGCTTCAACGCCGATCCCTTTTTCCCCGCGCAGGCACATGTGCATGGTGATGCGTGGCGTGCAGAAGATGAACAGCCGCACGGTGACCAGCTCCATGTTGGGGGTCTACCTCGAAGACCCCAAAACCCGGGAGGAGTTCCTGACCCTCACCCAGCACTGAGGAGACCTCGAGTCCGGACCCGTCAACACAAACCAAAGAAAGTTCACAAACCAAAGCTTGAAACTTTTTCAACGGCGCGGCGTTGATGATTTGTTACGTCACTGTGATTCTTGATGCCCCTCACCCTACGGCAATACACACACGTCAAAACATCCAAATAATTGGGATTCATGTATTCTTACAGTATGTGCAATTTTTCGGAGTTTTACTGCCCTGATGGGAATTTTATTGGTGCTTGTGCAAAGTGGTACTGTTTAAACCTTCCTCACTTCATTTATTATGTTATTATTAGTAGTCGTAATAATAGTAGCAGTAGCAGCGTCTGTTCTTTAGTCATAATTTGCATCTTTGTGCTACGGGACATTTGTATGATATAAACTCCTATTTTTGTACGAGTATGAAAAAGGAGGAGAAGGCTTCACGGATCGGATGAGTTTGCTGTTTTTTTTTTTTTTCGTCGTGTATTTTAATGGTTGTTTATCCAAATAAAATGCGTACAAACATCAAAAAGTTCTGGTCTCCTTCGTGGAACTTCACGATCCGGTGAAAGGAAGAAAAAACATTCACAGACGTGTATTAAAAGGGCTTTTTTTTTTTTTTTTTTTCAATACAAGATCTTTTTTCAATAGCTTGATATCATCTCCTCAAACTCAGGTGAGTTAATATTTGAGGGACAATATTTGACCATTAAGGGGTTGTGCCCCAAACGTGTTATTAAATATTTAACCAATTGGAACATCAATAAGTCTATTCAATATATATCGTGACATATTTTGAAATACAATGTGATTATAGTCGTCCCATTCAATGCATTTTATTTTTTTTATAGTATTTTTTTTCAAGTTTAGTTAATTTTTATAATACTGATTGCATTTTCTTATTGCTCAAATGAATTATTATTTGACAGCATTCCGATTTCAACATATTTTCCATAGTTCAATGATTTTTACCAAAACAATTTGTAATTTTAATGATTTAAAGACATTTTAAAATTCATTCATTTATTGTAGAATGTATTTGAGGTTTATATCAATAATTTAATTTCATAGATTCTTTTAATTGCTACCTTATCTGTTCATTTAATTGCATATTTTGAAATAAATAAAACAGGTCTTCCAATTATTATTTGAATGACTTTTTGAAGGAAGTGTTTTGAATAATTCTTTCCAAGGATTTTTTTTTTTAAATACATAGAAATACTTTTTTTAATAGCATGGCCTTTTTATTTTTCAGTGCCGTATTTTTGAGATAAGCGAAATAGGTCTTCAATTTTTTTTTTTTGTACTGAAGATTTTACTCAAAAAATAATCACATCATATACACATAAAAATCATACTTAGGGGGGAAAAAAAAAACCTACAACTCGTAATCGGGGTGTGTTACGCGCTAAGATAGGGAAAAGAGTTCAAGCGTGGCATGAGAGGACCGTGAGGAAGTCGGCGGGAGACGTACGCACTGGCGCACGATCACACTGACGTCTGCTTGTAGTTGGTGGTGTCGAGGACCTTCTTTCCGCACATGGCGCAGATGCCTGGGGGGAGAGCGACGGATGGAGCATGTGAAAGACATCAATGAGGTGCACGTGCTGTTGCTTGTAAAACACATTTTAGGGCAAACGTTGGGACAATGCGGGATTTGTTCACATGCGCAACTGACACTGCGCACACGCAAACTTGTGAGCGCGACCCGGGCGTCAGTTGACACCGCGTGCCCGCCGATTTGGACTCGGGCCGTGCGGAGTACGATGCATATCGAGCTCGCCGGCGGCGGTGAGTACAGAAAGAGGCTCGAGTTGCAAAATGTCGAGATTCGGAATTGATAGTGAATGTTGTGGTTGAGTTATGACAAATTGGAAGGAAAACCACTTGTGAGCATGGTCTGCAGCGAGTTACCTGCTCATGCTCTTGCTGCAAAAATGCGCTACAGTGCAGGAACATCCGTCCATCCATTTTCCTAGCCGCTTATCCTCACGAGGGTCGCGGGGAGTGCCGGAGAAATTTAGAGTGTCCAATTAATGTCGCATGTCTTTGGGATGTGGGAGGAAACCGCAGTGCCCGGAGAAAAGCCACGCGGGCACGGGGAGAACATGCAAACTCCACGCAGGCGCGTCTGGGATCGAACCCGGGACCTCAAAAATGTGAGGCCAACGCTTTACAGCTGATCCACCGTGACAACATTGAATAATCTCCGCAAAAATATAAAAATACATCACTAAACCTTGTGCCCTGTGGCTCACTGGCGACCAGTTCAGCGTGCAGCCCGCCTTTCGCCTGAAGTTATCTGGCTTAGGCTCTAGCGCGCCCGCGCTCTCGTGAGGATGAGCGGCTTGGAAAATGGATGGATGCCTAAACCACAGTTACGTTGAGTCGTTTGAAGGGGAACAAAAACACTAAAAGTCTTCATTTTATAAAAGAACTGACCTTGCCGTGCTAATACTTTTGAGGGACATGGAACATTCCGAGGCCCTCCCGGATGACCGAGCGTCTCACCCTCTCTCTTTTCAACATACGAGACGACGAATGGACAATCCGCTCCGCGCAATCGATTACGGGCGATTATTACAGCTATTCCTAATCTCACCGATGCGATTTTTTTTTTCTTAACAAGGTGGGGGTAAAGGATTACGCTTTTAAAATGCAATTTTCAATTTGGATCAAATATATGCTCAAGAGTGTGCATAATGCAATCAGACCAAAAACTATTCTCCCGCGGGCAAAAAAAAACGATTAGATGAGCTCTCTGAAAAATCTCTTCAGAGCTTAGGCCGCGATGGACCGACCTTTCTTGTAGGCGCAGCCTTGGCAGTAGTGCGATCCCGACTGATGGACGGAGCTCTTGCAGATGCGACACGTGGCGAAGCCGGTCTTGCTGTACGGGTCAAACCTGAAAGCGGGTGCGAGGGGACGAATCACAACAAGTTAGAAAAATGCCTGCGGATCGCTTACGGAATGCTGATAATGAAGCGTCGTTCTTTGCAGACATCTATTAATCTTTATCTGACACGCTGGGATTACTGATCGTCTCAGTGAGCATTCTGCACAGTGCCGTTGCGGTCATCTTTAAGCACGGCAACTCCTCGGGAAAGTACCGACGGTGCTGAGCTTTCTCGTGTTATCACCTTTCAGAACCCCCGCCATAGGCGAAAGGCCGGGAAAACGGGACGGGGACCATTTCGGTGGGATGCAATCAGATTCTGACGGCGTGATAAATTGCACAAAAATATTGTGGCACCAACTCTCGCAGCTGGTTGCAAACGTTCAGTTCGAGACGGTGTTACATTAATATGTGAACATTACATGAAATTTGACAAAGAGCGATGAGTGGCGCTATGATAAACATTATATAAGCGCTCCTTCCTCTAGCAGCCACTCTTCATAAGTACGTTTTGTATATCCTTCTACAAAGATGGGGTACACAAACAAATTTCATAAGGACTCAATTTGTTCACACCTCCGGCAAAAGGGGGTCATGTCACTTTCCCTGCACTACGGACTAAAAAAAATAAATTAAGAATTAAAAAAAAAAAAAACAGCTCATGGCGCTGATGGCAGCAAGTTCCTATGACTTTTTAAAAATCCAAGTACCTTAAAACCAATGCCAAGAGTTTTACCCCTCCCACAGTGAATGCAACCACCACCACACTTTGCCAAGTCTGCCTTTGCGGTATCCGGGGGTTAACCAACATTTTTTTAAATATTAAATTGTGCACAAATGAGGAGATCACGAGCCCCTCGGCTGCTAAAAAAAGACGCTCACCTGGCTTTCTTCGAAGTCAGCAGCTTGTTTTCATTCCGCTTGCGGCCGCCGCTCTCTGGAGCAAAGAGACATCTTTTATCATTCAACATCAGAATCAGCTTTATTTGGTCAAGTGTGTTAAAAAAAAAAAAAAAACAGCAGTCGGCGCTGCCCTGGTACGACATACAGAACAAAGAACAACAAAGCAGCAAGAACAAAGAACAAGAGACATTTCTATTTGTAGGAACTATTCCTTATAAGTCGTGCAAGTAATAGCAAAAAGCCGCTAACCAATAAAGGTTCATAATTCCCAAAGTATAGACAAAAAAAAAAAAAAAAACAGACATACGAATTACAACAAACTGGATGATTTGGACTCCACAGACGTGTGTAATCTCCTTCTTACCTATCGTATTTCGTGCTCCGTCCTTCCAAGTGTCCGGGGTGATGACTCTGCCGAGCTTCTTTTCGCCTAAAACAAAAACAAAAGTGAAGTCACACGCACGCAGTTATTTTATTGACACTACAACAACATTTCGGGACAGTTTGAGCTGGCTGACACGATAGCTGCGTTAGCTTCAAATGACCGGACGACGTCATTCGAGGACACAAACATTCAGCTCATATTTTAAAGAAAGACAGCCATTAGCTTCACTTACACTTTTCACAGACCATATTTCCTTTTTATTTGTGGCGGAGTTTGCTTCAAGCCGATGGGAATATTCTGTTATTTTTTATGAAGGCCTACTCTTACCACGCTAAATTCTCATTGTTTTGTAAACTTCCGTTTTTGATGACGCCCACTGATCGGATTGGTCAAATGCTACGAAATCCTGAAATATTATTGGCTAACATTTTTCTGGTTTGTAAAGACGAAAGCAGTAGATTCCGGTTTAAAATCCACTTATTTTCGGTGCATTATGTATTTAATTCAATAACTATATTCATCAAAATGTGACAAACAAAACATAGTCTATTAAAAAAAAGCATATCCGAAGGAGGTACGAAAACAAAATAGCAAGAGGCTATGGTCACCACGCCCAAATTATGGTGACGTCAAGTCATCCAATGGGTCAATGTTCTGATATTCCGAAATATGATTGGTCAATAGCTGTGTCGTTCAAAATTAAATGAAAGCGATTGATTATGACTTAAAATTTAACTTTATGTGCACATTTTTATTCAACACCACCACCAAAAATATTGAAATATACTTTGGAAAATAGTAAAAATTAACAAGACGGTGGGGAAAGAAAAGGTGTCCCCCAACTTCCGATTCATGATGCGGTCTACTCATCAGATTGGCCAAATGTGACGAGATTCTAAACTGTGATTGGCGGAAGCCTGGGCAACTCCATATTGACGGAAGTAAGGCGCAACCATCGATGGACGTATCGCCCGTGGTTGGTCTTGCTTTATTCGCCATTTTCAATTGTTAGCAACATTTTTTTTGGGGGGGGGGTTGGGGGGGTGTCTTTTATCACCATGTGGGACTACGAGATCCGAGCCATGGTGAGCACCCACGCCACCATCGCCCTCTCGGTGCTCGTGGCTACCGTCGTGCCCGCGGCGATCGTCCCGGGCTTTTCCGTGTACGGCACCCACCTGCTGTGGATCTACTCGGTTTCCGGGGCAGTGGCCGCGGTCAGCGTCGCCTTCTTCTGGCTGCTCGGCATCTCGCCGCCGACCAGGAAGCACACGATTGGGTACAAGGTCGGACAACACACCATCAAGACGACTACATTCAAGTAGACGTAGCATTTGTTGTTGTTCAAATAACACGTGTAATGCTATCGTCAAAATTCACCAAGGATGAAGAATGCAGCGTTCCATGTTGCAAGTGTAGTTTCACGAATTCAATCATCATTATCATCATATTGTTATTAATGTCAAGACATTTCCATTCGATTCCTTTGGTTAGTGGGGAATGACTCCTAACAACTAACTCTGGATCCAAGCAAAAAGTATTATTTATGGTGAATTAATGATTTTGACATCTTTGTCCAGTTGTCCAGGTTGATTCGTTCCTGCTTGTACTTCTCCCTGTCCTGCTTGTTCTTCCACACCGTGATCGTCCTCTACGGAGCTCCGCTGATCGAGTGAGTGGCAAAAGAAATCATGAAACGTCCCAAACTAAAATAGCCGTGAAATTTTTTTGGTTTGCTTGTTTGTTTTTGCGTGCGTCTGCGTTCCAGCTCGGCTCTAGAAACCTTCTCCCTGGCCGTGCTGCTGTCCTCGCTCACCACGCTCCGGTGTCTCTGCATCCTCGGCCCAAACTTCCAGGCCTGGGTCCGGGTCTTCAGTCGTCACGGGTCGGTATAAAACCGAAAAAAATGATAGAATTAAACCCCGACATTATGGTACCGCTGTACCTGGACCACAGTGTTTGAAAGAAACCGATGTAACGGGTTTGCCTGCCTTGGATTCACAGAGCGATGTCCGTGTGGGACACCTGCCTCCAGATCACGGTGGCCATGACGGTGTTGGGCGCCTGGGTGGGAGCCTTCGCGATCCCTCTGGACTGGGGCAGGGCGTGGCAGGTCAGCATATGCCCGTCAAACCCTCATCGAGTCACACCTCAAATTAAAGGTCTTGAGGCGGGCCTTGTAGGTCGCGTTTATTTGTCAAGTAGACTGTGGCGGGATGGTTTAATGGTGGAAAAACCTTTCCCGGGTACCTCCACCCACCAGTCGCTCACATAGATCGGTAGAAAAGATCACTCATCCCACCAGTTCTTTGTTTACTTTTTCAATTTACCATAACACGACAAAGTAATGACCAAAAAAAAAAAAAAACGTCTTCCATTCCTTGGTCTCTTATTTATTGATTTCATCCCAGGTTTGGCCCATATCCTGCAGCCTGGGCGCCACGTTGGGCTACTTGTCAGGACTGGTGGCGGCGCCGGCGTGGATTCACTACCATCGCAAGCAGCTCACCTACAAGTGTAAATAATGGACCGCCGCCGTATTCCTTTCACTGTTCCCTGTTATTTATCCGGATTCCAGACCCAAGGATGTCGCTAGTTGTGATGTCGGCTACCTTATTTTGTACTGTCCCTTTGACATGAATAAAAAGTCTTGCTTTACGTTCTCATTCGCTGCCTGTCACGCCAGACAATAGGCCAGGCCACGCCTTTTAAAGCCACAAATATAGCTGTACTGTAGAATGTGAGAATGGCGCCCCCAAGTGCACAAAAACAATAACTGCACTTCATGTTTATGTATAGTATGGGCTTTGGGGGGGGGGGGAGGCTTTACAATATAGAGAACTAATTAACCGTTTCTGGGCAGGGGTTGCAAATTTGCAACAGGTTTAATATAATGAAAAATTTTGAGTCCAGAGTATCATTTTCTGAAAATATCTGATTTTTATTTCTGCAAAATTTTATTTGGTCCAGGGAGGGTTAAATAAATACGTTAGCTATTCCAGATTTGTGGCGTCCTGGAATGTAACCCCAACAGTAAATATGTAACAATAATTTCAAGTCACTGAAACACGATGTGGTTTGAAAATTACCACTCTATTATATGGGCAATAAGTTACAGCATTTTATAATTCAGTTAAAGTTATAAAAGTTAAATTAAAAACAGCACCTTAACATATACAAAAACATTTTTTAAAGATTAAATGTAAATACAGTACAGGACTGAAGATATAGTCAATGAATCTTTCTTGTACCACTAGAGGGAGTCCGCATACCACGAGATAATTTCCCTCATAAAAATGAATAAAGATTATATACTCATAATGTAGAAGCAACCAATAAGGTAAAAAGAAATACATAACTCCAAAAAAAAGAATAAAAAGAAACAAAATGTTGGGATGGGGTTAAGTGACATTTGAACAATATGAGCAAAGTGTTAAGTATGAAGGAATTGCACCGCAGAAGAATCAGTGTCCTGATTGCTCAAGAGACAAACTCAGGAAGTGCAGTCGTTGTACGTATAAACGCACACAGCGTGACTGTACACACAGTCTAATATATATTGTCTGCTTTGTAGCGCCTGAAGGCACCGTGATGAATGCTGGTCTTTTTTTAAAAGCGCTATTAATCTCCCAGCACCCCCCCCCATCCTCAGGCCACTTTATTGGATTTGCAAACTCTAACCCAGATTTAAAACCCTACTTTGAAGCTCCAACTAGAAACCGTTAACCGTGATTTGACTCGCATGACCCTGCCACTCCAAAACCCCGACTTGAAATCCTGATCCGTGCTTGAAACCTTAATCCTGGCATTCAAACCCTTATCTGAAACCCTAACTTGACGCAAATATTCAACGTTCTAACCCTAAGTTTCGCGGGATTAAACTCCAGATATCGCTGGCGATACCAGTCAGTCCGCCAAACCGATCTGACCTAAGTGAATTTTTCGGAGGGCGAGTACACAGGTTGGACGTCACATCTTAAAGATGTTAGCGTTGCTGCTGATGGATTTGTGGAGAACGTTATTTATTCATTACGTTCTGAGGGCGAGCAGAGGAGATTTGTCTCTCCCTCGGTTCGCCGTTGCCAGCATCAATTTTGGCCGGAACCCAAGAACTGGCCCTAGAAACCAAGGAAGACTGAGGTTGTCACAGACTTGTCATAGAGACTTGGCCCGAGAGGCCCCAGAGCTCAGTGGTTAGAGCATCGGTTTGGTATACCAGGGTGTCGTGGGCATCCGGTGTTAAAAACTGTACCAAACAAATCTGAGACGTGACGCTGTGGTGACCCCTATCGGGACAAGCCAAAAGAAACTCATCGAGACTTGGTCCAATAGCTGCCAGAGATGTTCAAACCCTAGAACCAGTTTGACTTTGCGACATGAAATTGAGTAAACAGGTCTATCAAGAGCAGACCCACATCTAAGTCTTAAAAGCAATACCAGAAAAGACACATCAAGTCTTCCATTTTGTTTTAAAGCCACAATTTTAGGGTCATTTTAGGCTATTTCCAGGTCTCCTTTCATGACTTACTCAACCACAATATTCTTTTGAGTCGAAGCGTCAAGAGGGAGACTTTTCACAAGCGTCCACCCCACAGTTCCTCCATCTTGCGTCACCGCAGTCCACTCGAGCGGCCCTTGTTTTGCGGCAACAATGGCTCCCTTTGTCGCCGGCAGACAGGAGGGCTGCGCGACAACATGTTTGCTCAGCGGTAACGCGACACTCCAACTGTTAATGAAGCCTGGGGAGGACGCGCGGGGAAGCAAACAAGGGGGGAGGAGGGCGAGGCGGCGGGGGTGTGATGAGCGCGGAGGGGAGTGCGACACGGCAGCTTGAGAAAATGGAGGACGGGCGAGACTGATGATAAGATGACAAATGGGAAGAGCAACCTCGCTTAGCGTCTTCGCGCTCCACTTGTTGTCTATATTAATTCAATTTTTGATGCCGTGGATCTTTGTGCAACCAATATGCCCGATAAGTTGCAGCGCGTCCCCCGCTTGACTTTCAGCGAGCCGTCGTCGGATCAAACATTTTCACCAGCGGTGTAAATGGCGTGAATAAACAAGAGACATTTCCTACGCCCAGAGCCGAGCAGCCGGTGTTTACCGGGACTCAGCCGCCAACTTCGTTCAACAGAGACCACCTGTTGCTCCAGAGCCGCGTGACACGACCTTTTGCCCATTCTAAAAGTTGTACCGTAATTTCCGGCCTACGAGCCGCGACTTTTTTGCCCACATGCTTTCAACCCTGCGGTTTATGCGGTGATGCGGCTAATTTGTGCATTTTTTTTCTAACGACTGCAAGGGGGCACTCGAACGGAAAAGGTAAGAATGACACAGGTGGAATATATGCGCCGAGGAAGTGATTTTTTTACCGGCCTGTTAGCACCGAGTACCTGGTGTGTCTCGGTGATATTTACCAGTAAGTTTTATAATTAGCCCTATTCGCGTTAGTGCTAGTGTTAGCGCTGCACTAGCGTTAAACTCTTTCCATGTACCGTCTTTCTTTGTAAATATCTCGCGTTTCAAGGTGCGCACTCGCGTCTTTTATACAGTTGCGGCGTATGTATGTACCAAATGGTATTTCCTTTACAAGTGTACTCGGTGAGGCTTGTCAGCAGGTGCGCTCTTAGGCCGGGAATTACGGTACTTTTAGTCTCCCGTGAGGGAATTTGGCAAAGCGAGTCCAAACAGGAACCAGGGCGACGAGACAGAGGTAAGGAATGACAACCATGATTGATTTGTTTTCCCTTCAAATTTATTGAGTTTCATCTTTTTCATAGAAAAAAAGAAAACTAGACATTTTTGTGGGGGGGGTTTGTACTAAATAAATTGTTCACTTTTGACATTTCCAAGAGGTGTCACAGAGGGGAAAATGGAGGCTCAGGGTTGGGTCGACATACTGAGCGGCGAGTTCAAAAGCCGGTTCTGCTAAGCGGTACGGGTCGCCTTTGGTACAGTCCCATTTTTGGCAGTCTTCTCGTGTCAATAACACGGCCCCCGATGTCATTTTCTGGGAGTTTGTCGCCATACTATTCTAAACCGTACCGAACCGGGCCGTTTGGCGGGAAACGTGGCAAAAAAAAAGTGTCGAGTGAGAATCCGGTTCGCGAGCGCCGCTCACTTGTTGTTTCTGGGCTGGGCGGCGATGTAGAGCGCCACCAGGCAGTAGAGAGCGCCCCCTACGGTCAGGGCCATGGTGGTGCGGTACAGCAGCCGGTCGGGGACGCCGCGCTTCAGGTGAACGGGGATGCCGTCAGATGTCTACAATATACGATTAAAAAAAAAAAAAAAAAAAAAAAGCAAACAAAAAGTTTCTCGGCTTGAGTAAAAGAAATGTCGCAATTAGAGTGAAACATCAATAGTCAAATTACTCTCGTGTTATCGATCGTGCCGCTCCCCTCGGTGGTCCGTTCGGGATTGATTCACGAGGGCCAAATGGAAGGGAAAACTTGGGAGTGAAACGTCTTGCTTTTGCAATGCGCAATTACCTGGAATATCCTCTGCAAGTCGGGTACCTTGTTGGCCCCCAAGTACTCCATCACGGGCCCCGCTTCCGACACCACTTTGGTGGGGGTGGCAAAGATCATGGAGGAGGATTCGGCCGGCGCGGCCGGCCTCAAACCCTGCACGATGAAAGCAGCGCCAGTCAGACAATGTTTACATTACACGTTACGACAAGTGTGCCACGCGCGTTTCAGCCACATTTAGCAGTAACGGTTAGATTCCAGCGTGGTTCTTATCTGCCGAGCGGGTTGCAGGTGTGACCCATGCACAATCTGGCTGTTACACAAGTCGTGCTAGTTGTTTACATTCACCTTTTCGTGAGATAGTTTTTAAAAGAAATAAAATCTTATTTGTTCTTGAACGAAAAGTGGATTTTTTTTTTTTAGAATACAGCCTAGTTTTAAGAGCCCAGAGGCATCTTACAAAACAAATAAAAAGGTGTGATACTACAAAACTAAAGCTGCATTTTTTCACTTCACGTGTGAAAGTATTAATTTCTTCTTTCGTCAGGCGTTGGGTTTAATACCATAATATCACAATTTTAGATACAACTATTTCCCCCCTAATTTTTACCATAACAAAATACATCTAAATACTGTTTTCATTTGGGGAGGAGGGGGTTACATAATTCATTCCTGGTGCATTTAGGGCACAGGTATCAAACTCAAGGCCCGGGGGCCAGATCCAGCCCCCCACATAATTTTATGTGGCCCACGAAGGAAAATCATCTGTTTTCGACTTCTGTGATTCTTGTGAAAATCTGTGACCCAAATTTCAAATTCTCATACAGCATAAATGATATCATGAGATGTAAGAATTATTGTGTTTACCAAACATGAACAATTGTAAAAAAAAACAACAACAAAAAAAAACACATTAACCTTGATTTCTGATTTCAAAAATTACTTCATAAATTTTGGGTGTTAATAGGATGAGGCGATTGAAGATTTTTATGGTTTTCATAGCAAACCTCTGAGTTGAACTGTAACTACAACGTGGGCCACGACAAAAAAAATGAGTTTGACACTGATGATTTGAGGGGTCACCATAGTAGTAGTTCCATTATTTGGGATTTTGGGCGGGGGTCGGGCTGGGTCCTTGTTAAGGGTCAGTGGAAGCTAAAGCGTGAGAACCCTTGCTTGCCTCTTCAGTCAATAACAACGGAGCTGCGACTTTCACGCATGATACCAGTCGAACTTGCATTTCTTCACCTTTCTGACGGACAAAACCATAGCGGGTTTGTGCATTCGGATAATTAAATGTTTGGTGAAGTCACGTGTTAGCTTACACACAGGGCAGACGGCTGCTTAAAAAAAAAAAAAGTCTGAGAACAGGGGCAAAAATGACTTCTTTTATGCTGTTGAGTACATCTCAGCCTGGGGAGGTGACCGAATTATGTGTGTGTGTAAGCAGATGGTGTTTAAGCAGGGGAATTAAATGTGGCATATTGACATGCAAGTCTGATGAAAGAGTATTTAAATTAGGTATTTTGGGAAGGGGGGGTGACTTACTAAACTTCAGAAGCACATCTGTTTTCATATTTATAGCGGTAAACCATCAGCATCCATTTTGTCGCAAAGGAAATATAGGCCACAGCTTCTTTCTAAGCAAGCCCCAACATTGGTGTGCCTGAAATAATGACGTCGTCACATGACCTGCCTGCAAAGATGATAATTACGGTGTGCGAAGGCGACAGGAGGAAGGTGCCAAGATGCAACAACTTCGCAGCCGTCGTGACGCGCAGGCCTCAAGCTAACCTGAATAAAAGGGATCCGCTTTTCCCCCACCAAAAGTTATAGTAACCTTTTTTTTTTTTTTTTTTATCTGTCAACTATCAGAAATGCTAGGAGATTTGTTGTTTCAAGCGACAACAAAAATGGCATTAAAATATGCAACGCAGAGTAAAAGCAGCGACTTTGCTTCAGCCTTTTTCATAATCAAATTATTTCTATAATTATTTTAGTCATACGAGAACTAAATGTAAACAGTTTACTTGGTCAAAACATGAACTCAATGGTGAGAACAATTTGGGCGATGGGGAGGGGGGCAGATACAAACAGCATCTCCATATTATTGTTATTAATTTGTCATTAAACAGCATTACGTAGGGCATACGTTTTCTTTTGGCACTTACTTTCCAACGTGAATATAAAATGGGGAAAATTGTAATTGAGAATGTTTCGCTAGACTAACACCGCTATCATATAATGAAGGGGGTGAAGTGTGGGGTGGAATAAAATAGGAAAGGGTTTTGTTTTTTTTAAAGGTCAAATATGACAAGGACACACCTGGTCGGGATTGAATTTGAAATCACTCAAAGGACATGTGATGTGAGATAACCTTTACAAACAAAAGGTGGGAGAAAAGGATTAATCTGGTATTTTGTCCTTTCATTTGTCAATGATGAGGAGAAAGCAATTTGACATCTTATATAAGTCTTGAATTCAAGTTTAATTATGCTGCACAAAAAAAACCCAGGCCAATTTACAAGATAAACGTGGGGATGGCGATTAACACGAAGTTAATCATACTAGTTTACCCTAAAACGTAAGAGTGAGTGGAAAATAACATATTTGTGAAGAAAAAAAATCAGTTTTTAGCTGGTTTAGTGCGTTGATTGTCGAAGATGTTGCATGATTTTAAGCAGGCGAGGACGCAAACGAGCCAGGCGATATGAAGGTCACCGACAAATGTGACCGTCCGTCTTTTCAAACACCCACTTAACAGCTCACCTGGGGGGCGTAGGCCGTTGACGGAGAAGACCCCGCGAGCTTCTGCGTGATACCACTGAATTTGTAATACATATTTTTCTGTTCGTGGGAGACCGACGACCCAATACGGTGGTCACGACAGAAAACACCCGGCGTAGAGGTCTTCCTTCTTCCTGCGTCGAGGGAAAATGACGTCATAGTCAGGTGACTCCACTCTGCCTTTGTCATTGGAGTGCTGAGAACGCCACACAAAAAACTAAAAAATATTTAATTTATTTACAATAAAACATTTTAAAAAAAGACAGTGTACTTTTTTGATAATTTGATCCTTTATTCATAAATAATACCCACACATACAGTATAGGCAAAAATACAGAAGTACCGAACCCTAAGAGTTTTGCGAATGCATTCTACATTTGTAAACCATTTTAAGCACAAATGTGTGCATAAGTCAATTAATGTTTGTCAGTAGTGTTACAAAATATGACTGTATCATGAATTAAAGTTCAGATTTGCCTTACAAAGAACATAAAAGTTAACAAATGACATCCAAAGCATCTAAATAACCCTCCCAAAATATTAACTATAAAATAAACACACCGCTCCATATCACTCGACTAATGAGAAAATGAGTGACTTGTGAAGTTTATGAAGGAATCGTGTCTTTTCTTTGTCTGTGCATTAAATTGGTTGCTGCACCTTGCAGAAAATATCACCCAACTCTTGATATCACCACCACTATCATGACACAACTATAGAAGCCAAATATAAAAATGTATCATAAAAGTAAGAACGCCACTCATTCCCTGTACTGGTTTTGAATGTTTTTTTTTCTCAAATAAAATGACAAAAAGCGAAAAGCCTTTGAGATTTTGATTATATCTTGTATGAATACGAGTTTGGCTCTGACCAACCAATCAGAGCGAAGAAAAATTTTGACATCATCGAGGGCCAGCGCTCTGACCATGTGTGGACAAATATGAAATCATTGGTCATATAGTTTAAGTTAAATCAGCAAGCACTACTAATTTTGAAGGCCGTGGGCAGACTAAAGTGACATGGCGACACATGGAGGGCAAAATGTCATTGGATAAACAAAAAAATCCATCATTTACATGTGCAGGAAGCTACCAAGAGATGTGATTTCAAAATGAAGGGAAAAGATTATTATTACTATTTCATGGAGAAAACATTACAATTTATGTTCTAAATATATATTGGTCAGTGCTTCTTTCTAAAAGTGTTTCAGCCTGAAAATTTTGAAAAGAAAGACTGCATTGATTTGTTGACACCCAATTGCAGCTCTCAAAGGTGCAATTTGCAATAAGTAGAGTACACAGCACGATTCTCAACAATTGCTTTTTATTCTTACAAAACTATTGGAATACATCACAACTGGCAAAAAAAGAAAAAGAAAAAGTGTTTGCTGCGAGGCTATCTGCTGCACCATCGATAACAAGATACAGTACTGATTATATACTCTTGTCACATTTATGCTACTCGAAAAGCACATTGGGGGGGGGGGAGTACAACACAAAGGATATCGACGCGGCAAGAGATGAAAAATTGACATAAATACAAAGAGATGAACTCCAGTCTGATCTTTGATTGATGGCGACGGCGAGGCAGTAGACCGCGGTGTGGGTGTGAGGTGTCGGATTGTTTAGTTTGGGACCGTGTGAGGCTGTTCATTAAGCGGCCGGCGTGATTCATGGAACGTCACAAGCTTTGTCGGCGTGCGCGTGATGTCATTTTTCCACTCGTAGTGCAACGACGGCTTGTGTGCGTGTGTTGACGGCATGTAGTCACACACACATATCAACGGCCTCTAAACTTGGCACGGCGCAGGAGGAGGTTGCCGTGGAGATGAAAATACTAAAAAAAAAAAATGCTTCCCTCGCTCATATTGGCACAAAAGGAGAGAATAAATACATGTTTTGAACATTCACTTCACACTTTCCAGCTCATTTTTATTGTTTGAATTTGACAAATTCTGGTTCCGCCTGTTGCATCTGCCTGTTGGTTTACATGAGTTGAGACCCTCCCCCCCGTAATACAGCATGTGTGCATGTACCGAATGTGGCCTCCTTCCGTCCTCACCTCTATACATGCTCAATGTATTTAGGTCAGACATCACTCTTGTGCACAGGCCCTGACAAAGTGAATGGCTCAAGGCACACATTGTTGTAGCCATGGCGACACAGTGTAAACAATCAGCCGCGGGGACGACCGGCTCGGTCTGCTCTTTAATAAATAATGATTTGTGTGCTTCTGAGGGGCATGCTCCCACCATAGCAGGCCATTTAAAAAGTGACTCGAGACAGATTTCCCCTTCTATTTCGAGTCATTCTGTTTATTTCTATTGTGCAAGGGGGAGGTTGTCATCAACAAGTGGCAAGAGGAGCGATTTCATGAGCTCATTTCATGCTTTGGATGTTTGAGATCAGTCAACTGGAACCGTTTACTGCCATTGGCGTATATATCCATCCATCCATCCATCCATCCATCCATTTTTTACCAAATTCACGAGCAAGTTACGGTTGTAAAATTATTTTTTGTAAATAAAAGACCTGAAATTACTTTACAGGATGTGCACCAAAATGTCCATCCATCCATCCATCCATTTTCTTAGCCACTTATCCTCATAAGGGTCCCAGCTGTCAAAGGGCAGGAGGCGGGGTACACCCTGAACTGGTTGCCAGCCATGGCGACAAACAGTCACACTCACAATCCCACCTAGGGGCAATTTAGAGTGTCCAATGAATGTTGCATGTTTGAGGAAACCGGAGTGCCCGGAGGAAACCCACGCAGGCACGGGCAGAACATGCAAACTCCACACAGGCGGTGCCGGAATCGAACGCGGGTCCTCAGAACTGTCAGGCCAACGCTTTACCAGCCGAGCCACCGTGCCACCTCTATTTCCAGTCATTCTGTTTATTTCTATTGCGCAAGGAAGAGATTTTCATCAATAAGCGGCAAGAGGAGCGATTTCATGAGCTCATTTCCTGCTGTGGATGGTTAGATTTGTCAACTGGAACCGTTTACTGCCACTGGGGTATATATGCATCCATCCATCCATTTCTTTGCCGCTTATCCTCACGGGGATTGCGGGAGGTGCTGGAGCCTATCCTCGCTGTCAACAAGCAGGAGATGAGGTACACCCTGAACTGGTTGCCAGCCAATCGCAGGGCACATCGAGACACAAAAAACAGCTGGGGGCAATTGAGAGTGTCCAATTATTGTTGCTTGTTTTTGGGTTGTGGGAGGAAACCGGAGTGGGGGGAAGCCACGGAAGAGTAAATTCAGAGTTGTAAAAACCACCGTAACGAGTGACAGATACCTTTAGATGGCAGCTTTGTGTTGCTTATTATGTGAGATCAGCAAAGGTTTTGAGTTGAAGATAAAGATTGGGAGGTGAATCTCGGCTTGTCATGTCAATAATGACGGCGAGAATCATCAATGGGTTGGAAATCGGACACGTTTAAGCACATGACGCTTGGTATAAACAAGGTAGCAGTAGGTAATAGAAAGTGTGTACTGCTATCGTACGAAAAGATGACGCAGTACATGGAGTGAATGACGAACGCCATGTAAAATAGCTGCTGACGTTCAACTCAAGCATTGCAGTGAGTCAGCATTGCTCACGGCACTTTTTTCCCCTCTGTATATCTAAATAAGTTATTATTTCGGGGTCGAAAGCTCTTCCTCAGTCTTGTTTTTGTTTTTCTCTAGTTTGAGGTATGACAAAAGCGAAAAACATTTGCATCAGAGTCCCTGCTCTGCTTAAACCCTTTCCCACCCTTTTCCTGGTCAGAAACTGACTAAAGAATGTCAAAAAAGCTACAAACTTTTTATTCTGGTCAAAGAAGTGAGTCTATTCTTTTTTTATTTGATGGATTTGGTCCTTATATTTTCCCAAAATTTTCTGGGATCGAGTCGATCAAAAAGGTCGAAAACGATTGGCAAATGACTGGCATCACGTTACAACAAATGCATGACATGTCTCAACTGTGCGCGTGCGTGCCGTGGACAATTTTTTTTTCCTCCCTGGATGATTTCCAGTCGTTCAGTTTATTTCTATTGTGCGAGGGATCCAGGGCAAAAATGTTCAGTGCAGCATTTCCGTAGAGAGGCTGCGAGCGTACCTGGCCGAGCGCAGTCTGAGTTCGTGGTAGCACTGTACAAAACTGTGGTAGATGAACGTGATGGGCAGCGCCAGGAGGACGATGCCGCTCACCACGCACATCCCCCCGAGAACACGCCCCCCGACGGTGATGGGGTACACGTCCCCGTAGCCTACCGTCGTCATGGAGATGATGACCCACCAGGCGGCGGCGGGAATGCTGGCGTAATCCTGGTTGCGCGCGCCCAGGTCCAAGCCGTGCTCCAGCAACTGTGCCAGGGCGCTGTAGATTGCCATGGCGACGCAGACAAACACCATCAGCATCACCATCTCTCGGTAGCAGCGTCGCAGCGTCAGCCCCAGCGTCTGCAGGCCCAGGAAGTGCCGGGCCAGCTTCATGAGCCAGAACACTCGCATCATCCGCAGCACGCGCAGGAACACGCCCGCCACGCCGAGCCCGGCACCTGGCATCCCCGCCCGGGCCATCGCCATGGTGACGTAGTACGGCGTGATGGCCACCACGTCGATGATATTGAGCGGCCGCCGGAGGAAGTCCCACTTGTCCCGCGCCACCAGGAAGCGCAGGATGCACTCGGCCGTGAACCAGCCGATGCAGACGGCCTCCACTATCCTGTAAACAGGAAAAGAGACACGCGTTACCCGCGACGGCGTTGAGACAATCAGTCTGTCGGCTAATTATGCGATACGAGGAAGTGGAAGATGAAGGACGAGAAAATTGCCGGGATTCGAGCGCGGCAGGGGTCGAGGGAAGACAGAAATGGGGGGAGAAGGGTAACACGTTCCCTGGTGCGTAATGACTCCATTGATTAGACGGGCAATTACAAGTGAATTAGGCCCATGCGCAGGCACACAGGCAAACACAATTAGGCCAAACGGCATCACGGATCCTCACAACAACAAAAAAGTAGAAAGTTCACGTCACGTTATCGAAAGCGGACTCCCCATTTCGGCATATACTCCAATTTAAGACCCTGAATCGCATTCGTGATTGGACATTTTAGCTGAAACCGTGCAACGAATAGGAATCGTAGAGTCGTCAAGATGGTAGAACAGCAGTCCAGTGGCTGAAGGGTTGACGGTTGGAATCCCAGATCCAACTGTCAGCTGTCAAAGTGTCCTCGGACAAGGAATTGAGCCCTGATCTCCTCCCGGTGGAACTGCTGTGGCAACTGCTGTCCATTGGGTGTATGAATGTTTGGAATGATATTGGGAATGTTCGTGTGTGCGGGCAGTCATAAATGGGTGTGTCTTGATTTTGGATTTGGAGAGGATCCATGCGTCTCTGGTCGTGAGTTCCAAAGATTGGGGGGGAGAGGGGGGGGGGATGTGTCCCTCACGGTAGATGGAGCATCTGTACCTTTTATGTGCAATACATCTTGATGAAATCAATATGTGAGCACATTTTTAAAAAATATATTTCCCTCAATTTAAGCACAATGCAAATGGAAGATTTGTCCATAACGTTACAATAGCTAACAATATCAAAACTACTTTTTTATGAATTAAAAAAAAATAATAATCAAATTTTTGATGAATATTAAGCCCTACTATCTAATCTATTGACTTGAAGAGCTGCATATTGGGAGATTTAGCATCGTCCGTTGGTTTTCGACGGGAGATTCCCAACCAGTGTGAGATCATCAGGTGTGTGGCTGGAAATTATTCAATTTCACCACAGCGGTCTGATAAAAGTGAGATTTTTTCGAATGTGGCTCCATCAAGGCTGGGAAACACGCGTCTCCCTCCGCTATAATGGATTGCTCCCAAATTACCTGTGCTCCTCTACTGTGTTTCTCTTTGCAGTGTCCCAGTCGGGCAGCGTACTGGCGCACAGCATGACCATGGACACGATGACGAAGACCACGGACACGGTGGCCAGCAGCTGCGCCCCGAGCGACGAGTTGGGCTCCTCGAACGCCCTGCGCGCCCTCTCCATCCACTTGGCGCGCCGGGTGAGCTGCATCACCGCCACCGGTTCGCCCACCAGACTCCGTGCGTCCTCCACGGCGGCGACGTCCACCACCTGCTCGGAGAGTCCGACCTCGGACAGCCCGACTTCGGACAACCGCTCGTCCAGGCGCTTCTGGCAGCAGGAGTCCAAGTGCGCGCTCTCCAGGCCCCAGTAGAGCATCTCGCTGTAGAAGGACAACTCGCACACGCCGGGCACGAAGCGCAGTTTACCGGAGCGCACGTAGAGCATGATGAAGACGAAAGCCTGCGCGTGGCGGTCGAAGAAGAACTCGTTGCGCTCGCGGTCGTAGTCGTCGCACAGTTCCAGGACTTCCTTCTCGCTGGCGCACGCATGGAGGCGGCTGACGCGCCTCAGAGGGAAATCCCGGATCACGTCGCGGGTGAAGGCGTAGCGGGTCCCCCCGACGTTCAGCACGCAGATGCTCTTCCCGAACTTCATGGCTCCTTCCTTCCTTCCTCCCTTCCTTGCTTCCTTCAGCGATTCCTTACTGGTTCCATGGCGGATGCTGGGACACTTGCCTGCCGGGCGAGTCTCCCCTTGCTGCTTCCTTGCCCCCCTCAGGGCGTGGTTAGGTTCCGAGTGGAGTTGGAGTGAAGTCGGTCGGTCGGTTGGTCTTGCTCCCTGCTGCTCTGCCCTCCTCTCCTACAGCCCGGGAGAAGACCATCTCTCGCTATCTCTCTCTCTCTCTCGCTATCTCTCTCTCTCTCTCTCTCTCTCTCTCTCTCTCTCTCTCTCTCTCTCTCTCTCTTCTCTCTCTCTCTCTCTCTCTCTCTCTCTCTCTCTCTCTCTCTCTCAGTCTACCCAGGGCCAGAGTGAGAGCCAATCCCATTACTGAAAAAGTCACACACATTGGTCCATAGACTGGATGCGTGTGTGAGTCTTGTTATGCATTGAGATACGAGGTTAATTTATTTTCAAGAGCGCAACTCAAAACACAATCTTTCCCCCAAAAAATGGAAATGGCATTAATCTGCTCCAGCCTCACCGACAAAAAGAAAATCCCTTGAAATATGATTTCAGGAGATTGTACTTTATAAAAACATACATTCATTACATGATTATGTAGAATGTAAAAAATTCAACAGTTTTTGCCACATTTTTTGCATCAGTTCAGTGTACATTGTGCTGCTCCTTCTGTTTCGTGCCAGTAGTTTATATACAGACATGACGATATATATTCAGCTTGTCAAAACAAGTCGTAGTAGTATTTTTTCCTTCTCACGGAAGATAAATAATATATGCCTGTGAGTACTGTAATGTCTGTCAACATGTGTTGGCCCATCATTTCTGTTCCAGTATCTATTTCTTCAGGGGTCATTATAAAGCAATATTGGTGGAATTCCTCAGCTCATCCATGGCATTTTTTTTGTTTGTATTAATCTTAATGGACTTATCTCAAGGAATGTAGTTGCTTTAAATGCAAAATATGCAATTCACTTTGTTTTGTTTAGTCGGACGGAGACCTTCAACTCAGAGTGGCATTAAACAGATTGAGGGTTGCCGTTTGTTTCCAGGTGTGGTTGGTGAACAAACGTCCTGCATACAAACCAGTTTTTCACCTGTCTGAAGGCAAAACAGCTCACTGCCCATGGAATGAGATTATCTTTGGAGGCGAGATGTGATCACATTGTGTGGCTGTTAAGATTTTTTTTTTTTTTTAATTCAATCAAACTCCAGCCTGTGTGTTGCCACGTGAATCCAATTTGCCGAGCAATGAAATTGTTTCTTTAATCAGATTTTTATGTTTTTTTTATGTTGCAATGCTTTCATGCGTACCAAATAAAGTGTCCATTGGATGAGCACGATGGATATAAAAAGTCTACACATCCCTGTTTAAGGGCCAAGTGTTTGTTATGTGAAAAATTAGACCAGGATACATTTTTTAAAAAGCTTTTTCGTCCATTAACGTGACCTTTAACTTTTACAACAGTTTAATTAAAAAAAAATATTTTCCACATGTAGTGAGAAGAAGCCATACAGAAATGTGGCTTGATGGATGGAAGTAAAAATAACTGTCATAATGCAGTTGCATAAGTGTGCACACCGTCTTATAACTTGGAGGTGCCATGTGTTCAGAATCACGAATGACATTAAGATTTCAGTTGAAGGGGAGTCGGTGCTTTTGATTAACACCAGCTGTTCTAGGAGGCTTTTATTGATATTTTTGCTGTCTAACAGAAGCCTGGAGGTCTTTTGCTAAAAGTAACTCCTATTTGGAGCTGTTAATAATTCAACCTATAATGTCTCAGGCCCAAATTCCCACTTGGATTGTATATAATTGACAGCAAAAAGGTATTTTGTGTACTTTAAGAACTTTTATTCAAGTACAGGAGTTGGAGTTAGGTACCTAAGCACTTTTCACAGTCTGTATGCGGTCACATGTACTTTATGTATTGGAGTAATATCAATAACAGCACTACTGGACTTCATTATTATTCTGATTTATTTTTACTCAAGTAATAAGGTGACTTTGCACTTTCTACGAAGAACATTGTACTTTTTACCCAGGTATCCCTTGTAGGCACATTACTGCCTAAAATGATGCACTTCATTGTCGTTACTACTGTTATTACGTGTTGTTTGGAAGTGTACATACGTGTTAGTGCGCGTGCGCGCCGCCTTCCGACGTCATCATTGAGATTTTTTTTTGTTTTGTTTTTCGGCTTGCGACTGTATTGTGACTGAGGGCTACTGTGTGAACACCAGGCGGGGAGGGGGGTTAATTGCCTTAAAAAAGGAAAAAAAATAATAAACAAACAATTAAAAAAAAAACCCCATACACACACACACGAAAAACAATACTACCCCTTCCCCGATCGGGTGCACACATTCGGAATCCACGTTTTCTTCCTTAAATATAGCATTTATTAATTTATTCTTATGTTTTCCTAGTGGATGTTTTACCCTAACACTCCGGGAGGCAGAAATGGCGGCCAACATGTACCGGGTCGGAGGTATGTACGTGAATGTGTATCTTTCCTGTGATGAAAACTCTGGAAAGACGTGCAGTTTTGTCATTATCTTGGTTTTTTTTTTTTCATTATTTTAATTTTCCGGGTCGTGCAAGCGCCGTATCTCCGCTAGCTTCGCTTTCGACGACCGGTTAAGAGCTTTCGCCCACCCCGGACTAGACGTGATGCGGGCAGGAAGAGAATTCTAAATATTTGGGCTCCAAAATGGGTCAGGCCTCGCGTTAGCCGCCGCTAGTTTAGCATATAATGTAAACATTTTATTGACACCCTTTACGTCGCGCCTGGGCTTGTTTGAAGCGTCAACACGCAGACGTGCGAACCCGCTTCATCAGCCAAATATGTGTTAAATGTTTTTTTTTTCGTAGCTACTGCCAATACGTGTGTGTGTGAGGCTGCCTTTGTATTTGCCTCCATTGGCACGCAGCCATTTAATGGCGAGTCCTTATTTAGCTAACGTTAGCGCCCCAAAGGACGATGCTCTTTTTTTTTTTTTTTTGTTTGCCGACGCGTTCCGGATGAGTTTGAGTCACCGGCGGCGTTATTCGCTCCACCGCCTCGCCGTGCGGCCAGCCGGCCAGCCAGCTAGCCGCCCTGGCCCGGCCCGGCCCGGCTTCCCCGGCCGCCGGTGCAATGAATTCCGCTAAATGGGTTTAGCCTCTTCGGCTAAGTGGCTAGCATGCCCACCGGAATTCATCAAGCGATTGTCTCGCTTCATGGCATCAGGCCTTGATGAGCACCTTTCCACAAGCACGTCGCCATTTGCGCATTTATTCTTCCATCCTTATTAAAAGTTCATGTATTTGTGTCCTCTTTGCGCTCACTATTATGGTAACCAAGCGCACTAGTAATACGAATGTGTCTACTGATGAATGACATTTCTGCACATAAGAAGGAGAATTATGGTATGTTTTACCAATCAGACAAAACTGCACTCGTCGATATCTATATGTGCTATGATACTACAGTAGTACTACTAGTGAACCGTGCATGTACACAGTTGCAAAGTAGTGCAATTTCCCCTCACTAGCAGTTGTCGAATGTGTCCTGGTGGTGAGGACAAAAAGGGTAGTAGTACCCTGACCTTAAGATGGCTAACAAGGACTTGTAATGTTTTTCCAATATTCGTGCCACTTTTTTTGCCTACTAGTAAGCAACTTAACCTTGCTTGTTAGCTACTGTGCTGCACTAATAACAACATAGAATAGAAGTCATTAGTAAAAAATACATTGGCCTACGAGTGCGTCCTAGTTGTTGTAAATCCAGCACAAGTAGAATGTGTTTTCCAGTACTAGTGCCATTTTGGCCTACTAGTAAGACCTTAAGATGGATATCAAATCAATACATACATTAGGGATTTATTGAGGATTTATTTGCATCTTGACATCCAGGTTAAGGTGCATGGCAAGTGAAAGTATTAGAATGACTAGAGGAGACGAGAATGACTGTTTTACTAGTACCGTTTTTCAATGTTTACTGCCACGTTTGGCCTAGTAGTACGCAATTAAAACGTTTGCTATGCTGCGCTAGTAACACCTTTAGGCCCAGTGGAAAAAAACGTTACGACGAGTGCGCCCTCGTTGTCAAATCATGCCCGACTTAAGGCCCGCATACTAGTAATCGCTTTCTCCTCACAAGTAATAAAGACAATTCAGCACATTAATAGAATGGCAATTATTTCTTTACCAGTGATGTCATTTCCACTTGTAGTCACACTTTTGCCCAAGTTGTACGAATTTACGACGGATTAAGAATCTCTAATGCGTGCTCAAACAACTGAATGAATAAAGTTTAGCAAATACGATGTTCGGTAGACATTTTGTGTTATTTTACCAATATTTCACCTCAAGAATTGCCAAAATCTACACTGGAGAAGTGCAACGTACTTGTTTTCAAAGTACCATGGTGCCATTTTACTGTTTGAATGTTTTGTTTTTTAGTCTATTCATTTTAAGGCATTTTTAGTTTGCATCTGTGTCATTTGTTTGAATTACGGCTGCTCAGAGATTTGATTTCAATGAGTAAGCCAATTTTACACGTTGTTTTTCATTCGGTTTTTGCATTTTCAGATTACGTCTTTTTCGAGAACTCCTCCAGTAACCCTTACCTGATCCGGAGAATAGAAGAGCTCAACAAGGTATTTTCTGTTTCCTTGTCAATTTTTTTCCCGTGTGTGTCATTCTGCTCCCTTAGGGGGAACGTTCAGGATTCGTATTTTGCAAGCTGAGTCGGGGTCAAGATGTCGTAGAAAGAGTGCTCGTAATGGACCGATTAAAAAAAGACCGGTGGTGATTTAATGACTGAGCAGCACTGCAGGCGTCATGCATCAAATATTGACTGAGCCATGTCGACCTCGTTCATTATGTTGCTGAGGCTGAAAAGAAAAAAAAATAAAATCAGACATTGATTGGTCATAATTGCCGTTAGGATGAGCATGATTTTGCTTGGAAGTAGAGCGGCTAGAGCTTTCTAACACCACATCTGGTTTATGACGCTTGTAGTTTTTTTTAGGGATTTTTTCTGTGTTTGCATGACAACAATCTTGTGAAAAGTAATAATCCAATGCTACCACTTTTTGAGGACTGAGTAACAATACTATCAGCTGTTAACTACTACTATACTACTTTTGAGTATTCACTGATACAGAGTAGGGCTTCACGATTAACCAAATTTTAGTCGTGATCATGAAAGTGGCTGCCACGATTAAATTACTGTTATTACTGTAATTTCTGACCGACAGAGCGCACCTGATTATAAGCCTCACCCAGTATATTTGTAAAGGAAATACCATTTGGTGCATACATAAGCCGCACCTGTGTAAAAGCCGCAAGTGCCCACATTGAAACACGAGATACTTACAAAGAAAGATGGTACACAGAAAGAGTTTTCAAAGTTTTAATACCTTAGCGTAGGTTAACATAGCATGAACATGGTAACATGAACAGGGTTGGTAAAAAACAAACATACCAGTAAAAAAAAAAAGCTACACAGTAGCAGCACGGTAGTATAGCACGATATATACCATACCTAAATCACTGAGACATGGCAGTAACACAGCAGCAACACACTAGTACAGCGTTAACGCTAGCGCAGCGCTAACAGGGCCGGTTAAAAAAAAAAACATACTGGTAAAAATCACCGAGACACGGCAGTAACACAGCAGCAACACGTTAGCGCAGTGCTAACAGGGCCGGTAAAAAAAAAAAAAAAAAAAAAACATACCGGTAAAAGTCACTTCCTCGGCACATATATTCCAGGGGTCTCACTCTTATCTTTTCCGCTCGAGTGTCCCTCTTGTGGGCGTTAGAAAAAATGTACAAATTAGCCACATCCCCGTGTAGGAAAAAAGTTGTGGCTTAAAGGCTGGAAATTATGGTAACCTCATTACCGGGGATGTTTACATTTTAAATACATCGTGGGGTTCGCTTTCTCAACCAGTAATCAGCCGACCACCACGTGGTGAACGTATGATTAAGGCTGCTGGACAAGAAATATGCGATCCCCTCGTGCAATTATTTCTCCCAAGTGCCATTACCTGCCTTTCATGGAAAAAAAATGGCTCCGGTAATTCGAGAGGGAAATCACAGCCGGCGAGTTGTTTGCGATGCAGAAAAATGGAGCCGGACCAGTTCTTGACATTTCACTATATTGATTATTTGGATTTTCAAATGAAAAGTCGGTGCTCTAAGCCTAATGTTGTGTGTTAGTTTAGTTTACTATGCAAACTGTATTTGCTTCCATTGAGCTGCACTCCGTGATTGCACTCTGTAATAGCATATTTATTGTTTCATTCAAATTCACGGATAGCATTTTTTTTTTTAAATCAGCTGTCATTTATTTTTATTAAAAGTTTGAATTTCCACTGAAAACAGTCTGCATATTGTTTGTGAAAATGTAGTAAAATTGAAAGAAAAACACTTTCCCCAACATGAGGAATAATTGTGATTATCATTTTGTACAATTGTGCTTTTCTTAATGCAAACTATTGAAACTTGATGAAAATGTGTTTTAGTTAAACTAAATGCTCGCGCCGTCACACCCTCAAATCTGCACTGTCGAGCACGAAAAATCACGCGCGTAAAATTTGTTACGAGTAGAAATATATACATATTGAAAGACTTATTTTGTGTAGTCTTGACCGATGTTCCCTCTTAAGCTCTGCCACTGCGCAATTGCGCATTTGTCGCACACTTTCAGCGCACATGAAAACTGATCCAGTGCACTGAACCACAGCCTGACTCTTATTTTATTTTTTAACATGGAAGCACACGGTCTCTGCTCAGCCTACTTCTACTTCCTGGTTTACCCAACACCGCCCCCCTCTGTTGTTAAAGGGGTACACTCATAATTACAAACAGAACACACACCCGTAACTTTATATCTGCGGGCGTGACTGACCACATTCGTACATTTTTTAAACGTGAGTGACTGTATCTATGTGGAGTACCGATATCTGTGCATTTTTTACGGCTTAAGTACGGCTAGTGTACACACGTACATTATTGGTAACGATCCTGGTTTTGGTATTCATGCATCCCTAGTGAAAAGATTCTTGTACAGAGGACCAACATTAGAGACAGACACCCCCCCCCTCCCACGTAAAGATAAAAACCAAAAAATGTGGTATTTAACAGTTTTTGTCGCATTGCGTGTGGTGTCCTCAGATAATCTCAACACAGAACAGCGCACACATGGAGTTTCCGTTCCACCACCGATTTAAAAACAAATCCTCTGAGGCAAAAATCTTCCGTGATCAAATGATGGAGCAAAACATAAGAAGAATAAAAACTTCCTGCTATGTGCCAGTATTAGTAAATATAGATCATGTTCAATATTTAAGATTGTCTGGTCTGAGTCACTTCGGACTCAATAATTGGGACAAATCCCCCCCCCCCCCTTTTTTTTTTTTAAACGGCACACACGTCATAACTAAGGATAATCTTACAGGATGATCGTATCAGACATAAACCCGTCTGGCACTTGATGTCAGGAAAGGGCAAAATCGGACAAAAACAGTGATTGTCTTGATGTGTGAGCTGTGCTTGAGCAAAATAATTTGAGTGAAAATGAGTTTACATTTATTTAATGAGTGGGGAGAGAGTCATCCCAGGCCAACTGAACGCAACGCAACATTTAAAACTCAATTCGCTGCCATTAGCGGCTTTTGAAGTCAACTATCCATGTTAACTGGGAGCGCTGCCAATGAGTGAGATTATAATATTTGCATTATTTATGTGTTATTGTTTGCTTCCGTGTCACCACTGCTCAATATTGACACTCGTGTAGTTATTTCCTTGTAATTTGTGCCCCACGCACGTGTATTGTTTTATTTATTCCGTCAGTCATCTTGGATATTTGTTATTACTTCAAATTAAAATCGGTCCAAATTGGGCACGAAATTTAGCCTTTGTCATTAGGGAATCATTACTTGAATTTCACATATTGTATCGTATTTAGTTGTGACTGCAGTTTGGATTTACAGCTAGTGTTTTTCTAATGTCTTTTATTTCTGTTGTTTGGCCAGACGCCCGTGAGGGATGGTTCCATTTCGATGACGTCTTGCTCGGTTTATATCCCGTCTGTTCGGCTACGCTCCATTGGCAGATATCACATTTATCAGATATTCGGCCTGATTGTGATCTCAGACTATCTGATTGCATGTTTTAAAAAAAAAAATAAAAAAAATTATCTTGACTTTATGCTGCCGTGACGCATTTCCGGACTGTGACTTTTGCAGGGTAACACAGCAACGTAATCTGTTGTAGTCTTTCTGTCTTTGGTTCAAAATAAATAAAAGCTTGGAAGCGTGAATTTTATGAACGTTTAAGCCCACGTTCTTTAATTGTATTGATTAAATATAATTTGAGACTCTGCTGAAAACGTTTAGGTTTATATAAAGTCCTTAACATGATACCAGAACCACCTTTTTTTTGGATTTCCTTTTCTAAAAGGTTAAGAAAGGAAAATTAATTCATTGTAATGAAAGCATACACCGTTTACTCAAAGTTGTCCGGAACTTGATAAGAATATATTTGGTCTGTCCGTTAATCTGTCGCGTATGCTTTTAGAAGGGCTAACCCTGATCTAGCCTGTGTTTCGGCAAAGCGGCAATGCGAATAGTGTGACATAAAAATGTTTTTTTTTTTTTTTTTTGTTGCTGTCCACCAATCAACACGCTGCGTGCACTGTGCCTACTCCACCGCTGTTGATGCTAAAAGTTATACGGTACAAATAAGTAATGTCGGTGCACCCGGTTCACTCAAACTGTCATAACCTGTCATCCTTTTTTTTTTTTTTTTAATTAATAGTATCATACTCACCCTAATTACACAGCCAGACAATCAATTAATCAATCAATCATGTGCTGAATGGCAGTCATTACGACTCCCGGTCAGCTTGTCATCGCGGCGTTGACGTGGGCGCAAAAGGCGAGCGGTTCTCCTGGGAAATTAAGAAGCTTGTCGTACGAAGGCCGCGTTGAGAGGGGGAGGCTGTGGAAGCGGGAGAGGAGTAGTTTGTCACCTTTTTTTTTTTTTCCCACCTCGCCCCTCCCGTGTCCCCCCACCCTCAGACGGCGAGCGGCAACGTGGAGGCCAAGGTGGTGTGCTTCTACAGGAGGAGGGACATCTCGCACAGCCTCATCCAGCTGGCGGACAAACATGCAAGTAGGTGGAATAGCGATGACACTCGTCCCACCTCCACCTGTCTTATTAGTTAACGTGTTGATACGCTCGTTGGCCTCAGCGGTAGCTGCGCGATCTCGTGGTCGAAAACAAAACGCTCCCTTTTGACGACTTGACAAGGAATTAGGAACAGTTCTCAGTGTGATGCAGTACAGTTTACACCAAACAGCTGCACTCACAATCACACCTCGGGGCAATTTAGAGTGTCCAATTCATGTGGCATGTTTTTGGAATGTGGGAGGAAACCGGAGTGCCCGGAGAAAACTTACGCAGGCACGGGGAGAACATGCAAACTCCACACAGGCAGGGCCGGGATTGAACCCGGGACGTCAAAACTGTGAGGCCAACCCTTTACCAGCTGATCCACCAGGCCGCCCCATAATAATCAGTACGGAAGAATTTTAATATTTATGTGTGCTAGTTTTTAGTTTCTGGTACTTTTTCTTTGTATTCTCCATCCATCCATCTACTTTCTTAGCCACTTATCCTCAAGAGGGTCTCGGGAGTGCTGGAACCTATTGGGGCTGGCAAGAGAGCATGCCCTGTCACGACGGTTGAAAATGACGACTCCCCTGTACTCCTTGGAGGTCGCGTGAACAGAAATACATTTGTCAGTTTTGAAAATGTTCTTGTAGTCTAATAAACCTTGAGGAACTTAAGTGTCTTGAAGGGCACACGCCTGCCAAACCTAAACATCAGAACCGTAAAAAATGTCTCCTTTAGAAGCCCGCCTATATTCAATACCATTTTCTGTCTGCTCATGAAAAGCGAAACGTCTCCCCGTGTTGCCATTTTGCTGACAGCGATGACAGCTGCACACGGAGAAGGTAATGATTAAACATGACTCCCATCTCGGGTAATTTATGTGAAAGGCAGCCACGACATGACATTCATGGAGTCTGTCACAATGCCGGCGCTCACCCATTCAAAACATAATTGTCTTTCTTTTTTTTTTTTTTTCAACGTGAATTTACGGAGCATGACGCGAGGGCGCTAATGCAACCTTTTGTACCCACGGAAAAAGTGAGAGATGTCACGCGCGCGAGAGGTTTTTACTCCCCCCCACCCTCGTTTTGTGCTGTTGCGGGCTACGTCGCTAATGGCTTTTTCAAACCGCCAGATGCCGCCCCGCGGTTCGTCCAAGTGAATCCACTTACTTCACTCCAGGCTTGATTTGACCACTAGGCAAAATATCGTTTTTATTTTCATAAACGTGTCATACATTAAAAAAAAAAAAAAAAAAACGATTCTGCAAAACACGGATACTGTGCTGCCTTATGGTTTTACCCCCCAAAAAACAACAGAGGCAGGATACGATCTGCGATATGTCGTACGTTGCCGAAAGGACGCCTTGCTGCGAGTACTTTTGTCGCCCAAGTTCTGTGTCGGTGGTGATGATATGCAAAAGAAAAAGAAAAAAGAGAGAAAATAGCAGCTTTTAAAGGCAGTTCAAAATTTGTGTTTGGTACGACTCCCAAAGACGGGAAAATTGCTTCCCCTGCTCTGTTTAAGTGCAGTTTATAGACAACGTTGATACTTCAAAAAACTGGAAAAGGCCCTCCTCCACTGCGAAAGGAACTACGTTTGAAAGAGCTGCTCATGCCAGAAAGTCTACCAGTATCATCAGCAAGTCGAGTAGATGATTGAGAGAAGCCATGGCAACAACAGACTTTCCTTAAGACCAAATTGCGCAGCTCTGACTTTTGAAAATGAGTTCCATCTTGTTCCTCCACATCTTTTCTCGCGTTGACTCTCTCGTGTTGGTGCCTTCGCAGAGGAACTGGAGGAGGAGAAGGAGAACCCCACAGAGACTGACCTCACAGACAAACAGAAGCACCAGCTTCGCCACAGAGAACTCTTCCTCTCACGTCAGTACGAGAGCTTACCCGCCACCCACATCAGGTATACGCACGTGCGGCTAATCGCGCACATTCGCTAACCTCCCCCCTTGGCACGCTCACATCGCAAGCATGAACAGTCGCGGCTCACTTCCTGTTTCTTACGCTCCCGCCTTGTCTCGCTCTTTAGGGGGAAGTGCTGCGTGGCGTTACTGAATGAGACTGAAGCGGTTCTTTCATACCTCGACAAGGAGGTTTGTGGACTTTGGAGAGCTATAGTGTAACCTTGGGGAATGGGTTTAAAGTCATTTCTGTGTTTCTGAATCCTACGTGTGGTTTGAATGAGTCTTTCTAGAAGTTATTCCAGTCAAAGGACCACCTAAAAATGTTATATATTCAACTACACCTAAGATTCCCCCCAAAAAATATGGCCCATAAGAGGCAATTTGTATGGGAGGGTGTAAAAATCAGTCTTAAGTCGAGATCTAACCAGTACTATAGAGGTTGGCGCTCTAATCCCGGCAGTTACAGCAGTCCTTTGATACATAGAACAGTCATCCAATCAGCAATCAACATCGCAGACCCCAACCCTTGAAGAAAGCGTTCCTGGGCCTGTAAAAAGTACCACCCCCTCTAAAAGGGTCTTTTTCCAGTGGTGGAAGCGTGTATAGTTCCTTCAAAAGTTCCTAGTTCAAGGATGATGTCGCTGCAGTGACCTGGGGCCTGTTGAGTTTGTATTTTCTGAAACTAAACGGTTCCAAGATATGCTAAATTCATCAGAACAAACAAAAAGTGCTACTTTTCCTCTGCTTATGATTCTGTAAGAAAATTTTGTGGTAGAAGATGAGAGGCATTCTATGCACCCATTTGCATCTACACATATTTTCCCTCTTCCAATAGGACACCTTCTTCTACTCGCTGGTTTATGACCCGACGCAGAAGACCCTACTGGCCGACAAAGGGGAGATCCGAGTGGGGCCACGCTTCCAGGCCGACGTGCCGGAAATGCTCTTGGAGGGTCAGCACTTGTGTGATTTTATTCAATTTTGAGCAAATATGTAGCTCGTCTTCTCACAGCGCAGTCAGTTGTGGTTTGAAGTGCGAAAATGTCTTTTGTGGCTGTGTGCAGCGGGTCAAGGAGACGACAGGGACCAGGCCAAACTGGAAGAGAAACTCTGGGATCCCGAGTGTCCGCTCACTAACAAACAGATCGACCAGTTTCTCGTGGTGGCGAGGTAAGACGTGGTAATGGCGGCGCTGCGTTTCCCATAGAAAATAAAAACGTGTTCTGGATTTCGATTGTCATCTCGAATGGTTGCAGGGCGGTCGGCACTTTCGCCCGGGCGCTAGACTGCAGCAGCTCGGTCCGACAGCCAAGTTTACACATGAGCGCGGCAGCAGCGTCGCGCGACATTACACTGGTGAGTTCCTTTGGTTGTTGCCTGCCAATGTTAAAATTCCAAATGTTGTTATTCTTCGCTTACTAAGTCTGCTTAGGTTCTCAAATATGGTTTTGTTTAGGTTACCAAAACCATTTAGCTTACAGTCACTGTGATTTCAGAGGCGGGTACGCGCCCGCGTGCGATCGCACTTGCAAATCTGCACAATCGAGCACGAAAAATCACACGTGTAAATTTTTTTACGAGTAGAAATACATCGATATTGAAATATGTCACTTATTTTCTGTTGTCTTGACCAATGTTCCCCCTTGTCGCACACACCCAGCGCACATGAAAACCCATTTAGCGCAGTGAACCGCAGCCTGACGTCTTTTTTTTTTTTTTTTTTAAACACGGAAGCACACTCTCTTTAAAAACGAGCTGCTGCTCAGCCCACTTCTACTTCCTGGCTTATCTGACACCGCCCCCCCTCTGCTCTTAAATGGGTACACTCATAATTGCAAACAGAACACACACCCGCAACTTTATATCTGCGGGCATGACTGACTACACCCGTACATTTTTCAAATGTGAGTGACCGAGCTTACCAAACGCAGTTCAGTCTAGGTTACTGAAAATGGTTTTCATTAAGTTGCCAGATATGGTTTCTGCTCAGCCACCCAAATACGGTTCTGAATACCTGGCACCAAATGTGGTTTCACTTAAGTAAACAAATATGGTTCCGCTTTTATTACCAAAAATTCTCCTATGGTTAATTAATACTTCTAAAACATGGTTCCGCAGGACTTAACACATCAATAAGTAGTCTTGTCGCAGAACTTGGCATTTCCTAAAACCTTCATTTTTTTCCACTCAGTTTCACGCAATGGACACCCTGCACGCGCACAACTACGACCTGTCGAGCGCGCTGAGCGTGCTGGTGCCGGCGGGCGGCCCCGTCCTCTGCCGGGACGAGATGGAGGAGTGGAGCGCCTCGGAAGCAGCCATGTTTGAGGAGGCGCTGGAAAAGTACGGCAAGGACTTCAACGACATCCGACAAGACTTTGTGAGTGGCTCCCGCGCGTCTTTAATAACTAGATAAAGAGTTCAGGGAATGAGGTGGATGTCCTCAACGAGGTTTTCAAGTGTGGAGGTCTGCAGACCAGAGCACTCGGCCAATAGATCTCAACTGCGTAGCCTAGACAAGGTCTACTAATTCAAAAGCCTGAATCAGCCAGTAGCTTTCAGCCCTCCGCGGTCACGACGCTGCTAATGAATATACATGAACAGAGGCCCAGATGGCGAGAACATGAGAAATTAATATCATTAATTTGTTCCCTGTCTCGTCTCCTCTGCCCTTCCCCCACTTTTTCTTACTTGTTCCTCTTCCTAAGCTTCCTTGGAAATCTCTGACCAGCATCATAGAGTATTACTACATGTGGAAGACCACGGACAGATACGTACAACAGGTGAGATGCGCCCCGAAAGCCCGTGTGACGATCATACGAGCTCGCAAATCGTAACGTGAACATCCTTGTGAAGACACTAGTGGGGCTCAATGCGACGGTTCTGCTCGGATTAATAGTTCCTGTCAGTTATTCAGCATATTGGGCTCAGCTGTGGTTATCAATTATGATTCTGCGTTGGTAATTATAATATTGTTCAGTTTGGGTGACTAAATGCGGTTCCACTTAGGATAGCAGTTTTGCTTTGGGTACCAGATATGGTACACCCTCTTTTGCTGAAGTTACATAATACTTTGGTAATATGGCTCCCCTTAAGTTTACAAATTTGGTTTGTTCAGGTTAGTAAATATGGTTCTGCTTAGTGTACCAAATATGGGTCCGTTTAGGTTACCGTTTACACTTTGGACTTTGGTTCCTGAATATGATTCAAATTAAGTTACCAAAATATGTTTTGAGTTATGTTTCCGAATATGGTTCCTCGTCTGAAATTGCTTCCGTATAAGTTAGCCAATATGGTTCTGGTTAGGTTACCGGTTTCACTTGGGTTGCTAAATATGGTTGCACTTATATTATTATGTTTATGATAAGCCTCTAAACAAGCTGGAGACATTTTTTTCAACTTCTGCTGTAATTAAAATGATATATCAACGGCTGAAAGCCCAAAACATTAATTGCGCCCACAGACTCACGTGTTAACTAAGTCGTGCTATCTCGTGCGTGTTTGCAGAAGAGGCTGAAGGCGGCTGAGGCCGAGAGCAAACTGAAGCAAGTTTATATTCCCACATAGTAAGTCGCCCCTTTTGTTGCAACGACGACGGGATCATTAGCGCTCCCGTCGTCGCCGTCGCCGCCGCCAGACGGAAACATTCATGCATAATTGAACACTTTTGATTGAACACATGGCCGGCGTCTAAATCCCCTGCTCTCTTTTTTTTTTTTTTTTTCTGACAGCAATAAGCCCAACCCCAACCAGATCTCGCTGACCAACGGCAAGATGGCGACCGTGAATGGCGCGGGGCCCGGAGCCTTCCACGCGGCGGGCGGGGGTCGCGCCTGCGAAAGCTGCTATAGTGAGTTTCTGTTGAGTGAAAGCCAAGCGACACCACAGTCGGTGAAAATGTGAAATGAGACGTGTGGACAAAAGTATTGGGACACAGGGCCATGCCATTTACATCCAGCGCTGGATATAAATTCACTCATATGTTCCATAGAGGCTTTAATATCTTGTGCTGGAACCACTAATAATAACACAAGGTTATGTTCGGATATCGGGCAGCAGAAGAAAGAAAGAAAGAAAGAAAGCATAATTTGCAGCCCCAAAATCAATCCCAGTAATCCAGAAATGTACAAAAGGCACCATTGATTTGCTGCAATAAAACGTGAATTATCATTCATTTTAGTATTATCTGTACTAATGGAATAAAGATCTTACAAAGCTGCTATTAACTTTACATCATTTTAAGGAAAAAAATCTAAAAGTTGGAGTTATTTTATTAATTACAGATATTTTTTATTAATCAAGCCATAAACCTGTTATCCAAATGTGTTTTCTAAAATCATATCTGAATCCTTATCAGCCTCAAAATAATCATAGTTATAACACATGTGTATTAGTCAGGTTACATCTCAGTCATTACATAAACATTTTATAAACTGTTCTCATATTTTTAACCAATTTATATATATATATATGGTGTAAATTTAGTCTAATCCCACATTTTTTAACACAGAATGGAGCAGAAAATGAAGTTAGAATGAAAATATACTTATGTATTGATTTGTCATTATTACAATGGCGTTCCTCCGTCTTGCGGCTTTCATTCAGCGAGCTCAATCAGGCGCCGGCAAGTAGACGTCCCTCGGGGACGTCGTACGGGGATCAATAAACGTCCGCGGCCTGCGCTTAGCGAGCCCTGACGCACTCCGCTGTGTTCCCGTAGCCATGCAGTCGGCCCAGTGGTACTCGTGGGGACCCCCCAACATGCAGTGCCGCCTGTGCGTGTCCTGCTGGATGTACTGGAAGAAGTACGGCGGCCTGAAGATGCCCAGCCGGGCCGAGGCGCCCGAGGAGAGGACCTCCCCCAGCCCGGCCGCCAACGTGAGTCCCACCGTCCGCCGCGGCTCGCCACTTTGTCGGCGCGTAAAGCAGAGGACCTGTTTGTGCGCGTTGAAGCTACAGTATACGATTTTGAGCGTTTAATGTGATTTTGAATATGTGCACGACTTTCGATGGTGTTTCTCCCGTTTAGCTGGCCAAACGGACCGCCTCTTAGTTGCCCTCATATAGTTTCATTTGGACTAGTGCAGGGGTCGGGAACCTTTAAGGCTGAGAGAGCCGTAAGCGGCAAATATTTCAAGTTGTCATTCCGAGAGAGCCATACAATATTTTTACAACTGAATACAAGTGTATTCGTGCATTTTATGTAAGACCAATACTTTAAGAGTACAGTAAGCCTCTAAATTCATTTAAATGACATTATGATGTTGCTAGCCAATGATGCCATTAATGCGACTTCTTTGCTGATGGCTTTGTCGTCTGTTTTGTATGTCATTAAATTAAACTTCATGCAGCATCCGTTATTCGTGAACGTAGGTTGGTTTTAATGTTTTTTGTTATTTTTTAAATGTGAGAAATACTTTCCATATGCATAGGCAGAACCAAACATTCTCAGTACAGCAATACTCGCACGCCGCAGTGTGTGGCAGGAAGTGTGTTCCAAGTTTTCACAATCAACTGGTGTGCAGGTTGAATTTATTTCATGTGTCCAATACTAATGTGCGCTCGCCAACAATGCTTGCCGACAGAGGCGTGTCTTTATGTAAAAAAAATTTCTGGTGGTGGGCTGTCATTATAAACCACATTGATAGGCTGCGTGAGGACTGCGACGCTTGTAATTACGAGTGTACCCCTTTAAGAGCGGGGGGGGGGGGCGTAAGGTAAACTGGGAAGAAGAGTGTGTGACCGTGGAGCAGGTCGGCGTTAGAGAAAGTTACGTGTGTTGCCAAAATGTCAGACTGATGTCTTTTTACAGATTGAGCACCCCTGCTGTATACCGTATATCGTTATGAGCGCTCGGCGAGCCGTACGCACCCACCAAAAGAGCCAGGTATGGCTCGGGAGCCGTGGGTTTCCGACCCCTGGGCTAGCGTTTCCATTTCGGGTACCAGTTGTGGTTTCTCTTAAGTTCTCCAAGATGGCTCAGTTTAGGTTTACCAAAATAAGTTTCCAAGAACTAAACTGAGGTCAGCTATTGTGCCTTTTAGGACACTAAGTGTAGTTCCTCTTACCTTATATTATAGCGTGATTCTCATAACTGTCCCCGCTTAAAATTGTTCCTCATCGCTTCTTGTCCGTGGTCGGCAGGAGCCCCGGTCGCGGAGTCACGCCCCGCGCCAGTCCAACCACATTCCCATGCGCAACAGCGGCAGCCCCAAGTCGTCCATGAAGACCAAGCAGGCCTTCCTGCTGCAGGCCACCCGCCTCACCAAGCTGGCGCGCCACATGTGCCGCGACGTCATCAGGCTGCGCCGCGCCGCGCGCCGCCCGTTTGTCCCCATTAACTGCGGCGCCATAAAGGCAGAGTGTAAGAGCGCCTTCAATTCCTCCTAACGTGGACACTCACACATTCTCACCCTTCTCGACTCCCCCATCAGCACCCCTCTGTCTGTCTCTTCCCATTTTTATGATTGCTTTTTTTTTTTTGTTTTTGGGGTTGTTTTTGTATTCCTCCATCGCCCGTTTTTCCTCCCCCTCATTTCCAATAAAGACTGCCTTTCCTCATCACTCTTGAGTTTCAATCATCTTTTCTTTTTGGAGTGACTAAGGAAGAGTGCGCCCCATCAGATGTTTAGTTTTTATACAAAGAGAAGCTATTGTCGCCCCCGGAGCGGAACGTCACCTCCCTCCCATTTGGGCCATGACATTATTCCATTCCCGTCAATCAATCAACGGACTCTGTTCACCTCTCCATCGCCATCTACCTCCTCCTCCTCCTCCTCCTCCTCCTCCTCCTCCTGGGTGTCGCGGACGTCCAAATAAAGTTCCAACTTGAAAGCATCTCCTCTGAGTCCTTGTGTGCTTTCGTGCGTCACGTGTGTGTTACTTGTCCATCGACTGATTGATTGATCGCCACAAAGACACACACACCCCCCTCTCCCTCTCCGCCGCATGGATCGTTGCGCCATCACCACGCCCTCATGTCTGTGTCGAGTGTAAGTGACCATCATCATCATCCGTTTTGGTTTTAACTTGGAAACGTGCGCTGACATGTCACTTGTGTGCGTGTGTGTAGATGTCTCGAGGGTGTCTGAAGGTCACGGAACCCGCCTGCCCAAAATCCGAGCGGCGCAGCGCAGCACCCTGACCAGCGTGGTGCAGTTTCTAGGTAAGGCCGACCCACTTTGATGGATTGATCGTCCTGTCGCCGTGGCGACGTACCATCGACGCCGCTTTTCTCGTCGTTGCAGAGTCCCGTCCGGCGTCCCAGGCCCCCGTTCCCACCGCACGGCCGGCCTGCAAACCCCGCCGCCCCGGCGCCTCCTGTCCTCGCTGCCGCACGGGCCCCATGGCATGCTGGGAAAGCGAAGCTTTCACCACCACAGCAGAGGAGCGGACCCGGACAAGCGCTCGGGTAGGAAAAATTTATCTGTGGGGAAATAACACAAAAGCGCGTCATGCAGTTCCGTCTCACTGTTTTTGGTTTTTTTTTTTGTGTTGCAGAGAATCCCGGAACCACAGGTGGCGCTCTACTGGTGAGAGAGCAAAGAACTGTTGTATCAGATCAAATCAAACTAATGTAACCGGACATACGGCAATGATTCAAGGCAGTGTTGTTGAGGCATCGCTTAAATATCGTTCAATTTGGTTAGGCTAGCAAATATGTCTGCAGTCGGATTGGAGAATATGCTAACTGAATTTTGTTTCATTTACCGTAATTCCCGGCCTACAGAGTGCACCTGGTTGTAAGCCTCACCGAGTACATCTGTAAAGGAAATACCATTTGGTACATACTTAAGCCGCCGCTGTGTAAAAGTGCTCGCATTGAAAGGAAAACGGTACACAGAGAGTTTAACGCTAGCGCCGGCATGCTAACGCTAATGCTTGCGCCGCCATGCTAATGCTAACGCTAGCGGCGCGCTTAGCAGGCCCGGTTAAAAAGAAAAACATACTGGTAAAAATCACTGGGACTCGGCAGTAACACGCTAGTGCAGCGCTAACGGGGCCGTACCGGTACATGTCCCTTCCTCGGCGCATATATTCCACCGGTCTCACTCTTACTTTTTTCCGCTAGAGTGCGGCCGTTAGATAAAATGCACAAATTAGCCGCATCAAAGCGTGTGAAAAAAGTCGCGGATTATAGGCCGGAAATTGCGGTAGTTGCCAAACACGGTTCCGTTTAGCTAGCCCAATACATTTCTGCTTAGGTTACTGAATATGTTTACCTTTAGACGAGCAAATATAGTTCTGCTCAGGTTACTAAATATCATTCCGCATATGTTACCAAATATGGTTGCACTTGGGTCAGCAAATAAACTTGAACAATGAACATGGTTCTGTTGACGTTACCAAATGTGGTTTCCCTGGGGTTACCTAATATGGTTCCGTTTAGGTTACCAAATATGATTCCACATGGGTTCCTAAAACAGGTCCAATTAATTTAATCAAATATGATTCCACTCAGCTTATTGAATATAGTTCGATTGAGTTTTCCAAATGGGTTCCACATAGTTTCATGAATATGGTTGTGTGCAGTTTATTAAATGTGGTTACCAAATACGGTTCCACTGATCGCCAAATATGGTTTTACTTCGGTTACCTAATATTATTATCATTCCGGCTATCTTAATTATTCCCGTGGATAGGAAAATAATTGATGTTTTTGACAGCACAATGGCCGCAGCAGCAGCGGCGGAAGCACCCGCGGCGGCGTGATGATCCGAAAGAGGCGCCCCAACTGGATCGACGCCCCGGACGACAGCTTCTTCCTCGTCACCCGGGAGACCAGGTAAGCTAAAGGTGACCCACCCCCTGCCGCCGTCTCCTCCCTCTCGCCTCCATCTCGCGGCGACCACGCAGGAGCTTCGCTTTAAAAATCCGACGCCAGATTTCGATATCAATCTCGTTTGAAGGATTGAGTTGAAATGGCTTGAAGGTCATGTGGGTAAAAAATTGTCTAATAAAAAGGAGACGCGGCAATGTTGCTCTTCCTTGAGGGAAGAGGACGTGATGGAGTCAAGCAATTACAAAGCGCCGACACGACAAATGCCTCCCAAGTCGTCATCCAAACGAAACGTCTCAGCATGCTAACTATTGTGCAGCCTGTGATCGAAAGGCCTCAGGTTCTATTCCACCAGACAGTCGCTGTTGAGATTCCCTCAGGCAAGGCACTTCCCTCGCTATGTGCCCAAAAATATTCGTTCGAGGTGCTTGCATGGTTCCCATTAAGTTGCGAAACGTAGCTTCCCTTAGCTTGTCAAATATGGTTCTCCTTAGGTTCCTGAATATGGTCGCGCTTAGGTTGCTCATTTTGGTTCTGTTTGGGCTACCAACTTTTGCTATACTTATGTCACAAAAAAGGTTCCACTTTATGAAATACGATTATGGTTATATTGCTAAATATGGTTCCACTCTGGTTGCCAAATGTCATTTTGTCAATTGACAAATTTGGTTCCGATTATGGTTCTGCCAAAGACAAACATGGTTCTTCTTTTGTTATGAAATATAAAAACTACCCTAATTTCCAGCCTATATTGTATGTTTTTTTTTTTTTTTTTAACTGGCCCTGTTAGCGCGTTAGCACCGCTTTAGCACATTAGCGCCACGTTAGCGCGTTAGCATCGCGCTAGCCTGTTGCTGCTGTGTTACTGCCGCGTCTCAGTTATTTAGGTATGTTTTTTTTTTTTTTCAGCCCAGTTCACACTACCATGTTGTTGCTATGTTAAGCTAAGCTAAAGTATTAAAACGTCTTTGTAAATATCTCGTGTTATAATCAGGTGCGCTCTGTAGGCCGGAAATAACGGTAAATTGCCAAATATGGGTCCTCTGGGGTTTCCAGTTGTGCTTAGATGACCAAATATTGTTCATTTCATGCTAGCAAATATGGCCCCGGTACTAAATATGATTTCGTACCCAACACAACACATTCCCTGGAGGTTGTGTCCACGTTGGACAGAAATCGGACCCCCTTCGTACTACAGTTGAAGCCAAAAGTTGACATGCACTGTGGAAAAACACACATTTCATATTTTGTCTCACTGTCTGAAGTCAAATGAGATTAAACCTCTCCTGTTTCAAATCAGTCAGGATCACGAAAATTATGAAATCATGTTAAATGCCACAATAATGAGAGAGAGAAATTTGTCTGTAAACTTCTGGCTTCAACTGTATGTACGTGCACGGGGAAAAGATGTTTTTTCCATTTCCAGCGGACGGCGTCTAATTGAGTCACGGTACCAGGGCCTCGCCGCCGCCACCGCTAAAATTAGCGCTGCTAACTGGCGCAGATGGGCCGGCGAGGAGCCACGCGTCGCAGGGTCCCGAGTGGAAATGCTATTATCACATTATCGGGTGCTGCCGGGCTCACGTGGATCCGCACCATGTTGTGGGCGCACACGTATATAGTGACGCTTATGAGGAAGTGATATTTAGTGTGTTAATGGTTGTGATGGGAGGGGAAAAGAAGGCCGCCTCTCGCTAACGACACCAACGTCTTGGTTTTCTCCTCCATCTCTTTCTCCCCTCTCTCTCATTCTCTCTCAGTGTGGTGAGCAACGCCGCGAGGCACAGCCGAGAGAGATGGGAGTGAGAGAGAGAGAGAGCGGGTGAGGGGGACAAAGAGGTGGAAAAAAATAATAGTCATCATTAGATTTCAAATTAAAAGTCAAAACAATGTGTGCTCACGAAAAGGATGACCAAAAAGACCGCCACTGGTCATCCATTGGAAACATATTTGGGAACCCAAATCGAACCATATTCGGCAACCCGAAACGGAACTGCGTTTGGGAACATCGACGGAACCGACGTATCGGGTCATTTCGGCTCTGTTCACACTGCAGGTCGATGTAAATCGATGGAAGTAAATTAGTGCCGCCGGGATTTTGAATTTGAAATGCCCGTCGACAGCTGGGATGGGCTCCAGCACTCCCCGCGACCCTCATGAGGATAAGCGGCAAGGAAAAGGGACGGATATATGTCGCGACTGTGATTGGCCGGCTGTTGAGTTCTGGCGGCACAGCTATTGATAATGTGATGACTTTACATTTCAAATTCAAATCCTAGTGGCACTAATTTACTTCCATGTTGCCAACGCAAGTGCAATACGGATGCTGACGGTCGCACTTACGCGTCCAACCCGTATTTGGTCAAACAGCGACAGACGTTACTGTTGTTTGAAAAAAGAGGCTTGATGGCAGACAACGGCGGAACGAAGATGCTTTAGGAACTGATAAATATGAATAAAACGTTGGCCCCGGTTGAACCAACCCTTGAAATTACACAAATGGGTCATGACGAGGCGTATTGACGTCTGCCAACGCGCCAACTGATGTTGATCATTTGATTGCTTGTCTTATGCGTATGCACGTGATGTCACAGACGCGTAAAAGTCACATTCACTTCATTGTGACCGAATATTAAAATTCATCACTTAATTCTAACCGTATTTGGTCACTTAAAGCATAACCTTATTTGGTAAACAAAATGGGAAAATACTTGATTGAAACCATATTTGGTAATCCAAGTGGACCTATACTCGGTCACTAAAGCAGAACCACATCCGGTCACGTATATGAAGCCATGTTTATGCAACCATATTTGGTCAATGAAAACAGAACCTTATATGGCGACCTCCGCTGGCTCACTCAGGTGGAACCATATTTGGCATCCGAAGCAGGACCACATTTAAAAATCAAATTGAAAGCATATTTGGGCGTTTATCATACAAATAATCATTCAAATAAGACCTTCGTTTAATCCGTGAGGTTTAAATCTGGACTTCAGCATCATCATCATCATCATCATCATTTTCAGTCGTCAGTGTTGAGTGACGCGTGTGCGCGCTGCGCCCCCTGCAGGAGGGCGAGGCGGCTGCTGTCGCGCTCGCAGCTCCGGCACGCGTGTCGGCAGCCCTGCGAGCAGATCACCCTGCGGCGGGCCACCCAGGCGCCCCCGCCGCAGGGGTTGGTCCTGGGGCCGCCGCACCCGCACCCCAGCCTGAGGATGCGGGGCCCCATCGTCATCCACGACTGACGGACACCTTTCTTCTTCTCCCTTCTCTTTTCCTCTCCTGACATCAAGACGCGTTTAGTCCTCGATAGCCGTGAGCCACCGCGCAATATATTTAAAAAAAAAAAAAAAAACATACAACAACTTCTTTTGAAAGCAAAAATGCTCACAAAATACAGGATAAGAGTTTAATTATTGCATTTTTTTTTTCAATACAGCTGATAAAACTTCGGACGAAAAAGGTTTCGGACCCCTGACTTAACAAACAGGAATTGCAATCTCATCATTTAAATTTGGAATATGGAAATATAAATTTGTTTTTTGAGGGGGTACGGTAATCCAGTATGATTCAAGAGTGTTGCACAAAAAAAAAAAATCAATTTTACCGGATATATGGCCGAGTGACTTATACATCAACGCGTGTGTGTTGTCGAGATTAATGCATTTTTTTTTAATTATTAATGGACATGAACGTTTTGTGTTGAGTGTGACTCGTGACGTCTGTTTATAATGTTTTTTTTTTTTTGGTGGGGGGGGTTAAGAAGAGGGCTAAAAAGAGTTATTAAAAGGGTTGGTTTGTTTTTTATAAGTCAATTAAATCTCCACATAAGTCCCATCCTCAGGCACGTCATTTTTAAATAGTATATGACATACGACAAAATCACCACTGGCATTATTATTATTATTAAGTGTCCATCGCTTACATTTTAAAAAAAAAACTTGAAAAAAATGCACTTTCAAAAAAACTAATCCAGATAAGATTTTTGTTATTTTTCTAATCAAACAAAAAAAATGGGAGAAAAGCATCAATAAATAGGAACGCTACAAGCTTGGCACACAAAAGTATTAAATGAGCGAAGCGCTAAAAATCATGCAGCGAGAACAGTGGTCTCAATCATGCGGCCCGCGGGCCATATGTGGCCCGCGAGATGATCATTTCAAAGTAAAATGGTAGAGTTTGAGTTTTATATGGATGGCACTTTTACTGTGTTGTGTGCATTTACAAACATCTGGAAAGAAAACTGCTAACAGCCCCGAAACGTACGGCTCGGCCTGCAACACTTATTATCATTTTTTTCTATTTTTTATGAGGGGAAAAAAAAAAATCAGGCATGTGTTTGAGGTGTGACTGCGAGGGTCCTGTGGTTTCTTCATTGGGAATGTTTAATTTTTCTTGTATGTACAGTATGTCACGTGATGAATTATGAATATGCTGATGATGGTCATAATAAAACTCCTTCATCCTCTCCAAGTGTTTTTTTTTTGGGGTGGGGGGGGGGGGAATTCGGCCATGTTCCCGACATATAGTTTTTCAGTCCAAGCGTAAATAAGAAACTTATATTGGGGATGAGAAAAGTGAGGGGTTTGGCGGTTTGACCTTTGACCTCGTGCGACCACGGCTCAACATTCAAAGGCCTCCTCCACCGCCTATGTCAAACTCGAGGCCCGGGGGCCAGACACGGCCCGCCTCGTGATTTTATGTGGCCCGCGAAGGCAAATCAAGTCTATTCAACTTCCGTGATTTTTTTTGTTCGAATCCGAACCAAAATTTCAAATCGTCACATCAAAAATGATGACACTGAGATATAGCGGGCATTTTTTTGTGCGTGTTAACAAACATCAACAAGAGTTGAAAAACCCATTACCCTTCATTTCTGATTCCAAAACTAGTTGCTAAATTTAATGTTGTAAATATGATGGCTCAATTAAAGATTTTCATAGTTTCAGTCACCGTAACTACAATGTGGCCCGCGATTAAAATGAGTTTGACCCCCCCCCTACACGGTCACTCAGGTGTTCAAACGTTCATGTTTGATGTTTGAATTATAATGCTATTGATAACCCGAGGTATCGACCAACAAAATCGACACATTTCTTGTTTTGCTACGCAAGATAACAATTTCCTTGGAATTAGAATTTCACTTTTTTTTTGGGGGTGAAGTACTTGAACGCACCACAACTATTTCATTTAAACGGCAACTTTTTAAGAGTTGTAGTCGCAGAAGTTAAGCAATGTTAAAATGAAACACCCTCCCTGACACATTACAGATTGTAGGATATCCTACTGTGTGTGAAGTTCGTAAATGCACCACGCGTTGCATTGCGATCCGCTTCCTTGTATTTGTGCAAACTAATTTCAGCTTTAAATGATGTCAAAATATCACGTTAGCCGCAAAAAGCAGCTGTATTTAGAGTCACTAAATTGGATACGGAAGACAAATTATGTTTTTAGCTGTGGTCAGCACAGACACAAAAACATTCAACTTGATGCGATGTCTGTGTACCACGTAACCGTCTAGTTTTCCTACATTTCTTAAGTCATTTGCAGTATCAAAAATGATGTTCAAATAATATCATAGCCAGCGGAAAAGATCCATTGAGGATCACCTAAACGGAAGTAAACACAATTGACGTTTTGAAGGAGAAGGTAAGGCTAGAAACGCGAGATTTTAGGATGTCCTACTTTTAGGTGTTGCATTTGAACACAACGCGACTGCCACTGGTTGCCAAGGGGCCGCCTGCCAATCGACACTTTTGTCGTTTTTTTTTTCGGCTGTAGAACTTTGCAGGCGGACACAAACGCGGAACCTCTGCTGCCTGATACTAAGAGCGTATTCTGTGGCGGTTCTGGCCGTGGCTCCAGTGGCGCAATCGGTTAGCGCGCGGTACTTATATGGCAGTATGCAGCAGAGCAATGCCGAGGTTGTGAGTTCGAGCCTCACCTGGAGCACAGTTTTGGTGACCCCGAAGTTTAGGTGGTGTTGACCCAGCCGTGCCTCAAACAGGCAATTTGTGCGATGTCTCCGATAATCAACTCGTGTTCTCTCCTTGCGACTCGCACGGTGTCCTCAATACTTTTCCTCTAGTGAGGACAAACACTGCAATACTTCCATAGACCATAAATATATGTATTTGCATCCAAACGTGGAAAAGAAAAAACAAGTATTTTCCATTTTCTGATGTCTGTGTGTCAGGACTTGTTGCTGAGCATCGACACCCTCGGGGCCCAAAGTCTTTTGTTGCTTTAATTACATAGATTTACCACTAGAGGGGGCCCGAGCAATAGCAGAAAGTTAAGGAACATGCCTCTAAAATATTCACGGTAACAGTTTGGAATAACATGATCATTCTGTCAATTTTCTGAGCCGCTTATCCTCACGAGGGTCGCGGGGAGTGCCGGAGCCTATCCCAGCTGTCAACGGGCAGGAGGCGGGGTACACCCTGAACTGGTCGCCAGCCAATCGCAGGCCACATAGAGACCCCCAAAAAAAGGCACACTCACAATCACAGCTTGGGGCAATTTAGTGTCCAATTATTTTGTTGCATGTTTTTGGGATGTGGGTGGAAAGCGGAGTGCCCACCCGGAGAAAACCCACGCAGGCACGGCGAGAACGTGCAAACTATAATGTCATTTTCATCACTGTCAAATTTCTGCAAAACTTAGGCCAAACACATGCTGCCATCCAAGCAATGTCTTTTTCATGGACGCCACTGCTTATTTTAGCAAGACGATACCAAACCACATTCTGGATGTGATACAACACAGTGGCTACGTATATTTATATCGTTGTTTGAATGTATCTTGATGTCTAATTTTCAATTTTTTAATTTATTTTTGGAAGTTCATATCTTTCCAGATGCCACGTTATCTATCTTTTTTTGTGTTTTTTTTACAGCAGCTTGAGTCTGTTTCCTCTACGAATACTGCTTTGATGTATTGACGAATTATGTTCTTTTTTTTGTAAACCAAAGATGCATTTAATTTTTTTTACAGCTGTCGTATTCCTTTCTTTTCCTTTCCTTTCCTTTCCTTTCCTTTCCGGGAAGGGGAAGGGAAGGGAAGGGGGAAGGGGAAGGGAAGGGAAGGGAAGGGGAAGGGAAGGGGAAGGGGAAGGGAAGGGAAGGGAAGGGAAGGGAAGGGAGGGGAAGGGAAGGGAAGGGAAGGGGAAGGGAAGGGAAGGGAAGGGAAGGGAAGGGGAAGGGAAGGGGAAGGGAAGGGAAGGGAAGGGAAGGGAAGGGAAGGGAAGGGAAGGGGAAGGGGGGAGGGGAAGGGAAGGGAAGGGAGGGAAGGGAAGGGAAGGGAAGGAAGGGAAGGGAAGGGAAGGGGAAGGGAAGGGAAGGGAAGGGAAGGGAAGGGAAGGGAAGGGAAGGGAAGGGAGGGGAAGGAGGGAAGGGAAGGGGAAGGGGAAGGGAAGGGAAGGGAGGGGAAGGGAAGGGAGGGGAAGGAAGGGAAGGGAAGGGAGGGGAAGGGAAGGGAAGGGAAGGGAGGGGAAGGGAAGGGAAGGGAAGGGAAGGGACGGGAAGGGGAAGGGAAGGGAAGGGAAGGGAAGGGGAAGGGAAGGGAAGTGGGAAGGGGAAGGGAAGGGAAGGGGAAGGGGAAGGGGAAGGGAAGGGAAGGGAAGGGAAGGGAGGGGCGAGGGAAGGGAAGGGAAGGGAAGGGAAGGGGGAAGGGAAGGGGAGGGAAGGGGAAGGGAAGGGAAGGGAAGGGAAGGGAAGGGAAGGGGAAGGGAAGGGGAAGGGAAGGGAAGGGAAGGGGAAGGGGAATGGGAAGGGGAAGGGAAGGGAAGGGGAAGGGAGGGGAAGGGAAGGGAAGGGAAGGGAAGGGAAGGGGAAGGGAAGGGGAAGGGGAAGGGGAAGAGGAAGGGAAGGGAAGGGGAGGGAAGGGAAGGGAAGAGGAGGGGAAGGGCCCCGGGAAGGAGGGGGGAAGGGGAAGGGGAAGGGGAAGGGAAGGGGAAGGGCAATGGGAAGGGGGGGGGGGGGGAAGGCGGAAGGGAAGGGAAGGGAAGGGAAGGGAAGGGAAGGGAAGGGGAAGGGAAGGGAAGGGAAGGGAAGGGAAGGGAAGGAAGGGAAGGGGAAGGGAAGGGAAGGGAAGGGGAAGGGAAGGGAAGGGGAAGGGGAAGGGAAGGGGAACGGGAAGGGACGGGGAAGGGACTTAAGGGGAAGGGAATTTCCTTTTCCTTCCTTTCCTTTCCTTTTCTTTTCCTTTCCTTTCCTTTCCTTTCCTTTCCTTTCCTTTCCTTTCCTTTCCTTCTTTTCCTTTCCTTCCTTTCCTTTCCTTTCCTTTCCTTTCCGTGCGTGCGCGTGTTACTGTAAACCCCGGCAAAGCTGGGACTGAACAAGCAGAAGATTGCAGTAATGGCGTGACCCAGAAGTTCTGGCGGCGGGCTGAAAATGAGAGTGGAGATCAAACGCCCCCCCCCCTTCCCGCCCCCCCCCCCCCCATCCAGTCAAGGGACTATTTAACAGCAGGGCGTGTGTGTGTGGGCCACATTTTTAGGAGTGTGTGTTCGCTATGCTCTGGATTACACATCATACTTTTTTTTTTTATTTTTTATTTACTCTCATATTTTTGAAGATGCTCTGAAGACCCCTTTACCCCACATAACCCCTCTCGCACCCTGGTTTCTGGACCAGGTGGCTAAACCAATCACACGCCACCCTCAGCGGGCCACTTTCCCGGATGTGTGTGTGAAAAGGGGGACAAACGACAACAAAAGAGTTTAATATTCGGGATAAGCTGTGATTGAACATCCAGCGAGATCAGAGCGGAATGATCAAATTCTGCCGCCGATAATCCCTCATCTTGGAAAATTAAATACCACTCGGCTCTAACACACACACACAAAAGTGGGTCTTAATCCGACCTGTCTCATCACCCCACTTGCTTCCTTGGGGACGTGTTCTGATATCTGATGAGTTTTTCATTAACAAGACTCAAGTCTAATCCTGCGGGAGGAACACAAAATGACAACAGATAAGCCTCCGGAGCGCGCACGCTCATACGCACACACATGACATCTTTATACACATGTATACTTTTTTTTTTTTAAGATTTAATCTCTGACCAGTCGCATTCTGGACAATCTTATGTCTTTGCTTGGCCTTCATTTATATGTATGCGATGCGTTTGCTGGACCGGGATTAAGATGAAGGGTGTATGTAGCTTTTGGATTGGATTGGAAGGTTTTTACGACGCTTCACATTCAATATTTATCCAATAATGTGACCCCACGCCCCCCCCCCATCATATTCGGCATGACATGACGAGTTTGCACGTGCAAGTTGTGCACAGCGTAGCATACATGTTGTGGTGCCTTGACCCTTCGAGCAACAGACACAAACAGCGCAGCATCAGATGTTGTTGTATTCAATCATATATTCTTTATCCTCTGCATAGAATCATTAATATGAGTGATGCATTGGTCAACCGGAGACAAGTTAGATGTCTTGCAGAAAAGTATATCTGTCTATTGTACACTGCCACCAGGTGGCCAAGGTGGCCGCGCCAGAAAGATGAATTCTTATTATCCATCCAGCCATTTTCTTTTGCCGCTTATCCTCACGAGGGTCACACGCTGGAGCCTATCCCAGCTGTCAACGAGCAGGAGGTGGGGTAGACCCTGAACTGGTTGCCCGCCAATCGCAGGCCACATCGAGACAAACAGCCGCACCCACAATCACACCTAGGGGCAATTTAGAGTGTTCAATTAATGTTGCATGTTTTGAGGATGTGGGAAGAAACTGGACTACGTAGGGACAGGGAAGACGTGCAAACTCCACACAGGAGGGGCCAGGATCAGAAATGTAAGGCCAACCAGCTGAGCCCACAATGCCGCCAATTCTTATTAATTGCATTTAATTATGTCATTACTATATGTTTCTTATATCGTAAGCCCCCGCTGCAGCTGTAATTAATACATATTACAAATAACCAGCAGTGGTGACGCTCAAGGCCCTGGAGCATATTAGGTTGACGTGACAACACATAAAGGCTTAAATCTTATTGGAAGGAAAAAAAAAAAGCAATGAAAATTTTGGGGTAAATGAATCCAATTTAAAGGGGACAAATATGAGAATAAATTTTGTAAATGTAGGTCAGCGCTTCTGATAAGTGTTTTCGCCCTGACATCTCTCGTCAGGGGTGGTGCGACATTGTGCTCAAGCGGTGATTACATGTCTATTTGCATGATGAAGCAGGCCGGGCAATGTTCAAAATGTTGCAATTTCTACAATTGCATCTCAAAGTCAAACAGCATGACTCAAGCCATTTTTTTTTATCAATACATGAACGAGGCGCTTCATTTTGTTGTATGAGGACCTTCCGGTCCTCCAACGTGTCGCACTGCAGAAACTTTTCAAACACATCAAAGCTTTTTCTATTAACCTTTTTTTTTTTAAACTTCAAAGTTGAGGGCCAGTTTTCAAACGGCACCCTCGGGGTCGCTGATGTTTTTTTTTTTGTTTTTGTTTTTTTTTAAACACCACTTCTCCGGTGCACGCAGGTGTCACTAAACGAGCGCGTCGCAATGCGTCGTTTAATAGACCAATGAACGCGTCGCGATTGGCTAATTGACACAGAAGCCAGCAAATTAGCTGCCGTCTCGGCCTTTGCGATTTTTCAGCCAATCGGCTCGCGCGTCCCCAAAAATAACACCTCCTCTTGTTCAGCACCCAAAGTCGAAGGAAAGCTGTGCTGCATTTGTGGGCCTTTCAATTGACGAGTTGTTACATTTCTCACTGTTGTATGATATTGGCCGCTTCTCAGTCCCCCTTCTTTTCCTTTTTTTTCTTGTGTAATTTTTAACCTGAATTTTATTACATTCGAGTGCTGAGAGCGGGGGGGGGGGGGGAACCGAAGTGGCGTCAAACATGCGTGCAAATCAACGCCATCCGAGCAGGGAACCGCTGAGAGAGGATTTAACGCCGCTCATCTGAGGCCAACCGAGAATTATTATTATTATTGTTAGTATTTCCCCCCCCCATCCACCCAAAACACCCCCCTCCTTCGTCCCTCCTCGGTCAAATAAGGAAACGTAGCGTTAGGCCGGAATTGAAGCGTCTAAAAGGGCTTTTCGTCGACGCGAATCCAGCCAAGATCGGACCCGGGGGCTCGCGGAACGACGGGGGTGAACGTAAGTAGCTCCCATGCTAACTCAAGCCCGTCTGTGTGTGTGTGTGCGTACGTGTGCTAAGGCGTTAGCTTCGGAGTTTGACATTGTCGCTGCCTCCGTAGGCCCTTCCGCACCGCGACGGGGACCGTTTTGAGTCCGCTCCGAGTTCAACTCGATTGTTTTTTTTTTTTTTTTTTTATGGCGTCGACGTGCCCGTGAGAGGGCGTAAACGCTCGCGTTCTAAGGTCGGGGCCTAGCTGAGCGTCAAAAGCCTTTTTAGCTACACCGTGAAGTTTTCAAAGTTACTGCAGCCCCCCCCCCAGTCCTGTCGCCGTCATAAACTGCCGCCGTTCCTCCATGTGAAAGCTCATTTTTCTGTCCCGGAGTGCTTTTGACGTGAGCGGGCCAAGTCTACGTTGTGGCAATAAAGCCCATTTTTCGCCCGAAGGCTGCTGCAAATGACAGTTGTTTTTTCATTTTTTTTTTTTTTTTTGGGGTGGGGGCGGTCGTTGTCAGTTGTTACGTAGTTAGCTTAGCCGCCAGGTTGTAACCGTGCTGAGATTACAGTAGGAGACACACACGCAATGTAAAAATACACAGTGGTGCCTTGAGATGCGGATATAAATCGGTGCGTGAGCGCGTGCTCAAGTCAAAACACGAGCAGGTTTGGGGCCCGATCAGTGAGTTAAAAAAAAAAAAAAACGATAACAGATCACAAGATGGAGCAACGTCTGTTTAAATGACCTGTTCACTTACTGTATCTGTGTACTTAATTGCACAAATATATATATATATATATTGACAATAATGTATAGTTATCAAGTTATGTCAGTGAGGCAGCGTGACAGACCTGACGAATAATCGGTCTTCTATTAGATGGGAGTAATACACAAATTAATGCATGTACTCTTTGTGACATTTTTGTTTGTTGGTCTCCCACGAGATGTTTAATTGCAAAAATATGTCCCTTGGCTCCATAAATGTTGGAAATCACTGCTCTATCGGGTCATGTATTCTAATCAAAATCACAGAAACACTGGGTGCTAATTTACTATTATTAAATGACTTTATTGTAAGTAAATTACCCATTCCAAAGCTTTATAACATGATTCGGCAGAACGGCAGCATGTTTACACACGTCCATTAGCCTTACTGCTTGCTTGCTAGGCTACATTCTGTTTTGTTGCTTGCTTGGGAGTCATATTGTATTAAAAGTATGTCAACTAAACCTTGAATTACTGCAATTTCTGGACTTTAAGCCGCACCTGATTACAAGCCTCACCCAGTACATTTTTAAAGGAAACAACATTTTGTAGATACGTAAGCCCCACGTGCCCACATTGAAACACGAGATATTTACAAAGGAAGACTGTACACAGAGAGACTTAGCAAATTTTTAATAATATACCTTGGCTTTTCTTTGTAAACAGGGCCTGTGACGCGGCAGTAACACAGCGGCAATACGGTCGTAACACAGCACTAACAGGGCTGGGTAAAGAAACATGCCGGTAAAAGTCACCGCGACGCGGCAGCAACAGTGTTCAGGCTACCTGCTGTTACTCCCTCTGAAAGCTTTTTTTTTTTTTTTTTTTTTTTTCCCGACTTTTTACACTGCTCCAGTTCTCCCTGCTGCCGTTTCCAGCGTCTCACCATCGATTCATTTATGGCAAGTTTACATGCAGGAGTTCCGTTTCCTTCTTTATCGGCCAGCTCGATTGCTTTTAACTTGAAAGCTGCATTTCTTCTTGTTCTGTTCATGCTAATTTTATTCATGCACAAAGCTACATTAAGTTACATTAATCTTGCATCTTCCTCGACACATATATTCCACCTGTCTCACTCTTATCCTTTTACGATTGAGCGCCCCTGGCGGCCGCTAGAAAAAAAATCCATAAATTAGCCGCATCATTGCTTAAGCCGCAGGGTTGTACAAAGCGTGTGCCAAAAGTTGCGGCTTGTCGTCCGGAAATTACAGTAAAAGTCCTCTCCTGACCACGAGTGACCACCAACATAATTTTTTTCCCCTCCATATTGTTCTTACAATACTGTATACATATTGGGATCCGGTGATATCAGAGTACAAGATTTGATTGCAGTAGTCTGATATCATGAATTCGTGAAAGAGCAAATTTGTCTTGTGGTCCGATCCGGGTTGAACGTGTTGACTGTCCCATTCCGCCGGAAATGTTATTTTTAAATACCTTTATTGGCCGTCACACGTTTGCAGCACTCCTGCGAACCTTATGAGGATAAGTGGCTCAGATAGATAATGGAAGGATGTCAAAGATGGGGAAAAAAAACTACTATAAATACTACTATATAAAAATGAAATAGTATTTAGATTCAGATGTACAGTGTATGACGGCGATGTGGAGTAAATGTCTTTTGCGGAGTCACATTATGGCATCGTTGATCTGATCGGCGAATTGTGACGTTAAAGTCGATCAGCGTTGAATGCTAATTATTGGCAGATAATGATCAGGTTGATATAACTAGTTTAAAGTATAGTTAAAACACTTGTATCTCAAGTCATCCTTCCCCATTGAAATGATTGGAAGCCTCCCACAAAATCTAATATTTTATTTTCACCCATCATGTTTGGGGCTGTTTCACGACGCAGCGACCACTCGAATTGGCAAACACTTGAGTCAAACTTTTATGGATATGAACCACAATGAATCCGATAACATAGTTTATTCTGACAAGAGCTGCACGTTTTCCCCACACTGCATTTGCTTCAAACAATACGAGATAGCATTATTAGCCTTTGTTTACGGCCAACGCCGTTTAGACCTACCGTGTATAGTTCAGGCTGAAATTCCGAGACGTTGACGTGTCAAAATTGCCGTGACGTCTCCTACGGCGTAATACTTAACTCGCACAAACGGAACATTATTATGTGAGAAGAGTCATGCGGGTAGTAAAATGTCTCAAAACTATTCAAGGGAAGTTCTGGATCGCCACTCGGAGTGGTCAAAGTTAAAAATCTTAATCAGCTGATAAGGTGCGATGGGTGCAGGATATGTATTTTAAAAATATGAAAGTATCTCCTTTTTACTGAATTTAAAAAAAAAAAAAGCTATTCCACTATGCTTAGCATAGCTTCTCCCAAAAAATATGACCATATTTGAACTGATGTTAGTATCTGTATGGGCGCATTGCTAATTTCCACACTGATGAGCGTGTTGGACCTTTCGCCACATCATCATGGAAGTTTATCAGCCTGCATTTTCCGGCGTTAACCCCGCAAGCAGCCTCGCCCGCCAGTCAGAATCTTCCATCATGCTGTCGTCGGCTGGAGGTATCGTAGCACAAAAATACACATATAGGCCTGTTTTTCTCCAAATAGTTCAATTTATGTTCAATGGAAGAAAAAAAAATCTTCAAGATGGTAAATTTGCAAGATAATGACTAGATAAGGATAATAATTCTTGACAGTGGTTAATAATGATGTTACACTAACTGTAAGAACCGATCTAGCACGATTGAATATCTAATTTTGTGTGCTAGCAAAGCATTCCAACTTCAAATGCCACGCGTCACATACTAACTCGTCGCCATATATTCCGTTTATATATTTAGCGTCACGTCGCACGCATCGCAAGCTCCCCCTTTTGTAGGGCGACTATATTTGGTCAAATCCACGAAATGCAATCCGTATCGTAGCGAGCCTCGTCCGCTTGAAATGGCGATAGCCGCAGAAGCTCAAAGATAACTTCAAAACGTGTGATTTTCGAGTATAATTTGAGCATAACAATTTCTTGCACATTAGACCGAGCAGAGACTGCAGCTGCAGACTCCAACTTCTTTTGCGTCACACGTCTTGCAACTCTCGACTCTCAATGATGATAAACTCGTCTTTGTAAATTCAATTAACTGATCAAATGTATTGATTGCGCAGCCGTACAACAGTGCTTAATCAAATTTTAAGATAGTGTCTGTGGATGCACATTTTAGGGCTCCTTGATATCACCGGGTGTTGGGGAGGAGGGGGGCATGGGTCACACTTTGCTCGCTGGCCGATAAATCCATAGTGCACAAAAAAAAATGCTGATTTAAAAAAAAAAAAAAAAAATGCATCATTGCAGCTGAGCAAGCAACAAGTCAGTCAGCAAAAGTGCTTTCAATCACCAAGAATTTCTCACGTTTGTGACACTAAAAGTCAGACAAAGTGAGATCCAAATACTTCAAGGCCCACGAGAAGAGGTTTTGGTATTCACCTGCGGAAAATGTCTGTAAATCTGTAAAGATTTGAAATGTGTTTGGTGTTAGGCGGATGATGCGTTTGTGCGTTTTGTCGTTCTCGACAGGCCTGGTGTTCCAGCGGCACATGTCGTGTTATGGGGATAATCCATTTAAAGCTATTGTACTATTTAAACCCGTTTGCGAGCTTGTTGGGTGACCGTCTCAAAATAGCGGACTGCGGTCCAGGTCGGGACTACAAATGATGATTTTGATGGTCGACTATTCACTGCAGTCACTGTGATTTGACGGGAGCGTATGCGCCATCGCGCTCGCAAATCTCCAAAGCCGAGCACGAAAAATCACGCGTGCAAAATTTGTTGCGAGTAGAAATACATAGATATTGAAAGACGTTGCTCATTTTGTGTAGTCTTGACCAATGTTCCCTCGAAGCTGCGCCACCGCGCAATTGCGCACTTGTCGGACACTCTCAGCGCACATGAAAACCGATCCAGCGCAGTGAACCACAGCCTGAGGACACGGTCTCTGCTGCTCAGCCTACATCTACTTCCTAGTTTACCTGACACTGCCCCCCCCCCCACCCCCTCCGCTCTTAAAGGGGTTCACTCATATTTACAAACAGAACGCGCAGCCGCAGCTTTATATCTGCGGGCATGACTGACCACACCCGTACATTTTTCAAATGTGAGTGAGTGGTCGCGGGTTATATTTGCAATTAAGGCGACTCATCGGATCATAACGTCGGAGTTGGGTCGCAACCCCCAATGTCCAAATTTGGTCACTTCCATTTTTTTTTTCCAAGTTGGGGAAATCGCTTGCTCTCTTTGACCAGGAAATGCAAATCCTTGGCAACGGGACCCCTCGGAGTTTTCATTGAAGCGCCTTGTTGTACGCTGAAGTGGATGGAGCAGAACGTTTTCTATGTCGTGGTAATTCCTAAACAAGAAAAAATGTTTTGAACCCAAACAAATAGTGACAGGGTGATAGGTTTAATCGCACTTTGCATTTTTAATTTAAAAAGCCTGTGCTATTGTTAAGCATTTGAACTTTTTCTGCGAACCTTTTGATGACGTTTGTGAGAAAAACATGTCATTTTCTTTATTGATAAGCCCGTCAGAAAACGGATTGATCAAAATCCTTTCGTTTAATGACTGAATATTACAAATCATGGTACTGTAATATAGTGAATGGGACTTCCTCTTCTTGCTCTTAGTCACGCTGCATCACTTCCAGGCGCTCTTAGGACGGCCTGGCATATTGTGGCACAACGTGGTATTACACTGAAGGCGCGCAACATCTGTATACAGTAAAACGGCATAAAAAAAAAAAAAGATGGCCTAAAAAGCCACAACCTTTAGAGTGTTTGCTCGGTCTCAAAATGTGGGTGGCAGACCTCCAAACAAATTAGCCGTCAGAAGTAGCGCCCAAAAGCTTGAGCGCTAACCGCAACTCCTCTCTGGAGCAACGCAGTCCGCAAGCGTTATGTAATCTTCCCCAAACCCGACCTTTCACTTCCCTCTCCGTAGCCGCCACTTATTGGCAGACGAGCTTCCGGGGGCGGGGCTTTCGGGGGTTGAGCGGCGGTCACAATACGGATGATGGGATGTTTTTGAAGGGTTAAGCGGCTCGCTTTGCGGTGTCCCCCCCGTCGTCAAGATGTGCCGTCGCAACGGCGCAGGTTTATTTTGACCGCGCGTCGTCGCCTTCGGGGCTTTAAAGGCAGGATGATGCAATGGCCCTTCCTCCTCGTGTGTGTGTCGCTGAATGAAGTCGAGGCTGGATGTTTGCGCTGCGGGTTGGGTGGTTGCTAGGCGACGGCAGCGTGTTTGTTTTATTTTTAGCCGGAATCACTGCCGGAGCGAACATACCGCAATTCTGCACTAGCATTCTTCCCGACGTCGCACGGACGCCGAGAGGCGGAGGGGGATTCGTTTTCCACAATGGCGGCACGGCCAACCGTCCCACCCTGGCCGTGAAACCTAAAGCGGCGCCGGTGTATTAATAGACTTTCTCTCTCTCTCTCTCTCTCTCTCAAAGAACAGTTGTAGTTGCTCTTTTCGTGTGGCGGCTGCCTTTTTGGGGGCACATGCGTTGAAATCAATATGTCAGATCAATTTTCTCATGCTGCAGAAAAATGTGGAGAGCGGGCACCATATTTCAAAATGTCATGCAGTGAAATTACAAGGAAGCCCCAATATGAAGTGGAAATATGTTATAGTACATCATCATCAGGTTTTTTTTTTTCTTCAAGAATGTTTTTCCTCTTGGGATTTTTTTATTCTAGACAAGTTCATCTTTGTATTTTTTTAAATTACATTCCTCGATTAGCTTTTTTTCCCCATCTGTGTAGCAAATTAATCTGCCTCAACTTCCACAGAAATCAAGTTTTTACAGATACGAAAAAAGGGCCTGCTTTAGGCAAAACACACGTAAATACAACCCTTAATGCATTTGCATTTTAACACAATCAAATAAAACTGTATCATTTGGCTTTAGGTAAATTTTGATGGAGAGGAGAAGCGGCAGTTAAACAGGCCAAAATTCATATTTCAAGGTGGGAGGCAGGGGCAAGAGACTGGTTGCATAAACCCAGTGCGGTTTAACCAAATCGGAGGTTGTAGCAATAAGTTTTAAATCTGTATTTAGACATTTTTTAATTTCTGTGGATTGGTCATCCCACAGTAACGGAGTCAGAATACAAAATTCCGTCGAAACTGCCGACTTCTCTCGAGCTCTCGGAGCCACCAAAAGACCACCGCCGAAATCCGACATCGACCTGCAACGAGCTCGCGATCCGATGACGTATTCCCACCCTGAAGTTTTCCCAACTCATTCGTTAGAGCGCTGACCCACTTGCTGATGCTCCGGCGTGACGCTGGCTTTCCTGGCCAACTTGGCTAATAGCATTAGCCGCCCCGCGTGTACTGGAAGAGGCTTTTACAGACAGCGAGTAATCCCCCCCTCCCCCCTTCCGCTTCCTTAGCGATCATTATCTTTATTGTCAGGAACTCCATCACTTGAGAAGGGTTAAAGTCCCGCCATAGTGCTGACGTGCACCCAAAATAAACCCAAAACAAAACGAGCGGATGATTTACGGACGCTGGGGTAATGTTTCTGTGACTTTTTGCGTGTGTGTCTTTCAAAGGCGGGGGGGCCTGGTGAGTGACACGGGCGTTCATTCAATAAAGCGATGTAAAGTGCACTGGCGCGTATGTCTATCTTGGACCGCTACTACCTAGCGGTAGCGGGCCATATTGAATTAGCTGACATCGATTTGTTCACTTACCGGTATTTGCGATTGCAGACATGTTATTCTTGGAAGGAGGCACTTTGTGATCTTTGCAAATTTTCTTGAATGCACTCTTTCCACCATTGCACCAACTCATTTCTTCACAGAGTGGAGTGTGAGTCTGTATGTAATAATATGCGTCAGTGACTACCATTATCAATTTTTTGGTGTTGTAACGACAAAGTGACCTGTGACGTAAATGAATCTCGAACACCCCCCCCCGTGTCTGTTTTCGATGTAACGTCTTTGTGACTTCTCTCCTTGGTCGGTCTTCAGCTGTAGGCAGCGATGGGTGCTTTCCTGGACAAGCCGAAGACCGAGAAGCACAGCGCCCACGGCGACGGCAACGGTCTCCGCTACGGCCTGAGTTCCATGCAGGGCTGGCGGGTCGAGATGGAGGACGCCCACACGGCCGTGGTCGGCCTCCCCCACGGACTCACCGACTGGTCCTTCTTCGCGGTTTACGACGGCCACGCCGGCTCGCGGGTGGCCAACTACTGCTCGGGCCATTTGCTGGAGCACATCTTGTCCGGCGGCGCCGAGTTCGGGTCCGGTCCCGGCTCCGTGGAGGGCGTGAAGGACGGCATCCGCGCCGGCTTCCTGAAAATCGACGAATACATGCGCAGCTTCTCCGACCTGCGGCAGGGTCTGGACCGCAGCGGGTCCACGGCGGTGTGCGTGCTGCTGAGCCCCAGCCACCTCTACTTCATTAACTGCGGAGACTCACGGGCCGTGCTGAGCCGAGACAGCAAGGTGGGCTTCTCCACGCAGGACCACAAGCCCTGCAACCCCCGCGAGAAGGAGCGCATCCAGAAGGCCGGCGGCTCGGTCATGATCCAGAGGGTCAACGGCTCTCTGGCCGTGTCCCGGGCCCTGGGGGACTACGACTACAAGTGCGTGGACGGCAAGGGCCCCACGGAGCAGCTGGTCAGCCCCGAGCCCGAGGTGTGCGTGCTGGAGCGGGCCGCCGAAGGGGACGAGTTTGTGGTGCTGGCCTGCGACGGCATCTGGGACGTCATGTCCAACGAGGAGCTGTGCGAGTTTGTGCGCTCGCGACTTCTGGTGTGCGAGGACCTGGAGAAGGTGTGCAACGCGGTGGTGGACACCTGCTTGCACAAGGTAAGCTGAAAAAAGGCTTCATCCGTGAGCCGTCTCCGAGCATTTAGGGCAGTTTCACAATAGACTTATTAAACCTTTGGAAAAGGTCTTCCTTTACCACCAAACACAAATGTCATGAAGCAAAAAATAGTACCTTGACTGAAGATCTTAATTCATTGTGACCAAGCTTGTAACAGTAATAATGTCCTTGTTTTAGTGTTTGTTTGTTTTTTTTTTCCAGCAGTAAAAACGTCCTACTTTTGTTGTATTGAATTGGAAAAATTGAGTTTTTAACGTGGCAGCACGGTGGGCTCAGCTGGGAAAGCGTTGGCCTCACAGTTCTGAGGTCCCCGGTTCAATCCCGGACCCGCCTGTGTGGAGTTTTTCATGATGTCCGCGTGCCTGAGTGGGTTTTTCTCCGGACACTCCGGTTCCCCCCCCCACATCCCAAAAACATGCAACATTAATTGGACACTCTAAATTTCCCCGTTCCACTTGATGGCAGGACGCGCAATTAACCTGTGTTAATACAACAGGATATTCACTTTGCGTTCAAATGAACACGCCCAGATTTCACACCCGAGCTTGGCACGATTTCAGCATATTCAGCTTCAGATGGGAAAAAAAGACGGGGAAAACATTTACCATTTTCTGCAAATAAGTTATCTTAATAACGGTTCATTTAGAATTTATGTTGTCAGCTGATGATAGCATTGAAAGGTTTTGCTTATAAACGTAGGAAAAGCTCACTTTGGAATGGTTTCTTTTTCTCCATTTTGTGACTTGATTTCCAATGTAATTATTAGTCAAATCAGGTTGGCAAGCACAGGACGAGGCTGCACTTGCCATCCTGTTTGTCTTCTACATCCCGACTGTCAGTTGTCTTGTCACGTTGCAGGGGAGCAGGGACAACATGAGCGTGGTCTTAGTGTGTCTACCCGGCGCTCCCAAAATCTCCGAGGAGGCTGTAAAGAAAGAGGAAGAGTTAGACAAATATCTGGAGGCCCGCATCGAGGGTCAGCACACCACCGCATCCGCGCACGCTGTCTTAAAGCTCGCTCCAACACGTCCAACCGGCGTTTTCTTTCCTCTTCTGCGCTTTGTAGAGCTCCTCGCCAACTGCGGCGAGGCCGGAACGCCCGACCTGGTGTCTGTGCTGAGGAGCATCGCCACAGAGAACATCCCAAACCTTCCACCGGGTGGAGGCCTGGCTAGCAAGTAAGTACCGTAATGCCCGCCCTACAGAGCGCACCTGGTTATAAGCCTCACCCGGTACATTTGTAAAGGAAATACCATTTGGTACATACATAGGCCGCAGCTGTGTAAAAGCCCCAAGTGCCCACATTGAAACAGACATTTAAACACGAGATATTTACAAAGAAAGACGGTACACAGAGTTTGGGGCCGAACTGCTAAAAGTCACTTCCTCGGCACATGCATTCATTCATCTGAGATGTCGCGCTGTGGCGACCCCTAACAGGGACAAGCCGAAAGACCCCCACTCTTATGTTTTCCGCTCGAGTGCACCCTTGTGGCCGTTAGAAAAAAAGCACAAATTAGCCGCATCGCTGCATTAACCACCGTGTTGAAAGCGTGTGAAAAAAGTCGCGGCTTATAGGACGGAACACAATTTTAGCAGTCGAGTCAAGTTTGTATACCGGGACGAAAGGTCGTCCTGGATTTTTCAGGAAAATAAGATTTTGAGAGACACTACTGAAGAACCCCCCATAATAATAACCACAAGTAGAGGTGCAAGAATTAATCAAAACTAATTGTTTATCAAATTAATCTACAACCATTTCGATCATCCATCCTCTGAATTTCTCTCAACCATCGAAAACAGACGAAGATCAATAATAATTGGGAAAAAAAAAAAAAACGTTTCCCGACATTTGCTTTTACTTTGAAAAAAAAAAACTGGTCAACATCTTTGCAAATTTTTATGACAGATGTTAGCAGTCACGCGAATAGCTGAATTTTAATTTATGTTGGTGCATTTTCTGCACTGTGAATCTGAAGTAATTCCCTGTTTGAAATGAATGGATGATTAAAACAATGGCTAGTTTCAGACCTCATCCCAAATAGTGTAAAATTGTGTTGCTACAAAGTGCTAACGGACCTTCGCGATCTCAATTTCTGTGCGTTGTTGCTAAGTGAGTCGTCCTGTTATTTTTAATTTTTTTTTTGCAGACGCAGCGTCATTGAAGCAGTGTACAACAAGCTGAACCCTCACAAAGAAGAAGAAGGGGTGAGTCTGAGATTTGTGTCATCTTTATTCTTCACCCCAATCCCGCCTCCCCCCTCCAACTCTGTCCTCTCCCCCCACGTACACATGCACCCCAGCCAGTGTCGCGTCCTTGTGATTCTGTTGGACTTTGTCCGCGTCAGATGGCCTTTTACGAGCACAATGCTGAAAGCATCCACTTCACGCAGCGTGCGTGTGAGATTGACTTCACCTCGACGGGGTGTGACGAACGCACAAAAACATTTGGCAGAGATGCACTCATGTCAGTTCTACTACAAACGTTAGTGTGTGTGTGCGTGAGTACGTACTGTACTTGCGGTTCAGTCAGCATGTGTGTGTCCACTTCTCGTTGCAAATATGGCGAAGGGTGGAGGTCGGCAGACTCGAGGGAGCGCGGGCGTGACGGCGCGCCAGTCGTATTTGTCACGCGGGTTTTGCGCGAATGTGTGTGTGGCGGTGGTTGCGTGACCCCAGCAGAGTCTGACCCCTGGCGTGTCACCTCAGGCTTGTGCGGGGGGAGAGGAGGAGAGTGAGGAGGGAGAAGGCGGCGGCGGCCCGTCGGCTCACCTGCTGGAGGCGCTGCGCCAGTTCCGCCTGCACCACCGGGACCAGTACCGCACCGTCCTGGAGGACACCCTGGCCGCCTACCGGCTACGTCCCGAGGGAGCGGGCCAACGCGCGAGGAGCGACGACGACGGCGGCCGGGAGCGAACCGCCTCCCCTCCCTCTCCCCCCTCGCCCCCGCCCTCACCCGCCACCGAGTCCGACACCGGCCAGGATGCGCTCGCTCCCGAGTCCGATCCCGCCTTTTGACTCTTGACCGCTCCTCATCCTCTTCCTCCTCTTTTCCTCCGGTCACAAGCACTCCTTTTTTCGTTACTCTCAGTCAGTAGTTTGAAAACGCGTCCGTCTGCCTCTTGAGTTGGCACCGCGCGCCCATCACAGCTTCCAGGTCTGTGCTTTGACTACCCCCCCCCCCTCCACACCCCACTCGCCCGCTTGTCACCCAACCAGGCGGCTGTTTTTACACCCGACAGGCTAAAGCTAACGCTCATTTATAGACCTTTTCGCCACGGCGTCGCACAAGCTTCCAGGTCGGCGCGATCGGAAAACAGATTTTTCCGTGTTCTCCGACCACTGAGAAAATAGCTCGATGGTGTGGATGACGATTTTTTTGTCGGCATCTTTTCTACCGCTGTAGTTTTATTTAACCGTTTCAACATCAAAATGGAAATCAGTTGGAGGGGAGAGATGAAACACTGGCAGCTGTAAGTTACATAGTAACGGGTATAAGAAATAAGTGTGGTGGAAATTCAAATAATTGAAGGACTGATTGGTTAATAAGGACATGGATGTGCTTTAAAAAAAATTATAATGGTGATAAAATGCCATCAAGGTTTGCTTTGCGCTGGCTGCTTTGCTCCCAGCCCGTCTTGGCGATCGTCTCTACTCATGTATTTAAAACATTTATTGGATTTATCCTCCGCATCCACAGTTACCACTCGATTCATTTATTTTATTTTTCAAGGAGAGGGGGAAAAAAACGTTTGGGATGTATTTAACGTTTTTGTCATCGTTTGGGTTCAGGTTGGGAGTCGTCGTCCGCTTTTGCGCCGCCCAAACTCCGTGAAAAAGGTCTGCAAGCAAGAGCGGCCGCTTGTGCAAATAGAACCTCGGCTTTCACAGTGCGGGACTTTGCTGACAGCCCCCGCCCCCCACCCCCTCCCGCACCAAACTCACAATGGAGGAGAGAGTTAAAAAAAAAAAAAAAAAAAAAAGCCATTCTGAACACACTCCAACATCTCGAGTGTGTGTTGGTTTGCAAAGTTGTACCGTGTGTGTGTGCGTGTTGCTGAGCAGGAAACCAATCATTGCTGCTAAGATGATTCTTTTGTCAAAAACTGTTTTTCATAAGTTTTAAACTGCGTGCGTGTGGGTGGGAGGGTCGGGGCTCGTGCACCCCCCCTCGCCTTCGTGTAAAGATGAGCGCCACCTTGAGGCTTCACTGTTAAAAAAACTCCATATGCGCAAAAGTTAGTGAGCATTTTTTGGTTTGTTTGTTTCAGGTTAACTGCTGGCTTTAAGTGAGGCACACACTCATCAAGTCACGCGTGTATGCAAGGCACTTAGTGTGTGTGCGCGCGTATGTGTGTGTGTGTGTGTGTGCGCGTGTGTGTGGTTACATGGGGCCAAATCAGTCTCACAAGATAAACTAATAAAAAATGATTTCAGATACAGCACGGACTTGTGTAAGTGATTGTGAGCCCCTCTAACTGTTGCCCACCAGTTATCATCTTCAACATCATCATCATCATCCGAATGCGTTCATCTGCCGCATGACGGCGCAAGATCGGTGTGAATTTGATTCTGACTCTTGACATTTTTGGGCGCGGAGTTGAAGACCCGACGGTGTCGTCTCCAGCACTTGTGTCGAAAGCGAATTACGTCACGCCAACCGTCTGTTAACGTTCCGTAAGATTTGAGTTGCTGGTGCAACGGTACGTCCGGCACTTTAAACCCCTTCTCCGAAGGTTCCCGGACCGCTTAAATACGACTTGAACTGCTTCTTTAGCTGGTTTCCGCGTAAATAAAGGCGGATATTGTTTTTATCGTCTGGCCTGTTGCGCCGGAGGCAATTGTGCGACAAAGAACGGAAAAGTGGTTGTAACCGTGTCGTAGATAATAGTCGTGACAAGCACTTATGAGAATGAGAGATATGATTTGATAACTTGAATGCGAGGGAATTGAATGCCGTTCTGCTTATTTGGGCTTTGGCGAGGTCACTCATGCACGGTCTGGGCGCTCCCGGTGCTGAAAAGTCTCCTTGAGGTGATTGTGCATGCGCGTATAGTAAACATCCCCATCCGTGCCTCACCACGTGCCATTCGACAACTCGTCGCCGAGCGTTCACGTTCGCTACGGACGTCTCACAAAGACGAACGCAGCCAGCGTTCATATATGTGTTCATCTTTTTATCGACTGGAGTTTTAAGTTTAGGTTACAACGTATGTTAGCTCCTTCTATGTAGAAGAAGGGGAACTATGAGACCGGGTGATTTCCCGGTACGCGTCTGCTGCGTACCCAGAGTTCCCCTGTTCATCACGCATGCGCATTTATCACAGGGAGACTTTTCAGCACGGGGGAGCGCTCAGACCGGCACACCGGGTAGTTCGCATCGGCCTTGTGCGAATGGCACACCCCCACCTCTGACATTTCCAATGAATACGCACGCTGCCGTCAACCGGCATTGCTTGTGGGACAACGTGGCGGCAGGGGCGTGTCAAGACAATGCGGCTATCTGATTGGCTGTTATTGTACGAGCGATTGACAGGTCGGAAAGGTCCATTGGTTCTAGCCCTGGGGTCAAAGGGTAAGAGAGGGGATAAATGTCATGGCTCTTGCGCGGGGCATGGGCAAAATTTGTAATGTAATATTCGTATCAAAGGCCCTGCAATTGACTGTTGTTAAAAGCGAAAAAGTTTCTTTCTGCTTGATGACGTTCTGAGGAAAGGTAGCCCCGCCCACTCCGGTTTTTAACTCTCAACAGGTGTCCTCGCGACGCCGGGCGAGGTGAGTCGGCGCCGGCCGGGCGTGCGACACCCCGTTATCCGGACTCTGTGGCGTTTCACTTTCAACTGTTGAACGTTTCGAGCCACCCCTCGAAACTAACGTCTCTTCCTCCCCCCCCCCCCCCCCCCCCATCTCTTCTGCCCACCCCAGTGCGCCAGCGAGCTGGAAGACCCCTGGTAGCCGCGGCGACCGCCCGCACCCCCTCCACCCGAGGAGCAGCAGGAGGAATTCTCTCCACGGCGCCGTCTTCTTTCTCCGCTTCAGGGGGGGACTTTTGGTGTGTGTCGGCGTGGATGTCGCGATGTGCGCGTGCGTGTTTGCGGCGGCGGGACGTCGACGTGACACACACACACACATGCAGACTGCCTCAAACTGGGAGGGAAATCGTCAAAAGTTTTAGGAACTGAAACGTTATGATGGTAGAAATTATTTTACCATTAAGGTTTTGTTTTTGGGTTCCCCCCCCCCCCTTTGAATGTCGACACCTGACTTCGCAATGACATGAGGACCGTGTATGATTTTTTTTTTTTTTTTTTTTTGTGCGCGCGCGCAAGTGTCAAGAAAGGCCGAGAAGATGTCGGATAAAGATTTTGTACGTAATTCTTTTTCTGGACTTTTTTTTTTTTGGGGGGGGGGTTACCGTACGTTGGCCCTCCGACGCCTCACACACGACCACGCCCCCCCCTCCCCCCACCCGTGCACGTGTACTGTACGTGTTGTGCCACCCTCGCAGGCCGCACCGCATGAGGACTCCACATGTTCGAGGACATGTCACTGATTGGTTGACACTGACTGCTCCCCCCCCCCCCAGGAGCTTCTGGACTAGGACAGACCTCGTGGATGTGGGTAAGAGTTGAAAGGTCGTTTTTCGAGCGTAGCATCACTGGTTGGACTTTATGATTGTTGGTGAAGGGGGTGTGTGACCCTGCGCCTCCCCCTACTAGCACACCTGGAAGCGCACACACGGCGGTATGTTATCCCCCCCCCAATTAATTTTTTTTTAAAATTGTTGTCCATATGGTTCTTTAGCTGCTCGCTTTGTAGGCTGAGCGAAGTGGTCGTTTCAAAGAATAATCCAGTCCGTTTCTGGTTCTCATGTTTGTATTGCTGTTGTTTGTTTGCACTCGACATTTGATTACAGAAAAAAAAAAAGCGTCTATATATGAAAAAAAAAACGAAAGGGGAGAGGAAGAAACCTGCCCCCCCACCGCCGCCGCCGCCGCGGGCAAGTCGTGGACGTTCTTTTGTGCCGCGGAAGGAATTGCGAGTGGGTGTTTTCTAAATAAAAGCAAAAAAAAAGAGGTCAGTGTTTTGAGTTTCACCTTGAGAGATGTTGTTTTGATTGCACTTTTGTTGTTAGAATTTGTGGAAACAAGAAATCATTTTACATTTTGGGAAAAATTGCCCAAAGAATATTTTTGCCCCACTTTGGATTCACGATAAACCGTCCCCCCTTCACGACAAATCTCAGGACTCTTCTAACCCGATCGGGAGCGGCGCCGCCCTGTTTTAGTTCACAAATCGGGAGGTAGCGTGCCGACTAAAGGGCGGGTGGTCAAATATGAATGCTTCGCTCCCATCCTGACACAAAATATGAAAATATGAGCCCCCTGCCTAATCTGTGACACTGTCATTTAATCATAATCACATTGCGTCTTTAGGGTTTTCTCAATCCTCGGTGGGATTATGAGATTTGGCAAAATGTGAATGAGCAATCTAAATATACTGTTAGTCATAATGCAATGGCACTTTTTTTTTTCGGGGGGGGGGGGGGGTTACATTCAATTTGGATGATTGTTTGGCACGCGTGCGGGCGCAATCCACTTAAAGCCCGATGATGGAACAACAACGTTGACCTGTTACAGGATAGCATATGTGCATCCCGGTCCGGGTCATTCGTCTCCTTTTCATTTCTTTGGCATAAGAAAACCATCCATTTTCTTTGCCGCTTATCCTCACGATGTGCCGCTGAAGCCTATCCCAGCTGTCAACAGGCAGGAGGCGGGGTACACCCCGAACTGGTCGCGAGCCAATCGCAGGGCACATCGAGACGAACCGCCGCGCTCACAATCACACCTACGGGCAATTTAGTGTCCAATTAATGTCGCTTGTTTTTGGGGTGCGGGAGGAAACCGGATTGCCCACCCGGAGAAAAGCCACGCAGGCACGGGGAGAACATGCAAACTCTGCACAGACGGGTCCGGGATCGAACGCGGGTCCTCAAAACCAAACATTGCAAAATGCACGTTTACCTCGGTGGCCGATTAGCCCGACGCTAATATCCATCGCTCGAAAGATGGTCAACATTGTGATGCAAAATTCAAGTCATGTTTAGACACACGTTACCTATCAATCGCTTTATTGAACGAACTTGGGGGGGGGGGGGGGTCGTAACGATCACATTCGGAGCTTCACTCACGACGTCCAACCGACTGTTCGTTGACGCCCATGTCTCTCACCAGGACTGCTTTTTAAAGCCATACACACGCAAAAGTCACAGATACTTCAGTCAGTAAATAACAACGGCAAGTAGAATTAATAAAAAAACATGTGCATCTCATATCCGTTATTGGGTTAATTCGTACAATTAATCGGCGTGATCAGGAGAATACTTAAATAAATATTTGCTAGCTCAGTGCCTGACTTTTTAGCTCAGTTCAGCTGTGATGTTTGCAATGGTTATTTAAAATGTAATTAATTTTTAAAATTGATCCAAGCAAATTCCTGCTTAATTTATCATAAATGAGAGTTTATCATCAATTTTAAAATCACAGAAAAATGAAAGATTGCTATTGACGCGGCTTTCCGCAACTAGACCGTGTCACTTTCGCACTTTCGTCATCTGTTAATATCGCGAAATTGCTTCAAAGCCAGTGGCAAAATATGTCTTTGCCACACATTGGCACGTTAGCAAGCGGGTTAGCGCCGACGCCCCAAAACATTCCGACTTGTGACCCCCAAAAACGTACTCCCGACTTTTCGATTGACGCTGCTTACAGTCTTAATCCTTGCTCTTTTTATTGTTTTAATCTTATGGAAATGATGCAAAATTAGATGTCCAATTTCCGTATGTGGTTATTAAATTGTGCGCCCCACCGGCCCGACGGCGGGCGCTCGTTTGCGCGCGCCATATGATTTTGAGTGGAGTAATTTAGAAGATGAGCAGCCGGCCATTGTTATGCGGATAATCTGGCTCTTGCTGCTCAGATAGGTTAACATGCGGCGGATTAGAGGGGGGATTACCCCCGAACGCACCAGACAAGACCTGTTCTGAAATCGGGTTTCTCACCCCCCCCCACACACACACACACACACAGTGTGACCCCACCATTTGCTCCGTTTTTAATTTAGCTTTCACCATCCTTTCGCGCACACACTTTTCTTTTTCTTTGTGTGTGCTTAAAATCGGCAGAAGAGGACTTAGGTTGAAATCAAATATCCGATTTTGACCTTCTCCTGTGGCTAAGAGATGATTGGCAAAATATTAGAAATGTCTGATTGTGGTTCTGACCACTTGCTCTGTGAGCGTCACATCTGAGCGTGTCAATCAAATGCGACCATTTTTTACAATTTTTTTTTTTTCATCTTCGAAAAGGCCCAGTTGTGATTCATTTCCTGAATTTGGTGCATTCAGGACCGCAATTTATTCTGACATTACACCGTGTCACAATCATAAGAAATTGTATTGAGTAATATTTAAAACGTCCTGAAAAAGTTTACGGAGGTTGTAAGTGATAAAGTCGCATTTTGTCGCAATTGAGCAGCTGTCCCTGTTGCTCGTTCCTAATGTTATATTACTGAAATATGGAATGTTTAAACTTTAAATGCAGCCTTTTATGTTTTTGTTGAATCTACAAAGGAGAATATACATATTTTTGAAGGCTATTGAATGTCATCACGATTCGTAAGAAACATACTAAGCAATTCCTTGACATACGAGTAACCAGACTAATGCAGTATTTGAATATCCAAATTGTCATTGGGTCAACCCCCCCGAAAATAAAAATGGAAATAATTTCTTCACAGCAAGGTGCGGTTCGGCATAGAAAGTTCAGTCTTGAACTTTACATAAAACAAAAAATGACAGGAAATTCTGTGCCTTAAGAATCTCTGCTAGCATAATAGTAACACGCGAAAAATGCCATAGACAGGCTAGCGAATGTCTTGTGTGTTGTGTTATGATACTTTAAATGCTGCATTAAACGGTGCATCAACACATCTAGGCATACACCATAGCAGTATTCACAGGCATATAGTTCTCCTCCCCCTGCAAAAAAAACAGTGAATACCGTAATTCCCGGCCTACAGGGCGCATCCAACTATAAGCCTGACCGAGTACATTTGTAAAGGAAATACCAATTAGCACATACATAAGCCGCGCCTGTGTAAAAGCCGCAAGTGCCCACATTGAAACACGAGATATTTACAAAGAGAGACGGTACACAGAAAGCGTTTTCAAAGTTTTAATACCTTAGCTTAGCTAAACATAGCAACAACACGCTAGCACAAACAGGGCTGGTTAAAAAAAAAAAAAAAAAAAACATACCAGTAAAAAAAAGTTGCGGCTTACTAGCTGGAATTTACGGTAGTACTGCAGTTTACTTACGGCAGTCGTGAAACGTTTCGTATGCATATATTGGCTATTTTACTGTGATGAATCAATCATGCGCTCGCTATATGTCATTAGTGTATGTTTCTAAGATTTAGGAATAACAAAATTTTTTTGTTGGATCCTGATTTAAAAAAAAAAAAAAAGAGCATGAAAAGAAGTGTACTTTTTGTAAATTTGTGTGCTGTTTATTCTGAATTATTTGAGCTAACAATTTTCTCAGAAGAATGCCGTAGCTCTGTGAGGCTAATCATGCTAATCGGCAGCCATTGCGACGCGGCGCTCCAGCTGTTTGTGTTTTCACGGCTTGTCATGTCACGTTCGCCGAAGGCGCGGGCCCCAAACAACCGACATAATCCGACGATTTATTAGTCAAATTAGGCGATGATCTTGTTTGTCCGTTCCGCAGGAAGGTGTTTTGTGTTTTCGTGTTTGCGCCATCTGTCTCCCGTGTTGTTTGCGCACATCTGTGACAGGCGTGAAAGTATTCGCTTGACCTCGCGCGTCGAAGTTTGGCGGCTCGACCCCGCCGGCCGAGGTCACCTCGGGACCGCACGCCGTGTTTTTGCCTGACGGCCCGTCAGGTACGTTCACAAGCGGAATTTGCGTTTACATTGATACCAAATGTGACCACGAATTCAACCACTTTCCTGTGAATCTGGATTTGAAAGTTCACGAGCGGTTATTTTACGATTTTATTTATTTATTTATTTATTTATTTATTTATTATTATTTAATTTTTTTATTAAATTTAAGTATTTTTTAATCATTTTACAGTTGTAAATCTTTTTTGTGAAGAAAAGTCCTGAAATTACTTTGCAGAGTGTGCACCAAAATGTAAATGTTTTTTTTTCCTTGGCTTACAGGCCACCTTCATAAAGTTGTGACAAAAAAACAGAATATAAAACAATACAGTACTTTTTAATGATATATATGTTTTATATGTAATTTTATTATATTATATTTATACTAATAACTATATTTATACTATTGATATTTTTTTAATTTTTATGATCTAATTAAAAATGATTTTTTTGGGATGATTGCTTGCTGGACAACGAAATGCAGGAATCTCCAAATTCAGCAGAAAAATAAAGTTAAAAAAGGGCATAAAATATAAAATAAAAATGTTCTTAAAGACATACATTAAAAAATATCAGAATTTAAAAAAATACAAGTTCAAATAAATACTTTTTTAGCTAAATATTTGTACTAATTGGAATCAAGATTTTTTATTAACATTAAAATGTAGTGATAAAATAATGCACTCACAATTATCAGTGATTTTTTTTATTATTATTATTTTTATTTATTTTTGTGGAACCTTCACTGCTGTCCAAGACAAAAAGAACATTTCCTCATATTTGGTCTTTTTTTTTTTATTTAAATTTCTAAATTTTGTTTTTGATATAAATAAAAATATGGTAAACAGAACCTCACGTCTTTGTAAAATATTTGTAAAAGTACGTAATATGCGGTGGATGGAGAAATGTGAAAATCAACGAATAATTGATGCTCATTTATAATATATTTGGCATCCCTCCAAAAAATCTGGAAATATTCACGACTAAACCGGTGATCATTTCGGGGTGGAAAAGAAACTTGCAAACTGGCAACTAATGTGTCAGATGTTCCACCTAAAAAAAAAAAAAAAAAAAAGTTCAATTTGCTCATGGGTTAACATTTCAATGCTGACCTTTGACGTTTTCATGCCATCATTCATCTAAAACAGACATTTCGACTTCCATCTTTTAGTGCGGCTTCTTTGTTTCACTTCTTGTCTTGATGCTACGCTAAGCTACCACCTCCCGCCGTTTTCTTCGGCCAAGACAATGTGTGGAAAAGGTGACACCACCCCCCCCCCCTCTCCCCACACCCCCCCACCCACCATTGTGTAAAAAAAATTCAGCTGGTCAGTGCCCGTCCTACAAAAGTCCCACCAAGAGGCAGGAAGTGATTCGTGTCTTAACGAAGACCACCCCCCCCACCCCCCGCCCCCTCTCATCAGGTAGAGTGAAAGTTTGGAGGGGGGGGGGCGGCTTAAGAGGTTGTGTGTTAACTTGGGGGTCAGCGGAGGAGTTAATTCGAGGCCGGGGTCTTTGTTTCTGGCGGAAGGGAGGATAAACACTCGCGAAGTGTTATCCAACTTGCTTTCCCCCAGATCGTCTGAAAGGAGACGTTGCAGATCCTCCGCAGTACGGAAATGGCGTGAGTGGGGGGAGCACGGGGGGGGAGGGGGGGGGTCAGTCCACGGGTGGCCCGACGTTGAGTGGAAGAAGGGGGAAAAAATGGGACAGCTCATTTGTGGATGAGGCTTCGAATTATTTAAAAAAAAAAAAAAGTTCACGTGTATGTCACGGTAATTACAATTTATAAACTTTTGTGCATTAAACTTAACCACTTTCAAAATGTATTTTTTTTTCCATTATTTTATTTGATTTTTTTAAATTTTACATTTTGAAATTCTACAATTTCAAACACAACTACAATGTAACAGCCAATTAGCTTGCATTCCAAGAAACCCAATTTCATGAAATAAAAATCATAAAAAAATTATTCAGGCACGCTGGATAATGAAAATGTGTGTGTACGTGTATTTCCAGCCGCCGATCATCCGCCATTTCTCTGGTTTTGATGGATGCTGTCGATATATAGAGCCCTTCCTAATATTTTGGTTAACTTGTTTTACTCCTAATTATGATTTTTTTTTTTAGTAACAAAAATCTGATCACGTTCTGACTTTATTTTAACAAAATTGCAAGTGAATCATTCAAATTGAGAAACTTATTGTTCTCATTTATGACTACTTTCAGAAATTTTTGGAACACTGTACATTATTACATATTTGTTACATTTTTCCCCCCATAAAATTGATTTTCAATAGAACTTTATGAAATATTCCAACTTCTTTCCTGAAAAATTGCAATTTTATTTTCATAACATGATGCGTACAATCGTAACTTGACGATTTTCGAATGATGACTTTTTTTTCATCAAACGCAAGCCAACAAACTTTTTTTTTTTTCGTGACATTTTGACTTTATGGTTCCAAAATATCCACTTGTCTCGTTTGACATATTTACTTTTAAAAATCAAACTTTTTTTAAAAGTTGAAACGGTCAACGGCCCCTCTATTGTCATCCGAGTGCAAACAATTGACACGTGAGCTCCGATGACGATTGTTGCTAATGACATCATAAAGCTGAGCGTGAGTCGACCAATGGATGTCTTCGGCAAACGTGGCGCACACCTCCCGCCAGGCCTGGACCCCCCCCCCCCCCAGGTGCCCAATCTCTGATTGCGGCCAATTGGAATTCCCCATCCCGTCCGCCTCCAAAAGCCACTTTTATTTTGAGACGTCGTGACCCTTTTGCGTCGGCTGCCCTTCTGTGCCTTCACCGACCCCCCCCCAAAAAAAAAAAAAAAGTGGCACACTCCGGAGCATATGGCGCCGGCCGGCCCGGCGACGTGTTCGAGTTGATTGAATAACGCTGCGCTGTTCGACTCGCGTTAGCGCGCCCGCCTTTAATCCGCCGGCGTTGGCGGCAAAGCGCGGCTTAGCTCGCCATTTCGGCGACGTTAGCGAACAGACCAAAGCGATTAGATTGGCGGGAGATCCGACGAGTTCTGCTTGTCTGTCGCGCATACACTACGAAGACAGGATATTTAATGTTTAATCCTTAACTTTGTATTTTATGGCTGCAACATGTTCCAAAAATAAGACATGGTGGGGGAGGGGGGGGGTCAGTCCACGGGTGGCCCGACGTTGAGTGGAAGAAGGGGGAAAAAATGGGACAGCTCATTTGTGGATGAGGCTTCGAATTATTTAAAAAAAAAAAAAAGTTCACGTGTATGTCACGGTAATTACAATTTATAAACTTTTGTGCATTAAACTTAACCACTTTCAAAATGTATTTTTTTTTCCATTATTTTATTTGATTTTTTTAAATTTTACATTTTGAAATTCTACAATTTCAAACACAACTACAATGTAACAGCCAATTAGCTTGCATTCCAAGAAACCCAATTTCATGAAATAAAAATCATAAAAAAATTATTCAGGCACGCTGGATAATGAAAATGTGTGTGTACGTGTATTTCCAGCCGCCGATCATCCGCCATTTCTCTGGTTTTGATGGATGCTGTCGATATATAGAGCCCTTCCTAATATTTTGGTTAACTTGTTTTACTCCTAATTATGATTTTTTTTTTTAGTAACAAAAATCTGATCACGTTCTGACTTTATTTTAACAAAATTGCAAGTGAATCATTCAAATTGAGAAACTTATTGTTCTCATTTATGACTACTTTCAGAAATTTTTGGAACACTGTACATTATTACATATTTGTTACATTTTTCCCCCCATAAAATTGATTTTCAATAGAAATTTATGAAATATTCCAACTTCTTCTTTCCTGAAAAATTGCAATTTTATTTTCATAACATGATGCGTACAATCGTAACTTGACGATTTTCGAATGATGACTTTTTTTTCATCAAACGCAAGCCAACAAACTTTTTTTTTTTTCGTGACATTTTGACTTTATGGTTCCAAAATATCCACTTGTCTCGTTTGACATATTTACTTTTAAAAATCAAACTTTTTTTAAAAGTTGAAACGGTCAACGGCCCCTCTATTGTCATCCGAGTGCAAACAATTGACACGTGAGCTCCGATGACGATTGTTGCTAATGACATCATAAAGCTGAGCGTGAGTCGACCAATGGATGTCTTCGGCAAACGTGGCGCACACCTCCCGCCAGGCCTGGACCCCCCCCCCCCCCAGGTGCCCAATCTCTGATTGCGGCCAATTGGAATTCCCCATCCCGTCCGCCTCCAAAAGCCACTTTTATTTTGAGACGTCGTGACCCTTTTGCGTCGGCTGCCCTTCTGTGCCTTCACCGACCCCCCCCCCCCAAAAAAAAAAAAAAGTGGCACACTCCGGAGCATATGGCGCCGGCCGGCCCGGCGACGTGTTCGAGTTGATTGAATAACGCTGCGCTGTTCGACTCGCGTTAGCGCGCCCGCCTTTAATCCGCCGGCGTTGGCGGCAAAGCGCGGCTTAGCTCGCCATTTCGGCGACGTTAGCGAACAGACCAAAGCGATTAGATTGGCGGGAGATCCGACGAGTTCTGCTTGTCTGTCGCGCATACACTACGAAGACAGGATATTTAATGTTTAATCCTTAACTTTGTATTTTATGGCTGCAACATGTTCCAAAAATAAGACATGGTGGGGGAGGGGGGGGGTCATGTTTACCACAGTGTGACATCACCTTGACTTTTAACAACATTCAATAAACATTTGGTAGCTGAGGAGACAAAATGTCGAAACGTCGCGGGTGGAATTCTTTCCCATTCTTAATTGACGCACATCTTCGGCTGTTCAACGGTCCGGGGTCTCCGTTGTCGTATTTTACACTTCATAATGCGCCAGCCATTTTCAGTGGAAGACCGGTCTGGACTGCAAGCAGGTTAGTCTAGGACCTTGCGAAGCTACTTTGTTGTATCACATCCAGATTGTGGTTTGGTATTGTCTTGCTAAAATAAGCACGGGTGTCCTTTAAAAAGACATTGCTTGGATGGCAGCATGTGTTTCTCCTACGTTTTGCAGGAATTTGACAGTGGTGAAAATGACATTATTTTCGTGATAATTATGACTTTTAACTCTTTTTTTTTTGTCACTACATTTTTCTGTGGTATTGCCAATTTATTTTTTCGATGACTTTGATAGGCAGCACGATGGCTCAGCTGGAAAAGCGTTGGCCTCACGGTTGTGAGGACCCGGGTTAAATCCCGGAGCCGCCTGTGTGGAGTTTGCATGCGCCCACATCCCAAAACCGTGCAACATTAATTGGACGCTCTAAATTGCCCCAAGTTGTGATTGTGAGTGCGGTTGTTTGTCTCGACGTGCCCTGCGATTGGCTGGCAACCAGTTCAGGGTGTACCTTGCCTACTGCCTGTTGACAGCTGGGATAGGCTGCCCTTGTGAGGATAGGTGGCAAAAGAAAATGGATGGATGGATGGATGAATATCACTTTGGTGTGGTGTTGTAACTTTTTTTTGCAAATCTGCATCTTTTTTTTTTTTAATCATCAAATTTTGAAACTTTTTTTTTTTTGGGGGGGGGGGGGCGTGACTACATCAACCCCCCCCCCGCCTCCCCCAATCGCTGCTAATGTTTTTCCTCCAATGCGACGTCCCCGTTTCATCACAAGATTTGCTTTGATGGACACGGTCACCAGGGCAACCGTCTCCGCAAATCGGTCCAATCAGGGCGGCGAGCGGGGGTCCCGCCCTCTCCTCTCAAAGCGGGCCACCCGAGGCCGCGTGGCCCCACACCGCCCGTCCCGCCCGCGTCGCTTCTCCACATGGTGTTCAGGTCGCCTCTGGACTTGGTCTCGGCTTCCGGCCTCCTCCTGCGCTCGCAGGCGGATGGCGAGCGGCCGGGCGCCCCGCTCGCCCCCCGCGCCCCGCCGCCCGGCCTGTGCTTCTCGGCGTCGCAGATCGCCGGCGTGTGCGAGACGCTGGAGGAGACGGGCGACGTGGAGCGCCTGGCCCGCTTCCTGTGGTCCCTCCCGGCGGCCCCGGACGGCCGCGACTCGGTGTGGGAGCACGAGTCGGTGCGACGCGCCCGCGCCGTGGTGGCCTACCACAGCGGCAGCTTCCGCGAGCTCTACCGCATCGTGGAGACGCACCGGTTCACGCGCGCCTCCCACGGAAAGCTGCAGGCCATGTGGATGGAGGCGCACTACCGCGAGGCCGAGAAGCTGCGCGGCCGGCCGCTGGGACCCGTGGACAAGTACCGGGTCCGGAAGAAGTTCCCCCTGCCCAGCACCATCTGGGACGGCGAGCAGAAGACGCACTGCTTCAAGGAGCGCACGCGCGGGCTGCTGCGCGAGTGGTACCTGCAGGATCCCTACCCGAACCCCGGCAAGAAGCGCGAGCTGGCGCACGCGACCGGGCTCACTCCGACGCAGGTGGGGAACTGGTTCAAGAACCGGAGGCAGCGCGACCGGGCCGCGGCCGCCAAAAACAGGTCAGACGGGGGTGGCTTCGTGCAACTTTTGCGGTGCGTCTCTCGAGGCCGGGGCGCAAAAGGGCCATTCACGCGTAAAAGCGCGCGGCAGTTCCAGCTCGGTGCCTTCCACGCGTCCGCTCGGGTGGAACTGATTGGAAACAAAAAAAAAAAAAAACCAAACAAACAATTCAAGACTTTTTCTGCACGAGCTTGTTGTTGTCGCTTGAAAGACGACAACAAGTGAAGTGGAACTTTTCGCCCTTTTTGAAACGTTTTGGACGGGATTTCATTGTGCCACAAATACCTCATTTTTCCCTGATTCAAGATTGGATAACAATTTGTTCATGAGCGAGAAGGAAACAGACTTGATGAAAGAAATTATTTTGTCCCGTTCCAACTTGTTTGTGTGCCACATGCAACTTTTTTTTTTTTTTTAATTACGACCTTTTTCGCTTCCTTAAGTTATTATTTTTCTACTCTTTGGTGTTGTGCCCTTTCGAAATGAGTTGCACAACACTATGCACCATTTTTTTTTTGCATTGAAATATCTTTAATTGCTAAAATCTCAGATCAGTGCAATCAAAATGACAATTGGGAACAGATTTTTTTTTGTCCATTGACCTTTTTTTAATTCACATTTTCATTCACATATTCACACTTTTCACATTTGTTCATTTTTATTTTGAATACAACTCAAACGAGAAGAAAATGCTCCCAGGGTGCTCAAATATCTTGAAACTGATTTAAAAAAAAAAAAAAAAAATTCAAAGTTTTTTGCCATTTAGGAATATTTTTTTCCTGCAATTTGTTTTGTAGGAGTTTAGAAAGAAAATTACTTTTGGGGTCAAAATTCATTTTAATTTCGACATCTTGTATTCACTATTTTGTAGAGTATATTTTTTTTAATTGGGAACTTTTTAAGACCATCAAAATTTGAGTACTTTATTCTTCATTTAAAAGTATTATTTCCCTCAATATTACGTCATTTTTAATCGGTCATAAGTGTCCAGTGGAGTATTTTTAATTCAAACATTTAAATTCCACCCACCCCTTTTAATCATTTGACTTTCTTTCCATGCAAAAATTAATATTTAAATATTGAAGTTCTGTGAATGTTCATTTTATTAAAAAAAAAAAAAAGAAAGTGTAACTGATTTTGTTTTTATTTTCATTTTCGCAGGTTGCAGCATCAGCGGCTGTGTTCGGCGGCGGCGGTCCGGAGTCCGGACGTCCACGACCCGGAGCGAGGCGACGGCCGAGTTCTCCTCTCGGTGACGGACAGCGACTCGGACCTGGACGTGTGACTCCAGATTCATTTGAGGACTTTGAAGAATATGGGGGGGGGGGGGGGGGGGAAATAATAATTAAAAAAAAAAAACATTCCGACTGGATCGTGCATGGCGGAAGGTGAGCAGAAAATCATCATCGAGCTCTGCACTTGGTTTTTATTTTTGCATTGATATGTTACATTGTGAGAATCCTTTTTTTTTTTTTTTTTTGGGGGGGGGGGGGCGGGGGGGAATTCATATCGCCCGTGTCCACTGCTGTCGTTCCCCTTTCTTAATTCCTCATTAAACTGAATGTTCACTTCCGGCGCCATGCAACTTGTGTCCGTGTGTAGGTACTTGACATCAAATGTTTTGCTATTTTATATGAATAAAATATTTAACGTTATGCGGCTACTTTTTCTTGAGTGTTTGTGGTTTTTTGACGAATCTGCCATTATTCATCTTCATTGTTTCAATTTTTTAAAGGAGCCATATTTTGCATTTTCTTTCAAATGAGGTCATAGATACAAACTCACACAGATACACAAAAGTCTTGTTCTATGTTGTCGAGCCGCTAGCATAGCAGCTAACGTAGATAGCTTGTAAGCTTGAGCAAAACTGCTCACATTAGCATTCATTTCATCGTTATTACCGTCGTTAAAGTCATTCCACAATTTGTCGTCAAAGAAATTATAACTTTATTTTAAGTATTTACACAGCGATATTTCTGAAATATGTTTTCCAGGTGTCTGCCAATAAGTCACAGGGCTGCGCTAAAACACAGCCGGATAAAATATCGTCTTAAAAGTGCACTGTACACTTCAGCTTGATTAAACGAATGACGCTACATATATGATGTTTTTTTTAATTTTATTTTTTCCCTTGAAAACATCTAAAAGAAATGAGGCCATTTTGATCACGTGCTGCTGAGCAGGTTGAAAACTGAATGGAGATGAGCGCCACCTGTGGGTTGATTATGGTAAGGCTCTCCCAAAGACAAGTATGTGTTCTTGATCGCTGCCTTCATGACTCATCAGGAAATTCTAGACACGTAAATAAATAAATCCGGAAGCTATGACTTACAAAGTGTCCTTGAATATACCAATCATACCGAGGCCTTCGCATCACGGACTACCTGACCAAAAAAAAAAAAAAAAAAATCAGATTTTTGTAATTTAATCAATGATAGCAATTCTTTTTCATGATCGCGTCATGCAGGAACCGACATAAATGTTTTACTGGTATGAAAAATTCCGAGGTATCGCGAACATACCGAATTTGTGTCTACCAACATATCCAGCTACTAAATGTTTTTTTTTTTTTTCTGGCTCAAGCGTAATTTCCGAGATGTCAGTCAAGCCACCACACTTTTGACGTCACAGATATCTTGGGAATTTCTTTTCGTGGTACTGTTTTTCCTCACGTCTCAGTAAACCTCGCACACTTTCGTCATATCGCATTACGACGAAAGTAACCTTTTCCCCCGAGTGTCTGTGAACACAACGCGCTATTGTCTGACGTCACATCCGGCGAACTTCGTCATTAACTTCCGCGACGCGCCTGTACCGCCAGCAGAGGTCGCAGTGAGCCAATTTTTCAACGCTGCCATCTTTTGCAGTTGTTTTGGCGAACATTTTTGTTTTCACGTTCGTACATTCCGAATTCAATACTAGCCCAACTAGTAACAAAGTTTGTTAGCCACGTTCTAATCTTACGAATTAATTTTCAGAGGCCGGTGCCAAAAGCGTGTTTGGATATCTTTTTTTTTTAATGTAGGAATTTAAAATGTCAGCCAAAATAAATACACAAGTAAAGTACAGACACCCGAACCACAAATCAACACATTTAGGTACTTTCAAAATGTGTGTGGACTCGACCGGAGAGGATTTTCTTGTTTTGAACATACCTTGGCCAATAAATATCATTCTCATTAGCTCGCATTTTTTTTGTTACAGAATGACTTCACTGTGAAAATATAAAAGTCAAGCTAATCCAACACCCCCCCCAAAAAAAATCAATACATTGAATGTTTAAAACATTTAAAATTAACTTCAAAAAAATGAAAACTTTCTTATAGTTATTTCTTTTTTTTTTTTTACTTTTTTCCCTCAACTTCAACATTTTCATAAAATTATCACTTTTTTTGGTAAAAATCACGATTTGTCAAAACGTTTGAACATTTTTGGGTAAATGCAATACATTTATTTTATAATTTTATTGGGGTGAAATTCTGACTTCTTTCAGTAAATGTAAGTTTTGAGTTTTCCTTCCCAAAAATTGATTTCACGTGCACGCGAATCCTTTTTTTTTGTAAGCAAAGTGCTCCCGCGTGAACGCGCCCCACCGCTGCCTTCCTCTGCGCGGGGGCGCGCGCCAGTGACGCGTTTTGCGCATTTCCTGCGGGCACGCGCGGAGACGGGAAGCAGAAGCAAGCGGCGGCGGCGCGCAAGGACGCACAAACACTCGGACGTACACGCACACACCCGCGCATGCACGCACACGGAGAGAGATAAAAAAAAAAAACAACAAAAAAAAAAAACCCAAGCAGCCGAAAGGTTGCGAAGAAGCGAACGCGAATGATGCACTCGTGAACGCCGAGGACGCGAAGACGCTCGCCGGGGTTGGTGGTGGGGGGAGCAGGCGGACGACGGACGACTCGGAGCCGTGTTCGGGACCGCGGCGGCGAGCCCCGTCAACCGAGCGCTTAAGCGGCGGATTAAAATCCTTCGAGGCGGACGGGGGAGCGACAGCCCGCAGAGCGGGGGCGGGGGGTGGGGTGACCGGAGACCGGAGCCCCGATCCCGGATGGCTAGGCGCGGCTGCTCCCGCTCTCCCCCACCCTGAGCCCTGAGCCCTGAGCCCGAGCGAGGCGCACCGTGGTCGTGTGCGGTACTGGTGTGTGTGTGTGTGTATAGGTGGGGGGCCTCGGGGGGCGGCGGCGGCGGCGTAGAAGAAGAAGAAGCCCACTCGCGGGAGGCCGTTAGTCGGCGTCCCCGGTTTGAGTCCCCCGCCCTTGTTTCCGCTTGAGCACCAAGAAACAAAGCGGGAGTGGGAGTGCGACGTCTTCACCGTTGACATCCTCAGACCTGAGCGTCATGATAGGTCTGCAGAGTCCTGGCGTCATTGTGGGATGTAGCCCCACTGTGGAGTGAAGCCCCCTACGCCCCCGACCCTTTACCCCCACCCCCGGAAGCCGACCGCTCGGACGACCCCCCCCCCCCCACCCCCAAAACAGAAGTTCCGAGGAAGGAAGGAAGGCTGAGCCATGCCGGTGTTCAGCGGACTCCTGAAGGTGCGGGTGTGCGAGGCGGTGGACCTGAAGCCCACCCCGTGGGCGCTGCGCCACGCCGTGGGCAAGAGCGGCTCCTTCCTGCTGGACCCCTACCTGGCGCTCAACCTGGACCAGACCCGCTTGGGCCAGACGGCCACGCGCACCAAGACCAACAGCCCCGCCTGGCACCAGGAGTTCTGCACCGAGGTGCGCGAGGGTCGCAGCCTGGAGCTCTCCGTGTTCCACGACGCGCCCATCGGCTACGACGACTTCGTGGCCAACTGCACCATCCAGCTGGAGGACCTGCTGCAGAACGGGACCAGGCACTACGAGGACTGGGTAGGCCGGCTTCGCTGCGGCTTCTCGCCGTCTCGTGACCGTGGAAAAGGCGGCTTTGTCCTTCCGGGCTTCGCTAGTTCGCCGTCGGGGCTACTCGTATCGCCACAGTAGTTAAGCTAAAACCAAAACCTGGTCCTGTACCAGGTACTCCCAAAATGCGGGCAAATCTGCTACAAAGCGTAGTTCCGAACCAGGTGTGACCAAAACCAGACTCTAAACCTGGCACTACTAAAACCCACTGCCGAATCAGGTACTACAAAGACCAGCAACAAACAGAGTAGTACCACCAACCAAACTTTAGTCCAGAACCAAAGGGAATACCAGAACCCACTGACAAATCAGGAACTACCAAACCAGGCGCGATATTAGATCTTTTCAAAAACTAGGTGCTTCTAAAACCTGGTGCCAGAACGGGTACCACCAAAACGGGGTACTATATTAGGTACTTCCAAAAAAAGGTGTCGAGAGTACGTAGTACTTGTACTACTACCAAAAACAGGTGCCAAAACAGGTTCCGAATAGGGTCGTGTATGAATCAAAATGTATCTGCCGAACTAGGTACTTCCAAAACCAAAGACCAGAGCAGCGCTACTAGATTCTGGTGTTTTTTTTATATGTATATAAATCTTCGCCCTTGTGGCCCCCGTCCGTCTCCATCGCCGGTCCTCCCTCCGCAATTCCTCGCATTCCTCCCGAGGCCGGAAGGAACGGCGAGTTTCTTTCCCGAGCGTCCAGGTTGCGTGGCGCTTGTAGTCTGCCCCCCCCCCGCCCCCCCCCCTTAATACACACACACTGAGGCTCCTTTCATTACTTCTGGTTTCTTGTCATGTAATTGGATTTGACTCGGTACCGTGATGTCGGAACGGCGCATCTGCACGCCGCCGCCCCGTATAAAGGGCCCGTTTGTTCGGGGCCCTGAGAGTTCGCGTCGAGCGGCAACATGTGATCCCGTCCCAACAAATCGGCCCCCCCCTCCCCCCTGCGGTCACCGCTCTCCGCCACTTTTGTTTTATCTCGTCTCACTTCGTTCCGACAAAAGGGGAAATTCTGCCGGGGACGTCTGGAATTTGGCCACCTTGATAAAATTGATAAAAATCGATATTTAAGGGATGGAAATTGAATGCATTCACCCCCAGCGATTTCATCTGATCGGCAAACAACATAATCGACCGATTGATTATTCAAAGAAAATGTTCGATCCAGACCGATAAAATTCCAAGCGGGATTCATTTAAAATAAAAAAAAAACTAAAAATAACTTTTTCCAATAATTTCACCATTTTATATTTTGTCTTTTTGTATCTCTTCATCTTTACCATTGTTGAAAAATTGCCCCCCATTTCAAAAAAATATATACATAATATATAAAATAAACACCTTTGTCTAATGTTTTATGTGTGTTAAAATATTTAAAAAAATGCAAATAATCTACCAATTTTTGACATTTTTAAAAAGTTGATTAAATAGGTTGCGTCCAATTTGTAGCCTGACCAAGCTCGTATCCCGCTTTACTCTCCTACAACGGAGCTTTGAGATACGAGTGACCCGATTTATGATTTTCTTTTTTTTTTTTCGAGATGCGAGAAATGAAAAGTTTTTCGAGTCGAGCAACCGTCGGGACGCCGTCTCGCTTTGACGTGAGAGCAAAAATTTGAGATACGAGCAATGTACGCCGGACGCAATTCCAGCCACTTCCCGGCAGTTTGGCAGATCCGAAAATATTATTTTTAATAAAAAAAGCTCTCTATTGACACTCACAGATGACGTTTACTGTCAAAGTAAAGATTAAAAAAAGAACGTTGTGTATTTTAAACTACCACCCACATTTTCTTGAGATAAATTAGTTTATTTTGCTGCTAATGAATAATGCTTCAACCCCACACATGAGACTAACGAGTCATATGCATAATATGAACACAAACATGCAGAAACATAACAATACTCACGGGCATATATTCTTTATCCTCTGCAAGGAAAGATTTATTTATTTATTTATTTTTACCAATTTTGACCAGCTGCATGTATTTTGGCACGTTTGCATTTCATCGCCGTCCGGCGGCCAAGATGCGCACACCCAAAGGAGCGTCCCAACGTCTATCGAATGCGAACAAAACGCGGCGAAAACACGCACACAAATCGCATCGATCGGTTTGCGGGCCGATTGATCGGGAAACGAGCCAGTGGAAATGTTTAAGCGCGTCGCTACGGCGTTTATCGGCGTTCTGCTTACGCAACCTCGGGCTCCGTACGTCGGCGTATAAATAGCCGCGCGTGTGCGCGCTCAGCAGTCCGAACCGAGGTCAGCCAGAATGGATCGCCCCGCCGATCGATCGGGCCCTCATTGACGAGCTCGCCGCTCGGGCGTTACATCACCGCGACGCTGCGTTTGCACGCCGTTCCCGTCTTCACACATTTGGCCCAGTCAGCAAGTAACCGGTCCTTTATATCATTTCACGCCCGAAAATACGACGTCGTAAATCTAAATAATGCCAGAATGCTGACAAATAATTTTCATTTATTTTTTTTTACGATATGTGAAAGGTTTTCGTGGCCATCTTAATTGATTTGGGGCCGCTCAAATTTGACATGAAATGTTGATTTCTGCTCCAATGTTCACACCCAACTGGATTCTGAACCGTGTGTTCCCGAACCGAGCATACTACTTCCAAAACCAGATCCAGTACTACCAAGACCTGTAAAACCAGCTCGTACTGATTCTTTGATGTTTGAACATTAACACGTGAACACATTTTATTGAGTGTTAATTTTATATCGCAGAAAATGCAATTTACACCTGTTTATTTTATTTTCCACCTGGAGAAAAGCCACGCAGGCACGGGGAGAACATGCAAAAACTCCACACAGGCGGGGCCCGGATCGAACCCGGGACCTCAGAACTGTGAGGCCAACGCTTTCCAGTAGATCCACCGTGCCGCCGCCTTTTTTTTTTTTTTTTTTAAATAAGCACTAAACGCAAAAAAAAAAAAAATAGTAATAGTAATGCACTGAGAAAAAAAACGTGGTGTTTTTAAAAATTAATTTTAAAATAGTTAACATTAATTTCCAATAAAGTGACAACCCCCCCCCCACCGAGTTGTCAGCTTCCCTCCTTTTTTTTTTTTTTTTCCATCCCAAGCAGCAGACTCCCCCCCCCCCCCCCCAAGCCGGCCGCCAGGTGAAATATTAACCAGGCTTTGATGCTTATTAATTGCCCCGACCGGCAATTGAGATGCTCTGCGAGGAGCGTCGCCATGGCGACGCCGACAGGCCGTCCCCTTGGTGACCGCCTCTCACCTGCCGAGGAAGACGAGGACGGAGGGGAAAACAAGGGATTTCGCGGGGGGGGGGGCTTTAAAGGCGCCCGTGAAAGTTAGTCCGCATTATTCGTTTTGTGCGGAAATTGCATTTTGATAACGTTTGACATCAATATATACATAATATAATATACTGTACAGTACTGCAGATGCGCATTACATATTGCACTTGAAGCGTCTGCGTTCTAAACTAGCCCGAAATTTACCGATGATGTCACTGGAGTGGACCAAAGCCAATACTGTACTTCCATAACCAGGTACAAGATCAGCTCGCCCAGTACCCGAAAGCGGCGCTGCCAAAACCAGGCACCGAATCGGTACTACAAAACCCAGGTCCAAATTAAGTAGTACCAAAGCCAGCTAGTAAACTACATATGAGCCGGCGGGTGCCAGCTACTACCAAAAGGAAGTACTGAAACGGTTACAACCAAAACCAGGCATCAAGTCCGGTACAACAGTTTCAAAACCAGCTCTCAAATGACGAAAAATCATTAAAAGCAAGTTCTTTGTTTTTTCTCATTTTTTTTTTAACGATGTCTCCCCCCCCCGGGAAGGACATCTTGTGGTGTGTTTGCTGTCATCGGGATTCCACGGTAGCGCTCCAAAGCGTGCGTGCGCGTGTAGGCGGCCGAAAAAGAAGAAGCCAGAACATCTTTTTGTGGTTTTAAAAAAAAAAAAAGGGGGGGGGGGTTTGTCACGGCTGCAGTGTCGGGCCGTCTTTTTTTATTCTCTCCATCTCGACATTCCGCGTTTCGTGTCGTCGTTTACTTCCAGGACCACGTAGGAAAAAGTTCACGATACCGTGCCGGTGTTCCCTCGCTCCTGCGTACGTCTGACATTCGGTTCCGGTAGGTTCTTTCCCCCTGCGGCGGTGTTGCCATCGCGGCGCGGCGCCCAACCTTCAGCGAACACAGACGCACCCGCTCGGGTGAAATCCGGCCATTAAGGTCCCGCCTCCTATGGAGCTCGTGCACCGACGTCCTCAAATCACGTGACTTTTGTTGACGTCGCCATATTGAAGGTCAAGCTAAGCATTGCTCAATGCTAAGTCGGTTGGAGACGGCACGGAAATATGTATTGTAGCGCGACGCTCGGAGTCTTGTCCGATACCGTCGGACATTTAGAAGGTGAAAATAAACGAAGGTACGTGGAAAAATTAGATAAACTCGGCGTAGAGGATCCATATTTAAAACCGAAGTCAATGTTTTCACCGATACGAAATTGTACTGTTAATTTGTCTCGGACAACTGGATCTGGTGAGTAAATCGTCGAGATTTACACGTAAAACTTTGAAAGCGTATAAAAGTCCGGACGCATCCGAAGACTTTGTTGCTGGATCTGTTCTCAATCAGGAATCAATCCCACATAGTGACGGTTTTGACGGCTCGTGAACGCGGAAGCGTGTTCGGCCACACGTTAACCTTTGCCGGAATCCGTCGATCTTTTCAGCTAGTATTCAATACAAATGCCAATATTTAAATAAATGAGCACTGGTTTTACACAAACTCGAGTTCATTAACTATGATTAAAAATAAAAAGGGCGGAGTCGTCTCGACGGAATGTACACGGAAGCGGTTGTGGCCACACGTTAACCTCCGTAAACCTCCATGACAGACAGTTTTTGTTTTTTTATTTTTTAATACGCATTGTTCTCAAATGAGCCAACTTGGCATTATAAACACTTTTTGGTAATTTGAGATTAAGAAGAATAATTCCTACCTGAAATAGGGTTAGCGATCATTACACAGGTTTGCGCACCATCCATCACGTTTAATTTTGCCGAAATCCATCGATATTTTCCGGTCTTTTCAGCTGGTATTTCGTAGAATATTTTGTATTTGAATATCTGTCTCGTCTGTTGTGACAACCAACAGCACGACAGCTCTCGGGTATTATATAAATATTCTCCTCCGGTTGAATGTCTCCCACAATGTCGAGCAGCTCCGTTTGACCGGCAATATGGCGCCGTGAAAACGGTGACGTCACGTGCACGAGCTCTCTACGTTCCCCGTTCGAGTTCCAGATCCCTAAACTTGTCCGACATTTAATGTGTTGCTATTATGTTCCGCTCCCTCGTAATCAAAGTGACAGGTTGGGATTCAACCCGTATTTTTCTTCGTAACCGTCTACTCAAAAGCTGTGCTGATCGCCGAAGCCGCGCGATGGCGCCATCTGCTGGGATGGAAGTATATTGCAAATAAATACAACGGTGGCAGCAAACAGTCGGATTAAAAATCTTAAATATGATTTCAAGAGCATATGGCTGCCCCCGACCCTCCCCCCCCCGCCGTTTCCGACCCGAGTGTTTGGCGAAGTACCACAGACCGGGCTTGATATGCTTCGTCGCCGTGACGACGATACACAAACAAACAGCCCGGCGCTGATAGTGTCGGCCTGGCATTCCGATGCTAACACGTAGCCACCTAGCGTCGGTATGGCGAACGGCGTGAAGGTTGACCGTTGTCGTTCTTTGTCACTTGATCGGGGGGGTCTTATCTGGCAACCAATCAGAGCTGACGTGACTCCCGCTAGGTCGTCCACACCCCCGCGCTAGCTCGCCTTCCACGGTTTTCCGTCGGTGACGCGGCGACAAGCCACGACAACGAAACAACGGGAGCCGGGTCGTCGTCAGAGTCGGGCCGACCCGGTCCGCTTGAGCTCAAAGCGCACAAGCGGCGATTTGCTTCCGCCCGTGTTTTGCTTGGAACCGCAAACGGCGAGTAAATATTCACACAAAAAAGTATGCGAGTCCTCGGGGCCCTTCGACGGCGTCGCACGACGGCGGGTCGCAGTCAGGAGTCAGCCCGCGTTGGATCCCAACAATTGGACCACTCGAGGTGTTGGGGGAAGCGGGCCCGTTAAAAACAAAAAACAAAAAAACACACACACACACAAGTTTTGAGTTTCAGGAAGTGTGTATTTTCACGTTTGTGTCTGGGTTTGATCTCTACATGTGTGTAAATGTACAGAATGCGTGTATGTGTGTATTTTCATGTTTGTGTTCTCACCTGTGTGTATTTGTGTTTATGTATTTTCACATATTCCATAAGTGTGTGTGTGTGTGGGTCGGGTGGTTTTCATATGTTTGTGTGCATAAGTGTGTATAGCGCGCATGTACAGTACACTTGCATGTGTGTGTATTTTCATACACGTGTGTCTTCTTGCGTGTTATATGTTTATTGTTTGTTGTGTGCGTATTCATCCTCATACTCGCGGAACTCACCTATTCGCAGATTTTTTTTCAGCTTTTATTCAATCATTTTTATTTTTTTTTAGGATGGGGGCAACATTAAAAATGTTTATTCAATATATGGGTGGGGGTTAAAAAAAATCACTAGACATATTTTTTTCCCAGTGCAATTACTGAATAATTTTCATCAATTATGTGCACATTTTTGCGATTTACTGTCGTGTATATCCCCCGCAAATAGTTGTACATATTCCTAAATATGTTTTTCCCGGTGTGTATTTTCGTGCCCCTTGTAGGTATTCTTGTCACATTTTCATGTCCGTGTATTTCAGTGTGTGGGTCCGGCTACTAGCGTCTAGTATATGTTTTGTTTTTAAATTATTTTTTGGCACGGGTGTGTGTGTGTACTCACACGGACCCGCGCGCACGCTAGCGCTCACGCGAGCGCGTGCGCGCGGGCGAGTCATCGTGCGAGCGTGTCATCACGGCCGTGGCGGAACGTGACAGATGGACGTGGGAGGCGGCCTGTCAACGAGACTAAACGCTCCGCCGAGGGCCGCCGTCAGTTTGGGAGTGCGCGGGGGGGTCGCTAGCTGAGTGAGCGAGCGAGCCACTAGCGCACGATTGATACAATGCGCGCTTTGACCGGCCTTGTCTGCGCCGCGTATGGCGCGCGTGCGAGCTTTTTTGCTTTAGCGTCGCGTTCAGCTCGTGCGGCGGCTTCTTTCCTTCCCATCTCAATTTCTTCCATGGCAAAGATTGCAACCCAAATCCATTTTCTGTATTGAAGCCAATTGAACTGCTGTTCATCTGTTCCAGTCGCCCCCCCCCCCCACCCCTACACACAAAAAACCCACCACGACTGTTTTTGTTGTTTATTCTTACGAAGGGGAAAATAGCGCTGCATTGCGTAAAAAGATGTTTTATGAGGTGTTATCAGAGTAGATATGCGAGTGTCGGACGAGTGCGTTGGATGTGTGCCTTTAAGGGGCGTGGCCTAGTGAGGCAGCGTCTCCTCACTCCTCCGACAGTTCTTTGTGTTTAATTTTCACCGTCGCTCCCAAATCCGTTTTAGAAAACCCAGACGTGCGCGCAGGCCCGCGCAAACGTGTTTGTGGAGTTATCCGTCTGCGCTCGCTCGTACGTGCGACCTAATTGGACTAACAGGATTAATGAGGCCAACGAGATTCTCCAGGCCCCGCCTCCGTCTTTCGTAGCTGGGTCGAGGTGTGTGTGTGTGTGTGCGTGTCAACTAAAGAAGAAGAAAATGACGCCAACGAAGGTGTCCAGCGGCTTCCCGTTGACCTCCTTTACGGCTACCTGGCGGAAAAACAGGCTAGCCGAGTTCGCCGCGTTTTTGTCTGCGTTTTCTCAATTAGTTGTGTCGTCAGATGACGTCACGGATCGGTTTCATAACGCCAGGACCGTGCGAGAGTCGTCAATAAATTGAAGCGGTGTGTGTAGCGGCTTTGGGCGGCTACGTAGCGACTCTGCGGGGCCGACGCTAGCATGTAGCGTGTGCAGCAAGTCCAGGTCGAGTGATTTTCGTCTTTTCCTGCGGCTAACTGACTAATTTCCGATAAAGTGTTGTGCAAGCCGTAAATAAAAAAAGAATATTATTATATATTTGCAAATCCTTTTCAAGCGATACTCCAGTGAATACCCAACAAATCGGGGTCCAACGTTCTTTTGGTGTCGTTAAAATATTTTTTCCCCTTATACAGAGCCGACATCCACTTTTAGAAATTCAGCGTTATTCCCGTTAATTCTCAAGCGGCGAAAACAACTTTTCCGACGACGCGAGGCACTTTGCTGCCGCTGTGACGAGATTTACCGACTCCCGACGGGAACCTGAAGGCATCACGCCAGCTTGCTTGTAGTTTCCAAAATGGCCAGCGAACGCATCTCGGGCGCGTTTGCATTACGCAAGAGGCCGCGCTTGAGGATTAGCGCGTGGTTGCCAAGGGGGACCGGATGGGCGTCAAGAATCCCGATCACAATATTAGGTACCCCTGGACCATCGAATCAGATGTGATCGAAAAATTAAAGTTGGACTTTCTTTTTGCAGCTATTTTGCCACTACGGATCGGGATGTTTGTGGGCGGGGCCAGGCGAGGCGACGTTACGACGAGCACCAAATTTGTTTTTATGGCGTCGCATATTTTGTTTTCCAGCCGTGTGCCGCGTCTTTCACGCGGCGGCGATGCGCGAGGCGGGCGGCTTGCGTAAGAGGATCTGCGGCTGTTCCGGAGCTTAAACAGAGATTTAAAGCCCCCCCCCCCCTTTTTTTTTTTTATATATTCACGCTCGCTTTCCTCGTGCCCCCGCTCCCCTGCAACTCTAATCTGTGTAATTGTAAGTTATAAGGCCTTGAATAATTTGGTTGGATGCCGTCTTTTATAACGTTTGGGTTCCTAATCTGTTCTCGTAATCGCACACTTAAGCACGATGGGGTGATTTAGTGTTTTTTTTTTTTGTTTTTTTTTTAGAAACACACTTTGTGGCCAGAATACTGAAAGAGTTCCACATTTGATGATGGATTTTGTATCGGTTTCGTAAGGCTTTCACAAGGTCGCTAGTTTTAACGCTAAAATCTATTTAAAAAAAAAAAAAAAGATGATGGCTACGCTATTGCTGTATTCATTCGGGGTGCGACTGACCAACCGTGGAAAAAGCGTGTTGATGGCATGGCTGTCCTTGCTGATTTAAAAAACAAACAAACAAACAAACAAACAAACAGGGATTCATCCTCCCTGCATTCCCCAACTGCTAAGGAACTAGCGGGGTATGCTAGCTGCTAAGCGACCTCGTCGTGCACAAGCTAATCCTAAACTAGCACGGCTAAACGTTGTCCTACCGCACGACTCCTCTAAGTCATACAGGCGGTGCCGGGATTTGAACCCTGGACCTGAGAACTGCGTATCCGACGCTGTACAGCTGCAGCACCAGGCCTCCCCTAATATATTTAAAGTGATATAAACAATCATCAAAATGATCATGGACTAGTTTCAGGCGTGGGTTTTTGAAACTTTTTTTTCTCATTTAACCAGTTTGGCGTCGATGGGTCAAACTGGTGTTGTGTTGGGGGCTGATTACCCCCCCCCCACACACACACACACACACACACACATTCATGTTTCAGGAGGTGCTACTGAATGAGTTTTGCTTGTTTGGAGGTCAGGGGGAGGGCTCATGTTCGGGCCCCCTGAAATTCATCCATTTTCACCAAAGCGAATTTAAATGTTGCTCGCGGTGGACTCAGGTGGTAAAAGTTCTGAGGACCCGGGTTTGATCCCATCCCTGCCTGTCTGGGTTTCCTCCGGGCACTCCGGTTTTCCTCCCACAACCCAAAAACATGCGACATTAATCGGACACTCTAAATTGCCCCTAGGTGTGATTGCGAGGGCAGCTGTTTGTCTCTGTGTGCCCTGCGATTGGCTGGCGACCAGTTCTGGGTGTACCCCACCCGCCTCCTACCGGTTGACAGTTGGGATCGGCTCCAACGCTCCCCGCGATCCTCGTGAGGATATGCGGCAAAGAAGATGGATGTTCCTCGCCACGCCGTTGTGTGTTCCACCTCTTTTGAATTCTGTAAAAGAGGGCTGTCCTTGGACGTGCCCGCCCGTTTTTATTTTTCACATTTTCTTCTTTATTTTTCCTGCGTTTTCATAGATCGACTTGGAGCCGGAGGGGAAGGTCTACGTGGTCATTGATCTGTCTGGATCTTCCACTGAAGGTAAAGACACACTCGCACGCACACAGATACATACACTAACTGTAAGCCACGACTCGCGGCCAAACGCTCACACGCTGGACCAGCCGCTGACGTCACTCCATCACATGACAGTTTGCCCGGGAAACGGGGGCAGGGTTGGGGGGGGGGGGGCGGTTTCTGGCACTGGGCCGTCCCGGTCCAAGCGGCGTTTGCACCTGCGGCGGCTGACCGCGCCGCAACGCCTATAAATAGACGCGGCAGCTTCCAGCGGGAGCGTGCGCATGTGTATGGATGAGGAAGCGGGAGCTTCACCGTGGCGACGGGACAAAGAGGGCGGGGGGTGTGTGGGGGGGGGGTGGGGGGTGTCTTAAAATAGCAGCTCGGTTCCAGCGGAGGATTACGCACGCGTCGAAGGGACGCCGGCGTCGTGCACTCGCGCCGTGACCTGGCGGTTGCGCTGCCGCGCCCGCTCTTGAACTTCCACCCAGAGTTCATCTGGCTGGGTGGGGGGTGTAGACATACGTATGCGTGGACGGATTGTACATTGCGTGCACGTGCGCGCGTGTGAGCGTCTCCTCTTCCTCGCTCGTCTTCGTCATTTTCTTGCCGGATGGGAATAATCTGAACTCATCTGACCGTCTGCACTCCTTCGCTCCTCCTCTTCCTCCATCTTTACTCTTCTCGGCAGTGATTTCATTCCCTGTTTGCATGATAAATGGATGATAATAATAATTATAATAATAATAATAATACACATACAAGGTTCTGGTATCAGGCCAATACTGCCTTAATTTCAAGGAATTAGGTCTCTGTTCCTCCTCCTCGCCACTAGTTGGCGCTACACCGCAGGAGTTTGACACATTGGCGATGTTCTTCGCCATACATACATGCATTTTCTTAGCCCCTTATCCTCACAAGGGTTGCGGGGTGTGCTGGAGCCTGGCTGCACTGCTTCCAGTACGTTAGATTTTTATGGGTTTTAGATTTCAGCCTTTTGATGTTGCCGCGTCAGTCGATTTCAGTCATGCAGACGCAAGTAGCATTATTACTGTGTTATTACACTAATGGTGTCCAAAGTCTGGTTAGAGGCAGTTTGCGGCCCACCACATCCATCCATTTTCTCCTCACAAGGCTCGCAGGAGTGCTGGAGCCTATCGCAACTGTCAACAGTTAGGAGATGGGGTACACCCGGAACTGGTCGCCAGCCAAGCGCAGGGCACATGGAGACAAACAGCCGCACTCACAATCACACCTTGGGGCAATTTAGAGTGTCCAATTAATGGTGCATGATTTTGGGATGTGGGAGGAAACCGGAGTGCCCGGAGAAAACCTACACAGGCACGGGGAGAACATGCAATCTCCACAGAGGCGGGTCCGGGATCGAAGCCGGGACCTCAGAACTGTGAGGCCGACGCTTTACCATCTGAACCACCGTGCCGCCCCTTCACCGTACATAAAAATTCAATCAGCACAATGACATCCATTGTGCTAACTGAATTTTTATGTATCAAAAGTACTAATGGTATCATCACTATGTATCAGTTTGAAAAAAGAGCGGTAGCGAGCATCCCTCAAAGTAAGAACAATAATAATTATGATCATGACAGTAAGAATCCACCGTGCAGTTAATCTGCATCCAGGCTAGTTCCAAGTATTTATTTATTTTTTTAATCTGAAATGATTATTACTATGTCACGCGCCCGCATGCGCGCGCGCCGACCATGCGGCGGCAACGTCTGTCGCCACGACGATCGCTCTCTCTCCTCTTGCTAAGCCTCATCAACCTTTTTTGTCTTCAGTAACGTGTGTGTGTGTGTGTGTGTGTGTGTGTGTGTGTGTGTGCGTGTTCTGGACAGATGGATGATGCATTATGTAAAACAAAAGTGATCCCACTGATGGCCTGTTTAGCTTGTTTAGCCGTCTCCACCCTCTCTCCGGAATCTCACACGCAAACTTCGCAAACACACACATACATGGATACATTTGCACACTTAGCGTATGCTGCTTGTCCACTGCACAATATCACCTCGCCTCAACCGGGCCGGATCCGTCGCTTCGAGGTCCCGAAAGGAGGAGGAATTTGTTTCGAAGGACGTTCGACACGTTTGTCGAAAAAATTAATTTGTAATAAAACGTGCGAACGCTATGAGAGAACGATGTAGCGCTGAATTACGGGCCGTTAGCTCGCGGCTAGCGCTTCTCGTCCCAGCGCGGAAAAGCCCGGCAACGACCCGGCGGGGACGTATTCCCGTACGTATGTAAAGATGCCAGACCAAGTGGAATCCATTTTTTTTTTTTTTTTGCTGGGGGGGGGTGTGGCTTCACTCATTTAGTGGACATGCCCACAGTGTTTTTCAAAATTTTGAAGCCATTTTTGATATACTGTACATTTTTTTTCCAGTTTCCGACATTAAGCCTCTTTAAGCGGTGGAACCGATACTGGCCCTGCACATTTCGGATATAATACGATGAGTTTCAACTATTGTTTAAGGTCTTTATGAAAGGTGAGGTGGCTTAAAACGGCGCCATGCTGGCCACCGTTCATGTCCGACACATTTGTTTAGTCTGTTAAATTTATTCAGGTCGCCGGTAACGCTTTTCTCTGCGCTGTGTCGAATTTACGAGGCAACGTCTGTAACACGGGCTTCGTCGCCGTCGTCGGTTCTGGAGATTCTTCGTGCGCACGCACCGTACGCGTTCGTGTGCGCTTCCCTGGATATTTCGCCTGTAATTGAGCTGAGGAGGAGTAAGCACATCGCCGCCTCACCCGGGGAGCGAAGGTGGCGCACGGGGGAGGCGAAGTAGGACGCCGGGAAGCGTGCGGCGTGCGTGGGACCGTCGCGGAGGCGGTTCCCTCGTCTTAAGGTCGCCCTCGGAAAGCGCTCGTCTCTTCCGGGGAAGCCGACCGGCCCGCCTGGCTCCAGAGGAGGACTATTTTTATTTGGATGCATTTTTTTTTATTTATTTTTTTTTTACTTTAACACGCCATCCTCGCTTGTGGCGGCGCCCACACGTCGAGGTATAAATAGCGGCCATGCGGGAACCGACACCCCCCTCCCTCCCTCATCCCCCTTTAAACGATGAAGCATCTTAAGCCGGCGGCGGGCCGTGCATTTGGCACCTGCGCCGTCCGTGGAGATTTAATCCCACCTCTTAAATCCACCGCTATTATGTCGCAGTTTCGAAAAACCATCGCTAGTCCGCAAGTACAACAGCACGTAACCGTGCGCCGTCTGGAATCCATTTGCCTCTCCTAATAACATCCGTCCATCCATTTTATTTTGACGCTTATCGTCACGAGGGTCGCGGGGAGTGCCGGAGCCAATCTCAGCTGTCAGCGAGCAGGAGGCGGGGTACACCCCGAACTGGTCGCCAGCCAATCGCAGGGCACATTGAGACAAACAATCCCACCTAGGGGCAATTTTCAGCGTCCAATTAATGTTGCATGTTTTTGGGATGTGGGAGGAAACCGGAGTGTCTGGAGGAAACCCACGTAGGCACGGGGAGAGCATGCAAACGCCACACACGCGGGTCCGGGATTGAACCCAGGACCTCAGAACTGTGAGGCCTACGCTTTACCAGCTGATCCACCGTGCCGCACTCCTAATAACTTGACAAAAACCAAAAAATTAGATGCTAACGGTGACATGTTTTCACGCGTGTGAGAGGCTAACGATGTTTTTTTGTTTGTTTTGCCCATGTGAGAAAGAATTTCAAATGTGAAATGATCCCCAAAAAAGCAGAAACGTTAGTATTATGTGTATGGTAATATTCTACTTTTTAAAAAGATCATTTTATTGAACTTTATTTACTTCTAGAAATATTTCACATCACGTATTTTTTAACATTTTCTCTTTTTCTCACGACCCTTAGGTGTTGGCTGCGTTGAAATATTATTTTTAGAATACGCAGGCGGGCTGCAAACGGCCCCTGACCAGACTTTGGACACCCTCAGTGTAATAATACAGTAATAATGCAACTTGCGTCTGCATGACTTCAGCTCGCGGGACTGAAATCTAAAACCCATAAAAATCTTAACGTACTAGAAAATGTGCAGCCAAGAGAATTGCTGCAAAATTAACAGATTAGACAACAAAAACATTTTTTCGTTTTATGGAACAAATATTAAAATGTAGATTGTAAATTTTGGCCTGTGACTGCCCAGCATCATTCTAACAGAAGAGTCCCAATTTCATCTTTATTTATCTATTTTTATTTTATTTTTTTTGACTAACTCCTGTTGTTTGTCCTCCATTTTTTTTTCTCCTCGCAGCCTCGGGAGCCAACGACAATGAGGAGCGCGTCTTCCGCGAGCGGATCGGCCCGCGGCGACGTCAGGGCGCCGTGCGCCGGCGCGTCCATCAAGTCAACGGGCACAAGTTCATGGCCACGTACCTGCGGCAGCCCACGTACTGCTCGCACTGCAGAGACTTTATCTGGTACACGCGAAAACGCGCACGCGGCTCACGTTTGCGTATCTTCTTGACGTCACGCTAACGCGACCTCTGTGCGATATTTTAGGGGCGTCCTGGGCAAGCAAGGCTACCAGTGTCAAGGTGAGCGCTTCCCTCGGGCCAAACGTCGGCTCATGAATGTTTCGGTTTAGGAATTTCAATCATCATCATCCTCATTTTTGTTCCATTGATGCAGAAAATGGCAGCCAATTCCCACAATGCAATGCAAAAAGCTGCGCTGTAGCATTACTGTGCTGTGCACAGTGATTTGCTAGCAATTATTTCATCATCATATTGTCTTATCTTTACCTCTTATTGACTATTGACTTGAAACACCGATTGACTCCATCGAAGAAGGTTCCAGAAAAGATGTTTTCTTGGCCAAGCTAACGCCGAATGCCGCTTTTCCTATCAGTGTGCACGTGCGTCGTCCACAAGCGCTGCCACGAGCTCATCATCACCAAGTGTGCTGGCATGAAGAAGCAGGAGGACACCCCGGAGGAGGTGAACCGGCACATTTGGACCGCAAACATGCGCTAGTCGTACAAGCGCTTGGGTTTGCGTGACCTCATCTGTCTTCCTGTGTGTATGCGCGTGTCTCCCCCTGCAGGTGGGGTCGCAGCGCTTCAGCGTCAACATGCCGCACAAGTTCAGCATCCACAACTACAAGGTGCCCACCTTCTGCGACCACTGCGGCTCGCTGCTGTGGGGGCTCTTGAGGCAGGGCCTGCAGTGCAAGGGTGAGTTCGGGCCCGCCGCATTTAAAAAAAAAAAAAAAAAAAAAAACACCAAATCAAAGTAACCGAGCGTACCGTGACTTCGTCTGGGTCGAACACGCAACTCGGTAAACGCAAAAATCTACCGTGTAAAATCAACTTGCGGTTTTCTGTGTTTGAAGTGTGTAAGATGAACGTGCACCGGCGCTGCGAGAAAAACGTGGCCCCCAACTGCGGCGTGGACGCCCGAGGCATCGCCAAGGTTCTGTCCGACCTGGGAGTCACGCCGGACAAGATCTCCAACACGGCGCAGCGTCGCAGGAAGGTAAAACGTAGCCGAAATGTGGGCTAAAAACGCAAACTTGTTCCACGTTTTTCAATCGTAACGTCGACGTTGCTCCTTTCTGCAGTTGACGCCCGGGCAGGACCCTCCCCAATCCCCGCCGGAGCTCTCGCAGACCGAGGACAGCTTCAGCCAGCCGGCTGTCCCCGCCTCGCCCTCCCAGCAGGGTACGCAGCTTTCAAAAAAAGAAATTAAAAAAAAAAAAAAAAAAAAGACACTTCATCTAGAAAACACGTGACTGACACAAACACAAAAAAGACACAATCTCAAAAGTCAAAAACTAAAGGCGTAATTCCCGTAATTTGCGGCCTACAGACCGCACCTGATTATAAGCCTCACCCGGTACATTTGTAAAGGAAATACCATTTGGTACGTGCATACGCCGCAGCTGTGTGAAAGCCGCAAGTGCCCACATTGAAACACGACATGTTTACAAAGAAAACAGTACACGGAGCGCTAACGCTGGCACCACCGCGCTAACACTAGCGCCACCTCCCTTACGCTAACGCTAGTGCTGCGCTAACAGGGCTGGTTAAAAAAAAAAAAAAAACATACCGGTAAAAATCACTGAGACACGACAGTAACACTGTCCCGCGTTACAGGGGCGGACCAGTAAAAGTCACTTCCTCGGCACATGTATTCCACCGGTCTCACTCTTACCATTTCCGCTCGAGTGCCCCCTTGCAGCAGTTACAAAAAATGCACGAATTAGCCGCATCGCCGCATAAAGCGCAGGGTTGAAAGCGTGTAGGGGAAAAAATTACGGTAATTCTGGAAAGACTTGACCGAGCTAGAAACACGTGACATCAAAGAGACAAAATATGGAAACGTTCGACCAATCCAGACCCGCAAAGACGCTAAATCTGGAAGCATCCCAGACAGCTTGTCCAAGACACTTCAGTCTAAAAGCGCACGACGCGGACATCCAAGACGTGAGCGCCGCAAACATTTAGTAATATTTGTACCCAGCAAGCTGTGCCGTCATAGCAATATGAACAAGTTTGAAAAGGAGCCCGGCTGGCCCCAGCGGAGCGCCAACCTGAGGAGTTCTAACGCGCCGCCCACCGCCATTTGCCGCTCGCGGTTAGTCATCGCCCTCCTCGCACTTTGCCGGGGCCCAAAAGTTTTCTTCCTCCCAAGCGGCTCGCGGACGCCGTGACGGAAAACTTGCCGGTCGGTGACGAAGTGTGAAACCGTTCACGCGTGCGTCGATCTGTTTGTGAGTGCGGCCCACCGATTAATATTTGCTTTGTTTTGTTTGTACTGCTGTTTTTTTTTTTTTTTTTTCAAATGTGTTTTTTCCTCATTAAATACATAAATAAAAATAAATAAATACATAAAAATGTGTGAATCTGCAAAAAAAATCTTAAATATGTATTTAATATTTTGTATTTTCTTAAAATAGTTCATTGATTTAAATTAGGTGACTCATGAATAAAGAAACAGGAATTATTTTTTGCATTCATTCAGCATTTTTTACACTAACATTTATCTACTTACATAATTAAGGATTTATTTTAAATAAGATAAATTGTTAAAAAATATATAAAACACATACAGAATTTATATTTGCGTTTTAAATGACTATCCATTATCCATCTACTTCTACTGTGCCGCTTATCCTCACAAGGGTCACGGGAGCGCTGGAGGCCGGGGTAGACCCCGAACCGGTCGCCGGCCAATCGGAGGGCACACAGAAACGAGACAACCATTCGCTGTCGCAATCGCGTCGACGGGCAATTTCGTGTCCCCAATGAATGTTCGTTTTTGGGGTGTGGGAGGAAACCGGAGTTCCCGGAGAAAACCCACACGGGCACGGGGGTAACATGCAAACTCCTTATAGGCAGGGCGGGGATTTGAACCCCGGTCCTCAGAACTGCGAGGCCGAAGCTCTTGATCAGTTTAAATTCCTGTTCTTATTTATTTCTCTCAATGTGGATTCCACGCCCTGCATCCCCCACGTGTAGCGCAAACCCACAACCCAGAACGTGTTCTTTGCCACAGACCTGGCGGAGTTGGACCGCCTGCAGGACGCACTTTCACCGGACCAGCAGGGACCCCAGCACTCGTCGTCGTCCTCGTCGTCGTCCTCCTCGGCCACGTCCGCCACCTCGTTGTCCACCGCCTCCTTGTCGGGGGCCCGCGAGAACGGCCAGAGCCAGAGGAGGACCCTCAAGGACTTCAACCTGATCAAGGTCCTCGGCAAAGGCAGCTTCGGCAAGGTTCGTATTCCGCACGGGCCGGCAAAGCCACTGGGCCGACGCGAAGGTCAAAGAATTCTGGATCTCGTCCGTTTGCGGTCTGGTTTCAGGTGATGCTGGCCGAGCTGAAGGGGACGGAGGAGGTCTACGCCGTCAAGGTCCTGAAGAAGGACGTCATCCTCCAAGACGACGACGTGGACTGCACCATGACGGAGAAGCGCATCCTGGCTCTGGCCCGGCGACATCCCTACCTCACGCAGCTCTACTGCTGCTTCCAGACTCGAGTACGATCACCCGACATCAAAGACACGTTAACCTTCAAACGTTCCACTGATTCGGAAAGATTACCGTGGACTCGAGCAATATTTTATTTTTTGCATTTGAGCCTTTCCCCCCGCGTTTCCAGGACCGCCTGTTCTTCGTCATGGAGTACGTGAACGGGGGCGACCTGATGTTCCAGATTCAGCGCTCGCGCAAGTTCGACGAGCCGCGCTCGCGCTTCTACGCCGCCGAGGTCACGTCGGCGCTCATGTTCCTGCACCGCAACGGCGTCATCTACAGGTAACGTGACAATGACGGATTATTTTCTATATTTTTTTTGTTTTGTCTACTGCGCTAATCCCTACCGCATCGTGGAAATTTGGCGTCACACCCCTCCCGCTCCCGCAGAAACAGCAACAGTAGTTTTACAGTGAAGAAAATAATTATTTGAACGGAAGAAGGAAGGAGGACAAATGATGAGTTCCATCCCAAGAACACCGTCCCTTCTGTGAAGCACAGGGGTGCTAGCATCATGCTTTGGGGCGGTTTTTTTTTTTTTTGCACATGGGACAGGACGATTGCGCGGGATGAGGACTGCGGCCGTGTATTGTGAGATTTTCAGTCAGAGCATTGAAGATGGGTCGTGTCTGGGTCTTGGGTCAATGACCCGAATCACTCAGCCAGGAAAACCAAGGAGTCAAGGTTCCGGCGTGGCCTAGCCAGTCTCCAAACCTAAACCCAATAGAAAATCTTTGGAGGGAGCTGAAACTCCTGCGTCTCTCAGCGACAGTCCAGAAACCAGAAACCTTTCTGGTCTAGGGAAGATCGGCGCGGAGGACTGGGCCGGAACCCTTCCTGCAGTGTGTGCAAACCTGGTGAAAAACGACAGGAAATCTTTGACCTCTGGCTTTGCAAACAAAGGCTACTGTACCAAATAATAAAATTGCTTTTCTCGGGTGTCCAAATACTTATTTTCTTCACTGTACACGCATATCACGCGGATGAAACGTCTGAATTGTCGCAGGGACCTGAAGCTGGACAACATCCTGCTGGACGCCGAGGGCCACTGCAAGCTGGCCGACTTCGGCATGTGCAAAGAGGGCATCGTGAACGGCGTGACCACCACCACCTTCTGCGGCACGCCCGACTACATCGCCCCCGAGGTGAGCTTTTCACCATCCGCCGCGATATGACGTCCGACGGGCACGGAACCGGGCGAACGCGTCCGTCGTACGGAGACCCACGAGACGAGGATCAAAGAAGAATTTCCGCTCGTCGGCCGTTTTGTCTGAAAGCTGTCTTGTTTCGCCGTTGCCGTCAGATCCTGCAGGAACTGGAGTACGGCGCCTCGGTGGACTGGTGGGCGCTGGGCGTCCTGATGTACGAGATGATGGCGGGCCAGCCGCCGTTCGAGGCCGACAACGAGGACGACCTGTTCGAGTCCATCCTCCACGACGACGTCCTCTACCCCGTGTGGCTCAGCAAGGAGGCCGTGTCCATCCTGCGAGCGGTACGCGCGAAAATTCTCATTTGTTGGGGCGGCCTCTTTCTTTTGTCCATCCATTCATTTTCTTGGCCGCTTATCCTCACAAGGGTCGCAGGGAGTGCTGGAGCCTATCCCAGTAGTCAACGGGCAGGAGGCGGGGTTACACCCGGAAGATGGTCGCCGGACAATCGCAGGGCACCTGGAGACAAACAGCCGCACTCACAATCACACCTTGGGGCAATTTAGAGTGTCCAATTCATGTTGCACGTTTTATGGGACGTGGGAGGAAACCGGAGTGCCCACCCGGAGGAAACCCACGCAGGCAGGGGGAGAACATGCAAACTCCACACAGGTGGGGCCGGGATTGAACCCGGGTCCTCAGAACTGTGAGACCGACGCTTTACCAGCTGAACCACTGTGCTATTGGCTTTTATCTAGATTTTTTTTTAAATGCTTTAGTTTTCTAAAAAAAAAAGATAGTTTTTTAAAATTGAAATTTCTTTGTGAAACGTATCATTCTCGTACGTTTTAAATCATCAGTCGTTCACTCCCATTGACGGATTTAGAAGTCAAATATCCATGTGAACTGGAGTTGAAAAAAAAATACTATGGTTACTTTTTGACAGTTTTTTTTCCCCCTTTCTATGAAACATATATTTTTCATTTTTCAACCTCATTTGTTATTGTCGATTTGCAATTTTTCCTCAATTCGGCATAACACTTCCGTTGTTCCCAATATCAACGATCGGATCGATTTTGATGTTTTAATGTTGTGTCCAGGCACGGTGGCTCAGCTGGAAAGCGTTGGCCTCACAGTTCTGAGGTCCCGGGTTCAATCCCTCCTGCGTGGAGTTTGCATGTTCTCTCTGTGGCTGCTGCGTGGGTTTCCTCCGGGTGGGCAGTCCGGTTTCCTCCCACATCCCAGAAGCATGGAACATAAATTGGACACTCTAAATTGCCCCAAGGTGTGACTGCGAGTGCAGCTGTTTGCCCCGCGATCGGCTGGCGACCAGTTCAGGGTGTTCCCTGCCTCGTGCCCGTTGGCAGCTGGGATAGGCTCCGGCGCTCCCCGCGACCCTTGTGAGGATAAGCGGCTAGGAAAACGGATGGATGGCTGTTGTGTCCATTGATTGCCCCGTCATTGACAAATCTGCCGATGCCAAACTCGCACAAATGCTCCATTCGCATTTCGGCACATTTCAAAAGCGCTCTCGATAGGATTCACCCAAAAAAAAAAAAAAAAGTCAGCTAAAGGTTCCCAACACTAAAAGCGTGATCAGAGAGCCGCAAATTGCTGTTGCCGCGTTTAACGGACGGCGGGACAAAAGCGACGCACGCTTTCAGCGGCGCGAAAAGGGCGGCCCCCTCGGCTGACCCGCTTCATTAGACGCCTCTTCACGCCGCTCCGGCCGCAAACGCGCCGATTACCGGCGCCCTGTTCTGTCACCCGCCGTTTTGGCGGATGAAAGAGATAAAGAGGCGCTGCAAAAACCGACAAAGTCCTCTTGGGGAGTTCGCAGAATCCGCTCTAGCAGGGGCCGACCATCGACGTCCGCTTTGTGCGCAGCTAGCGTCTAGATGGAAAGGTTACATTATAATTTTTTTTTTTTGATGATGATGATTGATGTTTGATGGTTTGATGATCCCGCAAATCTGACTCAAGTGTATCCAATCCACTCAAAATCCTGCATGCGCGTTCGTCACGATCGGTCTTGCCAAAATCTGCGATGGATCAACGCTGCGTTGTCGGCCATTTTGGTGCAGAAGAAGTAGCCGAGTGTTTTTTTTTTTTTTCTTTTCGTAGTTCATGACCAAGAACCCGGCCAAGCGTCTGGGCTGCGTGGTGAGCCAAGGCTGCGAGGAAGCCATCAAAACGCACGCCTTCTTCCGCGAGATCGACTGGCTGCTGCTGGAACAGAGGAAAGTGCGCCCCCCCTTCAAGCCCCGCATCGTGAGCAGCCGCCGTGCCGCCGCGCCGCCGGCGCCTTCGCGCGCGATGCGGGTTCGCGAGAAATTGCCGACTGCGATCGAAGCGGGAGTCAAATTCGGATCATTTTAAAGGAGGGAAGCGGGACCTCCTCGTTGGGGGGAGCGTTCAGATGCTCTTGATCTCGTCTTGTCTTGGAGTCAAAGTTCTGAGGACCAGGTTTCAAATCCGGGGCCCCGTCTACATGAAGTTTGCATGTTTTCCCTGTGCCTGCGTGGGTTTCCTCCGGGTGGGCACTCCAGTTTCCTCCCACTTCCCAAAAACATTCATTGGACACTCTAAATTGCCTCTAGGTGTGTTTGGGAGTACAATTGGTCGTTTGTTTCTATGTGCCCTGCGATTGGCTGGCGACCAGTTCGGGGTTTACCAAGGCTCCGACCCGATAACAGCTGGGATTGGCTCCAGCAGTACCCCTACCCCTGTGAGGATAAGCACCTCAGAAAATGGATAGATGTTTGGATTACAGTGTTTACATTACAATACATTTAGTATTTTATTTGCAGTGCTTTTCTGCATTTTATATTAGCTTGTTTTAATTTTCTTAAAATGTTTTTGAAGGGTTCATCTCAAATCTATTCTAGTTTATATTTTATTTATTTTTTCTTCCTTTATTTTCTCTTTTATTTTTGATCTCTTTTTTATATATTTTCATTTTTTTCTTTTTCTAAGATTTTTTTAAATTAAGAAAACATTTAATTTTCAAATAGTAAGTTAATTAAAATGGTTTAAGTTTTAATTTTTTAATTTTTCTTCTTGAATTTGCAACCTGAGATTTTTTTTAGGAAGATATTTAGATTTTTTTGCTTTTTATTTATTTTAATGTCGCTTGCCTGCTATTTTGAACTATTGAGAATTCGTAATTTCGTATATACACTATTTTTTATTCATTTTCAGGTTTTTTTCCCGAGTGTTTTCTTTTGGGGGGGGGTGTTGAAACTCTAAAAAAAAATTATTTTATGTAATTTTTTTTTGTGAGCGATTGGCTCCTATTTTTTTTTTTCTATCAATTTGAAGTTCAACCACTAGATGTCATAACGCACACAACCGGATTTTTGCCACCCCCTTCCCTTTCGTGACGTTTTTTTTTTTTTTTTCCTCATTTTCTCACGAGCGAGGCTGCGAACGCTCGCCCTAACACGTGTGCGCGTGCGTGCCGTCCTCAGAAAACCAAACGCGACGTGAACAACTTCGACCAGGACTTCACCAAGGAGGACCCGGTCCTCACGCCCACCGACGAGACCATCGTCCGGCAGATCAACCAGGACGAGTTCAAGGACTTTTCCTACTGCGCCCCCGAGGAGACGCACACCTAAAACGCAAACAAACACACACACACTCGCACTCCTTTACTTTTTCAGGCCGTCGTTACTTTATTTGCGTCGTCGTCGTCGTTCTTAATGTCGTTGCCTGGATTTCATGATTAATATGCACACCCGCTTTAAAACACGCGTACGGTGCACGCGGAAAGTATTGACAGCGCTTGACTTCTCCCACGTTTTATGTCGCAGCCTTACTCCGAGCTCAGTGAAATTCCGTGAGAAAAAAAAAAAATCATTTTCAAAATGATTCCACAAGCATCAGTTGGGATTTTTATTCTCCATCCCAGAAAATGTTGATATTATAAAAGTGAACAGGAAAATATTTGCAGAGCTTCTCTTTTTATACCTTTCGGTGCCTTGAGTTTAATTTGTCTCAAATCATTTTTCTCTCTTAAAAAAAAATGAGTTCCGGTGCCCCAGAAAACGCTAAAATCGCACAGTGCAGAAGGTTCTTTATCAAAATATGGTAATAACAATTACATAAAAGTAAAATGGTGTAGTGGTAGACACGTCTCCCTTTGGTGCGGGCAGCGCGGGGTCGATGCCCGCTCGGTGATGGTGTCGATATCGGCCCTGCGACCGACTGGCGCGCAGTTCAGGGTGTAGTTCGCCCGCATTGCTCTCCCGTGACCCTTGTGAGGATAAGCGGGTTGGCTAATGGATGGATGGATAAAATAAACAGATTGCACAAAATGATAATTTACGGGCGTAGCGCTTCGCCATCTGGTGTGCACTGTGTCCACCAGGGGGCAGAGTAATACAATCGTTTTTGTTTTTTTTGCAGAGGATCAAGAATATATGCCTGCGAATTGATGCAGTGGAGACCCGCATATTTACGGTTTTGCATTTTTTTCGGGGGAGCACAGAAATACAACATACTTAACCCAGTTTACGGTGTGCCCCGCCTCCTGCCCATTGACAACTGGGATAGGCTCCAGCACTCCCCGCGACCCTCGTGAGGATAAGCGGGTAAGGAAATGGATGGATGGATAATAATAATAAGGGAGCATCTATTACTAGGAATGGCAACCAGCAGCTCGAAGCATCTTTCTCGGGGAAAAAAATCATCCATCATCCGCAAAACCGTCGGCCGGTGTCAAATACGCCGTCGCCGTCTCGCGCTTGGAGCGAAACTTTTGGCTCGCCACTCCAGATTTAAAAAATAATAATAATAAAAGGAAATCGGCCAAGCGATGGCTCACATCTCGAAGAACTTTGGAATGAGGCTGTAATATAACAACGTAGGGAGGGGGGAAAATTAAGTGCTTTGAATACTTGGCAGATGCACTATGCGTGTGTATGTATATATCAATATACATATATATATATATATATACACACACACACTTCTTTCTCGCAATGGACTGCCTGTATACTGTATATATCTATACAAATCCAAATATTAGCTTGTGTCGCGTGACTGTATTGTGTCGCTGTCGTCCGCAAGCTTGTGACGCATGGACAAAACGAACCCCGACCCCCCCCCCCCCTTTTTTTTTTGTCTTTTAACGGCCCTTATTGTGGACTAGTCCGGGCCTTGAATACCCCCGTTTTGTGCAATATAACCCCCCCCCCCCCCCGTTCCCCCCTACCCATCATATCCCTCTAAAGGATTCTACTTTATGGCTTTCAATATTATCCCGATATTTTTTTTTTTTGCAATCATTTTCGATCGGTATGATTGACGACGAATGTGCCGCTTCACTCACAGGCTATTGAACTAATTATGACGAGCTGCCATTTTTTTTTTTTTTTTTTTGTCCTGAATGTACATTTCCATTTGGTGCGCGTGTGAGCGTTTCCACGGTTACCAGCAGTGTTTTCTCCCGCAGCTAAACTGCTTGCTTTACTTTTTCTTTCCTTTTTTTTTTTTTAAAAAAAGAAAAATAATTATTATTATTGTAAAATGTATTATCTGGAGGACGTGTGTGTGTATTGCTTATAACTATATTATTATAGGTCTGTTACAGCTTGAGCGAGAGGACCAGCAGATGAATTACCTCACATTTCCTACACACACACACACATACACAAAAAGTGCATCGAGAAAGTATTCACAGAACTTCACTTTTTTTTTTTTTTCTTAAATCACGCAAACATAAATATTCACCGTATCATTTCCGAATATGATACCACGAGCTGGATGGAGCCGAATCTCACGTCGCGTTCAAAGAGTGAAACGTCGCTTTTTTTCTTTTTTTTTTTCCTTCCCCAGCGCGTTTGTTTGTTCCGAACGCTTCTCGTTTCATTTTGGAGTGAAGCTTGTAACGAAAAATATGGAAAAAGGTGAAGAACTGTAAATACAGAAGCGCCGTATGCATGAACACACGCGTACAGTGTCGGTCCTTGCTTGAATGTACTCCCACCCCCTCTTTTTTTTGGGGTCCCCCCTCCACACACACACACATACACACTGAAATTGACCTTACATGCCAACATCTTTTCACACAAACGCAAACGATTTGCCGTAATTTCCGGCCTACAAGTTTTTCCACACGCTTTCAACCTTGCGGTTTATGTGGCGATACGGCACTAGCGTTAAACCTAATGGTTATGAGCCTCGGTACACAGAAAGAGCCGTGCTAGCATTAGCGCACCTGGTTATAAGCCTCGGCGCACAGAAAGAGTTTAACGTTAGTGCGGTGCTAGCATTAGCGCACCTTCTTATGAGCCTCAGTACACAGAAAGAGCCACGTTAGCGTTAGCGCACCTGGTTATGAGCCTCACTACACAGAGCCGCACTAGCGTTAGCACGCCTGGTTATGAGCCTCGGCACACAGAGTTTAACGCGAGCGTTAGCGCGGTGCTATCATTAGCGCACCTGGTTATGAGCCACGCTACACAGAAAGAGCCGCGCTAGCATTAGCGCACCTGGTTATAAGCCTCGGCGTACAGAAAGAGTTTAACGTTAGTGCGGTGCTAGCATTAGCGCACCTTCTTATGAGCCTCAGTACACAGAAAGAGCCACGTTAGCGTTAGCGCACCTGGTTATGAGCCTCACAGAGCCGCACTAGCGTTAGCACGCCTGGTTATGAGCCTCGGCACACAGAGTTTAACGCGAGCGTTAGCGCGGTGCTATCATTAGCGCACCTGGTTATGAGCCTCGCTACACAGAAAGAGCCGCGCTAGCATTAGCGCACCTGGTTAAAAGCCTCGGCACACAGAAAGAGTTTAACGCTAGCTAGCTAGCTAGATAACCAGGTGCGCTCTGCAGGCCGGGAATTACGGTACATGTCCCGCCAATAACGTCCACAGAAGAATTTCCCGTAGCGATGCCGACGACCTGTCGGCCCCCACGTGGTGCACATGCCAGAAATGAATATGCAGTACACGCGCACACCCATCCACACAAGTACTCCTGTTGTTTAAGAGGAGTGGTGTGTGTGTGTATCTTCGCACAATCCAAGGATTAGCGTGATCCCGGTCACACTATCTTACTCTGTGCCAAAAAAAAAAAATATATATATATATATATATATATATATATATGAAAAAGCAAAAGATAAAACAAAGCAATGTAGTGCGGCCGGCGGGCGCCCGTCGTCTGTCTGCTGTCCGTCTGTCTGCTCTGACTCCCAATAAATTAAAAAAAAAAAACTAACAAACGAGCCCAAAAAAACAGCCGAGCTGGTGGCAGCACTCCTCCCGCGTCCTTCCTTCCTTCCTCTTTTTTGTTTTTTTTTAAATTATAATTTTTTTTGTGGTCACGCTGATGAGGTGGCGGGGGGTGGGGGGGGGTATGCACTTCCTGCACGCGGCTGACCTTTTGACGTCAAATTGATGCCTGACTGACGGACCGACAAACCGTCTTCGACGCTCAACGCGATGAAAGTCGACAAGGAGCGAAGAAGGTAAATTAAAATTTTCTTTTTTTTTTTTTTATCTTTTCAATTTTATCACTTATGCTACCTGGCTTCGTTTTTACTGCGGAATTTACGAGACTTACAAATGCACCGAAGAAACTAACTGAAGTTCGTCTTTAATTTTAATTTGGGAAAACAATTGTTTTATTCACTTTATTTATTTCTTTTAATTCAAAATAATTCGTCCCTGTTGACTGAAAAGCATATTTATTTTTTTTAATTTAAAACAGTCCGTCCCTGTTGACCGAAAAGCATGAATGTCAATTTTTTTTTGTTTTTCTGTTTTATTATTGAATGTATTTTTTTCAAAGTTTTATTTTTATTTCATTTGTTTTAATTTTGAAAAAAATACTGACACTCAAACATTATTTTCTTGCATGTCTTCACGTGCAAAACCGCATTTTTTTTTTAGCCAAATAAGTAGATTTAACTTTTTCCCATCATTTATTACGAGAAAATAAATTCTTTGACATGCTTGACTCCAAACTTTTATGTTAAAATTTATAAAGACGTGTGCGGTTTCCATTCAGTTTTTTTTTTTTATTTCGAACTCAAGGTTTGCCAAATATGGACGGTTAAGAAAAATGAAATGCACGGAGCAAAACTCAAGAACTTGACAAGTGACGACAGTGACACGAGGATATTAAATAATATGTCATAAAAAAAACCACATTGACTCCGTTCCAGTAACATTTCTTGGTCCAGAGAAAGCTGCCATTTGTGCAGGTTAACACAGGGGTGTGCAGACTTTTGAGATCCGCCGCATGTGACGTAGGGCCTTCTACCCGGTTGCGGCCGCACCTAACGTAGTGTCCCTGTTGCACGCCCGTCGCCGTCGCAGGGCGATCAGCCGCGAGGCCGCCAGGAAGAGGCGGCGGGCGGAGGCCGACGTCTTTGCGGATCTGCTGCGGCTGCTGCCCCTGCGGGCGTCCGTCAGGGCTCAGCTGGACAAGCCGTCCGTGATCCGCCTGGCGCTCTGCTACGTCCGACTCAAAACGCTGCTCCGAGGTTGTTTTTCAGGGGGTAAAATGGGATTGTTTCTAAATTTCCAGATCTGGAAACAATTCCTGTTTTCACATGAAAGTTCAGATGTTTTCTAGAATGTTCCGCGTGACTCGCTGCGGCTTACGTCAAACGGCAAATTTGGCGTTTTTCTGCATGGCGGTCCACAGACGCGATGTTCGCGTCTCCGTTTTTCACGGGAGCAGCCGAGCTCCGTCAGAATTCGGAAAGCGAGACGGAGGCCGTGGACGAGACCGACGTCTACCTGAGGGTCCTGGAGGGATTCGTCATGGTGCTCTCATCCGAGGGCGACATGATGTTCCTGTCCGACAACGTCGGCCGCTACCTGGGCCTGACGCAGGTAAACGCGCTTACGATACGCCAAAGCTGCAACTCTGTTCACCCGGCTTGAGCACTTTTCATTCGAGCCCTCCGCAATCACAACAGGTGTACCCCAGGGCTCCGTCCCGGGGCCCACTGCTATTCACCTCAGATCCACCTCCTTTTCTGTTAGTGTGATATGTTTTTATCGCTGCTTTTCGCTACCTTTTTGGCAAACCCAACTTCTCGTCTTCTTTCCATCCTCCACCCACAACTTCAGCTCATCAGAAATTGACTTTTACACGTAGCCAAAATCCATTTTATCGTTGTCTGAAGTGGGGGGATGTACAATGTCCGTTAGGGGGTTAAAAGGTGCTAAAAAATCACGAGTAGTACTACTTTAGGATTTTTGCTTTCTTCACCAGACTGAGCTGATGGGCCACAATATTTTTGAGTTTACTCACCCGTGCGACCACGAAGAAATTCGAAGTGTCCTCCACTTTTCTGCAGGTTTGCCAGCGTACGCGTATGTTTGTGATCCAAGCGTTTTACTGTATTTATTTGATTGTTTTTCCATTTTTTTTTTTTAAGGCGAGCCTTGGAGCGACGCAAAGTGCGACTTTGTGATGAGGATTAAAAGCACGCTAACCCCCCGAGGGCGAAGCACCAACCTCAAGTCGGCCACCTGGAAGGTTGGTCACAAATGACCCCCCAGAAATATACAGTACATATTTTGAATGTTCACTTTTTTTAAAGTCTTTGAAAATGTGCCAGCAATATTATCCCCTCCATTCGTATCCTGTAAGAATTTTGTAGCGCCGCGCGATTCTGAATCCGACCCCGGTTTGCGAGCGCAGGTGTTGCACTGCCAGGGCCGAGCGGCGACCTGCGCCGACCCCTTCCTGACCTCCTGCCTGCTGCTGACCTGTCGTCCTCTTCCCGTGTCTCACACGCTCCTCTGCTCTCGCACCTTCAGCAGCGAGCACAGCATGGACATGAGGTTCACGCACTGCGACCACAGGTGACACCCCGCCGCCGAATTATGAACAGTTCAAATCAGCAGTCTGTGTAGACCTGCCGCCTTACGAAAAGTGGAGGGAATTATGAAAAGTTCAAAATAGCAGTCAGTCCGGAACTGGGACCTTTGCAGAAGTGGAAAGAATTATGAGCAGTTCAAATCAGCAGTCAGTGTAGACCTGCCACCTTAGGAAAAGTGGAGGGAATTATGAACGGATCCAGTTCGCTGTCAGTCCAGAACTGGGACTTTTTGCAAAAGTGGAATGAATTATGACCAGTTCAAATCAGCAGTCGGGGTACACCTTCGGCCTTAAGAAAAGTGGAGGGAATTATGAACAATTCCAATTAGCTGTCAGTCCGGAACTGGGACCTTTGCAGAAGTAGAATGAATTATGAGCAGTTCAAATCAGCAGTCGGTGTAGACCTGCCACTTTGGGAAAAGTGGAGGGAGTTATGAACGGTTCCAATTAGCTGTCACTCCGGAACTAAGACCTTTTGCAGAAGTGGAATGAATTATGAGCAGTTCAAATCAGCAGTCAGTGTATACCTGCCACCTTGGGAAAAGTGGAGGGAATTATGAACGGATCCAGTTCGCTGTCAGTACAGAACTGGGACTTTTTGCAAAAGTGGAATGAATTATGACCAGTTCAAATCAGCAGTCGGGGTACACCTTCGGCCTGAAGAAAAGTGGAGGGAATTATGAACGGTTCCAATTACCTGTCAGTCCGAAACTGTGAGCTTTTGCACAAGTGGAATGAATTATGAACACTTCAAATCAGCAGTCAATGTAGACCTGCTGCCTTAAGAAAAGTGGAGGTAATTATGAACAATTCCAATTAGCTGTCAGTCCGGAACTGGGACCTTTGCAGAAGTAGAATGAATTATGAGCAGTTCAAATCAGCAGTCGGTGTAGACCTGCCACTTTAGGAAAAGTGGAGGGAGTTATGAACGGCTCCAATTAGCTGTGAGTCCGGAACTGGGATTTTTTGCAGAAGTAGAATGAATTATGAACAGTTCAAATCAGCAGTCGGTGTAGACCTGCCACTTTAGGAAAAGTGGAGGGAGTTATGAACGGTTCCAATTAGCTGTCACTCCGGAACTAAGACCTTTTGCAGAAGTGGAATGAATTATGAACAGTTCAAATCATTGGCGAAATGGGGTCTGAAACATAGCTGGGGGGGATTATGAACCATGTGGAATGGCAGCCATTGTTTGTACAAAACATTCAGGTTTCTCCTAAAAAAAAAATGTAAAAAATTGTCATAAAAATCCTACTTGAACATCCAAACTTTGGGGTTGAGGCACTTTAAATGTTGTCGGGCGTGCGCTGACCCCGACTTCACTTGAATTTGAGTCTGACTGCTTGATTCTGAACACCGCCACATCCCTAAGGTTGTGTAGACTTTTGCAACCACCTTTTTTTTTTAACTTCCCCTCTTCGATAAAGGTCGTAGGTTGGAAAAAGTTTAGAAATGATTTTTCTTTACCTTTATGTCACAAAAACCTGCGTGTGCGGCCGCAGAGTGACGTCAATTTTAGGGTACCCGCCCCACGAGCTGGTGGGTCGCTCCATCTACGAGCTCTGCCACACGCTGGACGTCGTCTGTTTGCGCAAATACCACATCGACTGTGAGTAGCCGAGGCGAAGCAGCATGTGGCTCATTTCATATATATATATATTATATATATATATATATATATATTTAATAACTCTTATTTATGTTTCCCAGTGTACTCCAAGAGCCAGTCGGTGAGCGGTCGCTACAGGATGCTGGCGAGGGGCGGCGGCTACGTGTGGGCGGAGAGCCACAGCGCCGCGGTCCCGGGGCCCCGGGCGCCCAAGTCGAGAGCCGGGCACCCGCAGCCCCGCTTGATCCTCTCCGTCACCTACGTGCTAAGGTATCGGCTAGCGCGCCGCAACATCCTCGATGTTGATTCGGCGGCCATCTTGTGACCGCGGGTGTTTTCCACGGCAGCAGCGTGGAGGAGGCCTTCCTGCAGCTCTCCCTGGAACAAAAAATGCAGCACGGCTACGTGAGCCGCGGATAAGGAAGACCCGCACACCCCAAAACGTGCTAATAGCTGTCACGAGTACACCCGCGAAAAAGTCCCGAGAACCCATCAATCGGCAAGTCTGCCATTTTAGTTCAAAGCGTCCATTTTAGGCTCGGTTCTGCCTCCATTTCTTTTAATCACCCGCGTAAGACTAAAAGGCCCGAAAACGATCGCACGTGGCCCCGTTTGACTCGTTCCCGACCCCGCGCTCGACTTCCTTTGGGGTTTCCTCCCGGGGGTCACCTGACGCGCGAGGCGACGGCGAAGGCGTCAGACGTTCGGCCGCGCGGCGAGCGCGCGTAACGACGGGGCGGCCGCAACTTCCTGAAGAGATTCGTTCTCGTGGGAAACTTTTCAACTTTTCGCGCACTTTCGATTCAACCGATTTTACGACGGCGACGAGGTGTTCTCGGGTTCACGATGTGCGGTTTATATGCAGCTGATTTTTTTTTTTTTTTACTCCATTTCATTTAGTAATTAAAGAATTGTCGTCCATATTCTGTTAAGCCAGAGCGCCCATTGTAAATTATATGAATCCGCCTGGATTCGGACCCCGAAAACGCTGAACTGCGAGGCAGACATGTTAACCACTAGGGGACTGTGCTGCCCTTATTCAAACATATTCAAATAAATATTGCTGAATTTCTACGATGTGATATTTTGTGTGAACTTTTCCTTTCAGCCTCTGACGTTAGTGGCATGCAGTGTTGAAATACTCTGGCGCCCTCTGCTGTTTGTTTTCTGTCACTAAACGCAAATGATTTTTCCAGGAGAAAACCCACACACGGCACTGGACAAAAATGTCACAAAAAACGTGGGTACAGTTTTTTTTTTCAATAGCTGGATTAGATAGATGACGGTGGGTGGGGCCATAATTTTCATATTGATTTGATTTCTCTTTGATATTTCTTGTACTGCACTAATGTGTTTGGGAATTACAGTTGTATTGTATGAATAGATTTTAAGATTTAATGTTAGTAATTCAGTGTTTGGTGTCGAATTTTCCCTTTTTTAATTAATAATAATAATTTTCTGAAATTTGAATTTGAGGCTTTTACCTCGGGCCAAGTAGGTGACGTCATTGGCGGTTCGGAACAGTTGCTAGGCAACATTTCCACGTTGCGCCATTTAAGGTGATCCCTGCATGATAAAAATGCAAAAAAAAAAAAAGAACTCTGCAAGGTACAAAATATATTTTAAAAAAGAGTATAATAATAATATAATAATCATAATATATATACAAAATGTATTTTTTTTCTGGAAAAAAAACCAAACATTTTTCTTTGAGATTAAAAACAACACGAGTAACACACGTACATCAGCTAAAATCTTTTTTTTTTTTTTACTATTTAACGCACGTGTCGTATGTGTTTGAAGATTAAAAGACGGCCGAGTTTTGTGGCAAATGAAAATTCAAACGTCCTCCATGTGCCTAGCAAGCATGTGTTCAAGGTGACCCCTTGCAGTTGTTGCAGTATCGTGTAGTATTTGCCGTGCATCGCGTCAGTGCTGCTGTTCCACATCATAGCAGCGGGCACACGCCCCCCCTTCTGACGTCACCCCCCCCCCCACGGTGGGTGTTGTCGGGCTCTCCGCCAATGGCGCGCCGCCGTCGCAGCTGAGATAAACGAGGGGCCAACGCGGGGCTTGCAGTGATTACAGACAAGCAACGCGTTATTTTTATGATCCTGTCATAATTTTCATGTTTGCGGGCACGACAAGTAGTTTGTTTCTCTTTCTTTATGATTTTGGAATTTAACAATATCATATGAGTCCGGGGCTGGAAAAGCAAAGCGTGGAGAGTCTCTTGTCGCCGAAATGCACGCGTGAAAAACGAGTACGGCCAAGAAATAGATATACACACAATCTGCGTCTTCCTTGACAATTGCACCATGTTTTTATGGTTTTTTTCAGCGCTCAGTCGCTTTGTGCGCGGCGAGCATCATGCAAATTATGTTTGCCTTATCCCAATAAATTCCCACTCAGTGTGCAGACGTGCGTAGAACGTGTAACTTGACTCGACTGACTGTGATTGTGTTTGTCACAGCGCCGAGTTCTTATCTGCCGTGCAGAGTCCACGGGCTTAAGTCCAGGTCCAGTCGGTTACATATAAACTCAGCGTTCGGTTTTCACCTTGTCTCCGGGTGCCGTACGTAGCCGAGCGGCGCGTCTACGTAAAGGAAGGCCGTTTAGCCTGTGTGAGCAGATGTGCTCAAATCCAGTCGGGCCCAGTCCAGATCACTTTTTGTTCACCAACAATGCAGTAAAACTGTGTCTGGCGCCGCCTTTTCTAGGTACCTGAACAGCTCGGCTGGGGTGCCAAAACCCGGATCTGTGATTTTGGCACCCCACCCCAATTAAAGATGATCATGCAGATAGGGGGGAACTCTTATTTCTGATTGTCCCTGAAGGCAAAACCAGCCTCAGCATAGCTGGAAGAACATTTTGAACGGTTTCACTGTTAAGGAAATTGTGATTTCAGACTGTTCCTGAAGGCAACACCAGCCCTCTGGATTTTTAGGTGGATGGATGCCAAGATGGACATATCGACAGACAGATAACCGGATAAATTTTGTTTGGGAAAAAAAATTGTGATTTCCGACTGTCCCATAAGGCAACACCAATACAGTCAATATGTAACACATCACGTGAACAAAAATAAATTGCACACAACGGTTGTTTTGTGAGAAAATAGGGACATTAACCAGTACATAAAGCAAACACTTACATATTTGTGTTTGTGCATTCATAAATTTCCAGCCCTAGCTTTTGCTATTCGCTGAAAAACACACAATTCATTCTTTGTGTGCTCAGGCCAAAACCGTATCTAAAGTTATTGAAAAAAAAAAAAGACTACACTGGCGCCATCTTGTGGCACCTATTGCTATTACAAAGCTTTCGGGAGTGGTTGTCACGTGCTATTTTGGGACTCTTTCAATTATGCCTCGTTTACTTTTGTTCACTCAACTTTTATTCTTGCGGTCGATCTTTATTGCAAGTTTAATGTAAGGTTTACGGGCGAGCGTTTCCGGTTGTTTTCGCGCCACCGCGTCGGGAGCGCGCACGGTCAACTGCGGCGCAGGCGGGAGCGCGCACGGCTGCCAGGGTCCTCCTCCTTCCGCGTGGGCCCCCCCCCCTCTCCCCTCCCCCGGGGGCCCTCCTCGTTCTCTGCTTGGCCCTCGTCTGCCTTTTAAAGCAAAGCCGTCCGACATGTCACTCCCCACTCGCTCGGTGGTCCGGACACGTTGAGGAGCCAACCCCCCCACCTCTCGCTCTCTGTCGCCACAACCCACCCTCCGCTCGTCGTCGTCGTCGTCGCCTTCCACTCGACTCTCGCCGCGGCCATGTATCGCTACTTCGGGGAGCTGTTGAGCCGCTCGGCGGGCAGCGCGCTGGCCTCCGGCTGCGCGGACTCCGCTCTCCCGGCGTCCGCATCCTTGCTGCGGGTGCGCCGCTACGCCGACGCGGCGGCGGCGGCCGAGCAGCAGCCGGACGACCCCAACTTCTTCCGCATGGTGGAGGGCTTCTTTGACCGCGGCGCCGCCATCGTGGAGGACAAGCTGGTGGAGGACCTGCGGACCCGAGAGACGCCCGAGCAGAAGCGGCACCGCGTGCGGGGCATCCTGCGCATCATCAAGCCGTGCAACCACGTCCTCAGCGTGTCGTTCCCCATCAAGCGGGACAACGGCGAATGGGAGGTGGTGGAGGGATACCGTGCCCAGCATAGCCAGCACCGAACGCCCTGCAAGGGAGGTGAGAGGCGGCAGGCAGGCAGGCAGGCAGGCAGGCGCCCGGGCTGGCGGGCGGGGTCCTCCCCGGTCACAGCTAGCAGTTAGCCTAGCTTGCCGTTAGCATTACTTAGCGGTTTTCGGGCTAGTTAAACGACAACCTTTCAACTTTACTCTCTCATGACAACTCGTGACATTTAATTGTTTCCCTATTTCGACTTGCAACACTTTGGATTTTTCTTTTAATGACATTTTCGCTCACCTGTTACTGACATAGTTAAAGTTTAAACATTAGGCCTCCCCCCCACCTTTTTTTTTTTAAAACAATATTTTCTCACAAAAACAAACAACCAAAAACTGCGTGTTTGCCAGGTAACCAAAATGATATGCCAAGTCTCACAACTGAAGCACAATAAAACTTCTGGATTCAATTCGATTTTTGAATCAAATTAAAATGATTGTTTAGGTTGTGATTTGATTTCCTAATTGATTGGAATGCTTTGCTAATGATTCAGTAAGAAGTAGAAATGCAATGAAAACACAACGCAAATCATACGCAGAGCAGGCTCCACTATCCAGGAGATGAGTCCATTGAGAGGAAATTTGCAAATGTTTGTTTGGTGTTTCTGTGTTTTATTCAGTAAATATATGAAGTGCAATATTAACCTGCTAGAATCAAAGTAATTGAGTACATTGCATTTACAGATAAAAGGCTCCGTTGTGTTGTAGGTGACAAAACCAATGACTTTTCCTTTTGAAGTTGAGAATATGATGTGGCCCATCTGGCTTGTCCCTTTTTAAATGCGAAAGTCAATTAATATATTTACAAATATGAGCTATTTTTTTAACTGTAACCAATCTGTTATTTGCTGGGAATATTGTATTTGTTATTGGCCCAAAGGCTTGTCATGTATCAAAGTATTACTTTAATTCCTTAATGTGACATCTTGGTGCCAGGAAACTGTGTTGAGGTGAGCTGAGGACCCACACGTAGTGCTTTGGCCCACACTTCTAACATCTTTTTGCAATCAGAACCTCTTTCGTGGTGTCACTTACTTGTGGATATTCCACTTAATGGCGCATGAGCCTGACTTTAAAAAGTCTCTGCTGTGCGTGTGAGTTCTATTTCTTGTAGGCCCCAACTCAAACAACCGAGTTACATTGGCACAAAATGGCTCCCAAGCCCACTTTGGACACCGCAGTGTGCGCGCATATGTCAACCTTTGACACTTGTCAAGTTCAAGGCCTCGGCGATGTAGGTGCATGGTGCCTCCTCCCCTCCACGCGGTGCATTCTGGGTACTTTGACAACAGGCTGGGATGTATGGGGGCAGCGTGTGGGAGTGTCGATCGGAGTCAGGAAGGAAGGGAGGGGTGGGTGGTTGTTATTCCAGGCATTCCGATTTGTCAGTGCCCGTGGCCCACGGGGGAGGGCACCGTAGTAGGGAGACGGCGCACGCCATCATGGCAGCGCTCAGCAGGCCCCGCTGTAAACACTCGTGCACCTGCTGGATGCGGCGAGCATTGGGGGGGGGGGGAGGATGCGTATATCTTAACCGTTCGGCTGGAAATGCGAACTGGAGTCGGCGGGGGGGGTGTTAATGATTGATGTGGTGCAGAAGACCCTTGACTTTGATCCCCAAAGTGCGGAAGGCGTGTTTTTGTGTACGCCCCCCCCCCCCCTTTGCCTTTGCCGCCTTTGATGCATCGCTGTCAGCGTGGGAGTGCACAACTCGTCCTGGAGTACAGGAGCCCCGGTTGGGGGGGCAAAAGGAGGGGGAAAAAATATTCGGCAAAAAGGTGAATCCACAGATGCAGAACCACAAGTATGTGGGGGGGTCCACGGGCCATATCTTTTAGGGGTTTAGCCTTTGGCACAAATGCACAGGATGCGTGCGTCTTGTTTTTGTCATCTCCAAAATTGGGCAAAAAAACGTCTCATTTTGATCAGCTTGGTAAATCGGAACTCCCACACTGCCAAGCATCATAGCTGATTCAGTTTAAAATATGAATTTTCAGGTTGAGAGAAAAGCAATTTAATTCAAAATGTATTATGAAAAGTGTCCCGCTCCCTCCCTCCCTCCCTCCTCCGAAAATTGCCTCCGGATTTTTTCCAAACACGTTCCGGCTCTTCATATTCAATTGTACTTGCATGGAATCTGGTTTTCGTCAGTATTTTGATCAAATATATTTGACCCAACTCTCAATTTAGTAAACTCCTATCTTATTTCTGTTCATTCTTTTCCATGGAAAGTGTCCCAACTTCCCCAAATTTTCCAGTTAGTCTGGTCCAAAGTATGATGAAAAATAAGACGTTTTTGTATTCCAAGTTATTCCGGCGGCGGTTGCTAGGATGATGTCATCGACGCTGTGGATAAATGGGGGGGAAAAAAGGGGACGGGAGGGTGGGGGGGTCTGGGTTCCCTGCGGCTTGTTTTCCACTCTTCTAATATGATCAGAGAACTCGGGATGGTCCGCCCGCCTCCCTCGTGGTGGCTCAGCTGATGTTTCAAAAGCATCCCCTTTGTGAAAGCTGCTTTTGTTTTTATTTTTTGCAATCATAGTTGAATCGAATTTGCGCATGAATCATGTGGAACGCGCTGACAGTAATAACAGAGAACGGCGGCGGCTTCATTCTTTCCTAGTCCGCTCAAGACGATCCAACCCGCGTTTGCCCGACGAGCCGTACGATCGTTTTACAGCCGCTGTAAAACTGAATGGCGATGGATGCCCGGACTGCGCCGCCATTGGCCCGTTCGGGATGTTCACGGATGGCGGCTACTGGCGTGTAACTGATGTGGGAAAACATGCTGTGTGCATTTAATCACAAGATGTTTTATGTTTGAGGCCTCGAGCTGGCATATTTAAACACTGTGGTCGTCTCCAACTGAGCGTTTCAATGTTGTTTTTATGTCAGTCCCATCTCCGTGGTAACAGCTTTTTTTTTTTTTTTTTTTTTTTAAGGTATCCGTTACAGCACCGAGGTTTCGGTGGACGAGGTGAAAGCTCTTGCCTCCCTCATGACGTACAAATGCGCAGTTGTGGGTAAGTCGGAAGTCCCCAAATGACTAACAGTACAAGCAAAGTATTCACGTTATAGAAGTACTCCCCATCTTTGCTTAATACTTAAGGAAATACAGCCTCAAATAAGTATTCACAGGGCTTCAATGTTTTCCACATTTTGTCAGTCATTAAAATGCACTTTTTGCATGCAGCGTATAAGTCTTTCGCTTCCTGTATGCGTCCAAAGACTTTTTGGGTCATTTTTCTTAAGCGGACTTTTTGTTCTGTTCTGCTCTGCCAGATGTGCCGTTTGGGGGAGCCAAAGCTGGAGTCAAGATCAACCCCAGGAATTACTCGGTGAGTCACACTACACCACTCCTCCACACCAAATGTTTTTTTTTTTTTTTTTTTTACTAAAAGAGGAATTCAAGTTGAACTCTTAATGTTATGAGAAAGTAGAAAACCTCCTCTGAGACTCTTATCTGGCGCATGTTGCCTCCGCCCCTCCATTATTGATGTCTTGTAGAGATTGGTAAACAATGCAACTTTTCCCACGGCAGGACAACGAGCTGGAGAAGATCACCAGGAGATTCACCATCGAGCTGGCCAAGAAGGGCTTCATTGGTGAGCCTTTTCTTCCTAAACGGCGGAGGGACTTCGGTGATTCCCGGCCTACAGAGCGTACCTGGTTATAAGCCTCACCCAGTACATTTGGAAAGGAAATGCCATTTGGTACATACGTACGCCGCAGCTGTGTAGAAGCCGCAAGTGCCCAGATTGAAACGCGAGATATTTACAAAGACGGGGCACAGAGAGTTGAGTTTAACACTAGTGCCGCCACGCTAATGCTAGTGATAATGCTAGCGCCGTACTAACAGGCCCGGTTAAAAAAAAAAAAAAAAACATACCGGTAAAAATTACTGAGACCCTGCGGTAACACGCTAGCGCAGCGCTAACAGGGCAGGACCGGTAAAAGTCACGTCCTCGGCACATATATTCCACCGGTCTCACTCTTACCTTTTCCGCTCAATTTCCCCCTTGCAGCTGTTTAAAAAAAAAAAAAAAAAAAGAAATTATGGTACATTTCTCTGCCGAAAAGCGCAGTCCACACTGCTTGAGGCCACAGGAGGGGGAAGGTGACGAAAGATTTTCTGCAAAATGTCATGAGAGTCAATTAATCGATGACATCACTGAGATTTTTCAACAGCGGTTCCAAACCTTTTTGGCACCACGAGTGGAAGATGTGATCCCAAAAAAGCGAGTCATTGCATTAAATGTCGACGTGGAGGGGGAATTTTGACTAATTGTTCAAATTGTTGTTGGATGTAAAGGTAAATTTAGATTTTCCAGGTCCAAAAAGGAACCCATTCGTGCCAAGAGACCCTTTAAAAATGTACTTTCTGAACTGTTATTCCGCAGGCTCCATTCAGTGATTTATTTATTATTATTATTATTTTTTTTAAATGAATAAAATTCCCTGTTTCCAGCATCCTGCAGGCCAAACTCGCCACATTAATGCCAACTCAGACTGTAACACCCCCTCCCCCGCTTCCTCATTTTTGCAACCCCGCCTAAGTTTTTGGATCCTGTCCTGGAACAGTTCAAACATCAGCCGAGGTTGACGGCTCTGAAAGCCGAAGCTCGTGTTTTGGAATATTCCAGAACAGAAAGCGCGCTGACTAATGCGTTGTGGCCGCGCCATGTTGAAAGTTGCTCTCGTGTCTCCCGACCAGGACCAGGCATCGACGTCCCGGCTCCGGACATGAGCACAGGCGAGCGGGAGATGTCCTGGATCGCCGACACCTACGCCAACACCATCGCGCACACGGTCAGTTCCAAAGCAGTCTGGGCCCGCTTCGAGTTCAGCCCCAGAGCGTGTTCCCGTTTGGTTTTTCATGTTCCTTTTTGGTAAACAAGAAGCAAAGTGGAAGGAGTGAGTCACTCCAAACCGCCAGCTTCCTGCTTGCCCCTCCCCACCAAGACAAACATTCCTCTTCTCTCGCTCTCTCCCCCGAAAGAAAGAAAATAGCCTAGCAGACAGAGGGGCCCTCTTGTTTGCCGACTTAATGATGGATCAATAATGAATTAACGATGCAGAAATATTTGATGGCACGTCTACAAAATACAAATTTATTCATTGACTTTGCGGCAGTGCAAGGACGACACGTTTTGGCGGCGTACCTAATGAAGTGTCTTCAGCGGCTTCTTGTCATGTGGTCCGCATAGCCTTTGGCCGACCTTTCGGAATGCTCCGTGCATTCTTGCTGGGGGTATCTGGAGAGCAGAGCATTCTGGGTAATGTGAAGCGAGGCTCGGTCAGATCAACAAATGACCTTGTTTGTGTGTGCCTGTAAAACTCAAGCAGGCTGCAGTACCGCTAGTGGCCCACTAGAGGCAGCCTAAATTTTTCCATTCATCCATCCATTTTCTTAATCACTTATCCTCACAAGGGTCGTGGGAGTGCTGGAGCCTATCCCAGCTCTCTACGGGGAGGAGGCGGTGTACACCCTGAACTGGCCAATCGCAGGGCACATGCAGACAGACAGCCACAATCACACCTAGGGGCAATTTCGAGCGTCCAATTAATGTTGCATGTTTTTGGGGATGCGATGCCACCCGTGGAAAAGCCACGCAGGCACGGGGAGAACCTGCAAACTCCACACAGGCGGGGCCGGGATCGAACCCGGGTCCTCAGAAGTGTGAGGCCAACACTTTACCAGCTGATCCACCGTGCTGCCAATTTTCATAATTTTGTTATTATTATTTTTGTAATATTCCATTTTCCCTTGACAGGACATCAACGCCCACGCCTGCGTGACGGGCAAGCCCATCAGCCAGGGCGGCATCCACGGGCGCATCTCGGCCACCGGTCGCGGGGTCTTCCACGGCATCGAGAACTTCATCAACGAGGCGTCCTACATGAGCATGCTGGGCCTGACGCCCGGATTCAAGGACAAGACCTTCATCGTGCAGGTGAGGAGGAGGAGGAGGAGGATGAGGGGTTTAGACAATTAGGGTTTTGCCGTTCTTGTCCCCCCACCCCCAAGAAAAGGAAAGTAAAGGAATGATTTAGGTGGAAGCGGAAGTGGGTCCAGGGTATTTGTCAAGGAATTTTTTTTTTACTGGCGATGCGCTCGGTGATATGGAGGCGAGATAAAGATGAGGGCGAGCGGGCACAGCAGCCGACGGGCGACATCTGGGATCAAAAGGCTAATCCCTCTGTGAGGATTGCGTCGAACGCAGATGACATCTTGGAGGTTTAGCCAGCAGAGAATTAAGCGGCACCGTTTTCAATCATCTCAAACAATCACGACAGTTTGTCCCAACATTTCTAACGTTTCATTTCGCTGGAATGAATTTCTCATTTTTATTGCTGGCTGTCTCGTCATTATAGTTTCTTTCAGAAGGCTGCTTTGGCATTATCATTGTATTATCTATAAATGTCTATCTCTGACTGAATTTGAAAAATAGAATATTAGTATTTTAAATAGACAAATTTCCATTTTCAATCACCTAAATCTGCTAGTTTAAGGCTAACCTAATAGGAAACGCCATAGATGGGGTAACATCTGTGTGGTATTGTTAACACTTTTTGTAATAAACATACATATACATAAATGGTGCAGCAACACATGCAGACAACATAATACTCACTTGAATGTATTCTTTATCCTCTTGAAAAAACATTGATACAATCCAGTCATTTTGCAGTAGTTGTGAAATGGCGCCTTACATAATTTGTCAAATCATGGTGTGCGCGTTTGTCTGTCGCAGGGCTTTGGTAACGTGGGTCTGCACTCCATGAGGTACCTGCACAGGTACGGCGCCAAGTGCGTGGGCATCGGCGAGATCGACGGCGCCATCTACAACACGGAAGGCATCGACCCCAAGCAGCTGGAGGACTACAAACTGGTACCGCAGTTTCTCACTTCTGCGGAGATGTTTTCGCTTCCCCAAATACACGCCGGTGTCGTCCTGACAATCCTGACCTTTGCTTTAAGTTTAAAAATTTAAAAAAAAAAAAAAAAAAAAAAAAAAGTCTTTTCTCCCCGGCAGCAACACGGCACCATCGTGGGCTTCCCGGGCGCCAAGCCCTACGACGGCAACATTCTGGAAGCCGACTGCCACATCCTGATCCCGGCCGCCGGCGAGAAGCAGCTCACGCGGCACAATGCCCCCAAGATCAAGGCCAAAGTGAGAACCGAGGCCACCACCCTCCAGTTTCAGAGGACATGTGGTCCATCCATTTTTCATTTCCTCAAAATTTGAAACTTTGGCAGTGCGACGATTCACAGCAAACACGATCACGATTTGAACGTTTTTATTCTTCAGATCATCGCTGAGGGTGCCAACGGTCCCACCACCCCCGATGCCGACAAGGTCTTCCTGGCCAACAACGTCATGGTGATCCCTGTAAGTTCCTCGGGGGGGGGGCAAAGAAATCTAGTAGTGATTCTGAGGAGGAAGGGAGTGGGGGGGGGTACGAAAGAGCTGTTTAGAGAAAGGCGGTGTGCCGCGGGCTCCCCCTGCAGGACATGTACCTGAACGCCGGCGGTGTGACGGTGTCTTATTTCGAGTGGCTGAAGAATCTCAACCACGTCAGCTACGGACGCTTGACCTTCAAATACGAGCGGGACTCCAACTACCACCTGCTCAGTTGAGTACAAGACGCACACGCGGGACGACCGTTTTTGAATCAAGCCATTCCCAAATGCATGCATGGAAATCATAATCATCCCAATTTGTTTTGTGTCTTGTAGTGTCCGTCCAGGAGAGTCTGGAAAGGAAATTTGGCAAACAGGGAGGCCCCATCCCCATCGTGCCCACCGCCGACTTCCAGGCCCGAGTCGCTGTAAGCAGAGCCGCTAGCTCCGCCCACTTCAGTGGCGTCTCACTGTGGTTGGCTGCGCAAATGCCGTCAGGGCGCCGACGAGCTGAATTTCGAAAGCGAACCGGTGTGCGTTGCGAGTAACCGGTTTGGGTTGCAGGGCGCGTCCGAGAAGGACATCGTTCACTCGGGTCTGGCCTACACCATGGAGAGATCCGCCCGGGTGAGTCGCGGCGCTTGCCGCTCATGTCGTTTATGCATATTGTCACATAAAACTACTGGAGGATATTAAATTAAACCCCAAATCCCCCCGCCTTCCTCCTTTTTGTGTCAAAAGTTTGCGATTCATCGTAATTTGTTCTATTCATTTTTGGTGTTTTTTCAGCAAATCATGCGCACGGCGAGCAAGTACAACCTGGGCTTGGACCTGCGGACGGCCGCCTACGTCAACGCCATCGAGAAGGTGTTCAAGGTGTACAACGAGGCCGGCCTCACCTTCACATAAACGCCCCGCAGGCACGCTCGTTCACCTCACTGTCCCTCCCCTCCGCTCACCCGTCAAACTTTAGACATCCTTGAACATATCAGCGTCTTGGTCGCCGTTTATGCGCCTGTACGTTTAAGACAAAACACATCGTCCGAATAATCTCGGGGTCGGTCCACTTCGTACGCTGTAGTCTAATGGCCGCCTCGCGTGCGCCTCCCGCTGGCTATGATGAGAAATGCCGATGCCTTAATGCTGGGGAAAAAAAAAGGGATTTAATAAAATTCTATGAGATTGTGATAAGAGTTATTGGAAAAGTTTTCCCAGGTAGTTTTTTTTTTTTTTTTTTTTTTGAAGGATCCAATCAGTTTTTTCACCCCCTGTCAATTTAAAGCAGCTTTTTCCTCAGAACAAGACAAAACATTTAAATTTTTTTTTTTTTTTTGTTCTCCACCCATTTTTCCTGCCTTCCGTCCATTTCCTCATTTTCAAGTTTTTTTTTTCCTTTTTTGGGGGAAAACAATAAATTCTTAAAACAGTGATTGTTTCTCAATGTGCTTTTTTTTTCCTTCACAATGCAGTAGTATTAAAATGTATTATAAAATAAAAGTTACTCGTTAGATAATTAGTTCAGTAAAGATAATCTTGTCCAATAAGTTACAAAAATCTTTAAACAATGTTTATTAATTGATGTATTTAGTGTATTGGAGAAATCTGTACTTAATATTTAATTAAAATATAAATTTTCAAAGCTTAAAATGCCACATTAGGGATGAATCATTAAAAAAAAGAGCAAAAAAAGGAATTTGGACTTTGTCAGCATAAAAATAACTGTATAATATTTTTAACTGATATAATACATTGTGCAAATTGTCCATTTACAGCAGAGTCGTTATGTAAATAGTCGTTATGTTCCAAAACCAGTAAATGACGGGCTCTAAATCAAAGGCAGACGCAAAGTGTTTTCCAACATCAACAAACACAAATTTATTTCGCATGGACACATTTTTTTTAAAATCAGCATTGATGGCAACAAGGGTGTGTATGTGTGTGTTTAATAAGGCAACACACAGTGGTGTCATGTCGAATGGCCTTGTCGGAACACTGGGCAGGAGCACAGCTGATTATGTACGAGTTGAAAATGGTCGTAAACAACTACAGTTCCCACAATTCCATCTGCACACTCTCGTCACTCCATGATGAAAGTTTCCTCTGTGGTGATTGGGTGATGCCATGCAAATCTAGTGATGTAAAAAAAAACCTGCACGCATTTTTGTGTAGTCAGACACTGAATCATTTTTTTTTTCAATTGGTCTTTTAAAAGCCTTTCTTGTCAATTGAATTTGTATTTTTTTTTTTTTTTTTTTGGAAGTTGCAATATTGTGTGGTTTCTGTGTATTTCATGCATGTGCACGTCTTTTTTTTTTTTTTTTTTGCTTCCAGGATTAGGTTGCGTAATTGGGATGACACTTGACACACGGGAGGCGAAGGGGAGGGGGGGGTGCTGCATCCGGAAGAGTCCCACCCAGATAAAGGTGTGATTCTGTTTAAAAGTCACCCCCCCCCCAAAAAAAAAAAAAAACCACAAAAAAATTAAATAGAAAACAAACACCTGGACTCTTGTTGAGCGAGGCAAAGGTCGAAGGGGTGCGAGGTGCCGCTTGAGATCGAGTCCTGACTGGAACTAGTAGCCCTGAGGCAGTAGACAGTCGACCAGAATAAAACATTAGTATATTTTAAAAAGTTATGCGTCCATTTGAGTACAATAAACCCACGTATAGTACATCGTTTTAACTGGAAAGCGACAAGAAATGAACACGCATTTTGCAGCTTTACACTTACCTCTCCTCTGTCGCCACCTTGCTCCATCGCTCCGTATTCTCCCTGAGGGCGGACGGGAAATATAACGTCAAAAAAATTGGACACGTTCGAACGTCCGCGGCCAGAAAGCCGTCAAAGCGTGCGGCAGGCCTGTCGTCCACTCGCTGGCGTCGTGCCGGACGTGTTAGTCTTGACAAAGCAGGCCCGCATGCTAATGCATTTAAAACATCACTAAATTATATAGTTTCAATTTCATAATTAAAAACACATTATACTGTCCACAGTATAATATGGATACACGCAAAGATGGTCCCGAGCAAACGGTGATAGTAATTGTCATTCTTTGCAGAGGATAAAGAATATGTCTGCTCGTATTAGTGTGTAGCATTTTGCATTGTATTTTTAGCATGAAGCTAAATGGACTCGAGGAAATGCAAATTTATATGGCTGTTGTAAATAGTTATGTATTTATCATTAGTTTATGTTTGGTTGTGGGTGTGCGACAAACAGTTAGTCGCTTGTTTTTGAATTTTCACACTCTCGAAAAACCCGAAATCAAGCCACTTTCTATCTCAAGGGAGCACTTTGTGGCTGTCAAAACAGAATTTGCGTTTGTAAGCTAGCGCTTCTCTCGCAGCCTCGTTGTTAATGCGAGCGGTGCACATCTGCGGGGTAGCTAAAAAAAAAAATGAAATTCCAAATTGAATCTGATAAATTAGCAGCATGCACGATATAGGCACCTCATTCGCGGACTCCTCCTATCGGGGGTGGGGGGGGGCACACACAGTGACAAACGATATCACGAAATGAGCGTCGCTGCGTGCTAAACGTTCCCCCAAAACGACGAGTGAGAGGCGGTCGCCAACGACAACCGACCTGGTTCAGGAGCCCGGCGGACGCGGCGACGTTCTCCACGCCCTCCGTGGCGGCCTGCGACACCTCGTTGGCGCCGCTGACGGCCGTGTCGGCCACGATGTTGGCCTGGTCCACGGTCCGGTTGGCCACTAGGGGGCGCATGCACATTATTCGAGGCGACCTCTTTCGACTTTCCAAAGGGGGGGGACAAGTTTGTCCGAAAATATTACGGTCTGAAATGTACTCACCAGTATTTACTGACGACACAACGCCCTCCTTCGTCTTGTTACCTGCCCGAGAAACCACACACAAAATTTCAACCAATCAGAATCTTACCTGCTCTTTCCTACTTAACCAATTAACTCCTTATCTTCTCTCAGCCAACCAGTCCCTTCACCTCTCCTGTTTCAACCAATCAGCTTCCTACCCACCCCCCCTGCGTCTGGTGCCCGGACCGCCGGGTTCTTTTGTGCCCGTTTATTCTGTTCTTTTCTCTCCTGCCTGGTCCGGTCATCTGGTTTTTGTCATCCCGAGTCAGTTTTCGTCGTTCTGCGCGCCCCAAGTGCGCTCGTTATGAGCAGATTAAACACATTTATTATATAATCTAGCACGGAGAGGGATGAAAATGTCGTGCGAGGGACGGAAAGCCCCGGAAAGATGTGCTTTAGCGCTTTCGCGGCCTTTCGCCCCCCCCATCCCACTGCTGCATCACACACACACACACACACACACACACACACACTCTGCAATGACACGGCTTCTTTCTAGCGGGCGGGCGCATCAACGCTCGCAAACTGGGGGGTTTTGCATACAACTGTCCCCCCCCCCACTCCATTTTTTTTCAGATTGGGGAGAGGGGAGGGCCGAGTGGAAGGTGTTAAGTCATCCGGGCAGCACGCAAGACGAGGTGACGCAGTGCTCATTTTATATCATTTCGATATTGCCCTGACCCCCACTTTTGTGCTGCTAATAGCCCCCCCCCCCCACACACACACACAAGCAAAGCCCCCCCACAAGAGAAGGCCCAGGAAGTCTCAAAGTGCCCTTGAGAGGTGACACAGCCATCCGAGGACTCTACTGAAGCGGTTTTAATTTATTAAGAGGATTTGAAAATATTCCTGTAAACCCCCCCCCCCCCCAACCGAACCCCCGCCGCCCCGACTTTCTCTTGCGCCCCTCCTTCCCCGCACCGGCGTCCTTACCGACATACATGACCCCTTCCTTGGTCTTGGCGGCGGCCTCCTCCATGCCGGCTTTGGTCCTTTCGGCGGCCGCCACCACGCCCTCCTTGGCCATGGAGAAGCCCTTCATGAGCGCATCCATCGTGGGGCGACGGCACGGCTGCTGGCGGACGCTCGCTGGCTGGGTCGGTGGGCTCGAGGGGTGGAGGGGGGGCGGCGGCGGCGGCGAGGGGGTGCCGGCTGCTTGGCGGTGAGCGTGCGGCGGGATGCGGGATGTCGGCGCGCGTGTGTGCGCGCGCGTGCCTTTCGGCTCCGCCTCCGTCGCCTGCTCCAGCTGGGAAAAAAAAGGGGGGGGGGCGTGGCAGCAGCCGGCGGCGTAGACGCTGCACCATTTTTTCACGTCATCACCCCCCCCCCCCGTCATGCGTGGAAACACCTCCCAGAGATGCTGAGCTGGCGCTTGCGTAACGACCGGTTCTCATCTCGCTGGGGGACATGATGTCACTATTTACTAACCCCCCCCCGCACTCGTTTCCCTTGCAGAATTTTATCATGGAGCGAAAATGACCAGACAAACCCCCCCAAGCCTCCATTCATTTCTGAAAAACTTAACTTTTTCATGCACCCCTCCCCCACATGATGGAGCCAAAGGACTCTCCAATAGAAATGTGCCAAGGAACTATGTTGAGGTAGAGGGAGGCACTTCTATTGGAGAAGCCAAATCTCCATCAGAAAAGTTGAGCTTTGGTGCCATCTAGTGGCATCTATAGGCGATTCTAAACCTTTTCGGGGACCTCACCTACTCGACTTTTTCTTGTTTTTGTGGATCCCTCCCACCAGATGGTGGTGCCAAAGCGCTGCCCAATAGAACTGTACCAAGGAACTATGTTGAGGTGAATAGTAGAGCTTTGGTGCCATCTTGTGGCATCTACGGGCAATTGTAACTCTTTCCGGAGACCTCACTTGCTAGACTTTTTCTTGTTTTTGTTCACCCCCCCCTCCCATGATGGTGCCAAAGCGCTGTTCAATAGAAATGTGCCAGAGAACTATGTTGAGGTGAATGGAGGGCTTCTGTTGGAGAAGCCAAATCTATGTCTATTTGAAAAGTAGACCTTTGGTGCCATCTTGTGGCAACTATTGGCGATTCTAACCCTTTTTGGGACCTCACTTACTGGACTTTTTCTTGTTTTTGTGCACCCCTCCCACCACATGGTGGTGCCAAAGCGCTATCCAATAGAAATGTGCCAAGGAACTATGTTGAGGTGAAAAGTAGAGCTTTGGTGCCATCTTGTGCCATCTATAGGTGATTCTAAACCTTTTCGGGGACCTCACTTACGAGACTTTTTCTTGTTTTTGTTCTCTGTTGAAGTGAAGGCAATCACTTCTATTTGAGAAGCCAAATCTCTCTCTAATCGAAAAATGGAGCTTTGGTGCCATCTTGTGGCATCTCTGGGCAATTGTAAACCTTTTCAGGGACCTCACTAGTGGTTTTTGCTATTTGCAATATTGCTAGTTCTTGACATGATTTTTTTTTTTAAATCCTCTGTGGCCACCGTAGTTCTTCAGCCAATGCAAAAAATGAAACTTTTTTGTTTGTATTTTGATCAAATATCTTCCCCAATGTTAATCAGATGTACCGGTACTGCGTGACAATTTACACGATATTTCGCCTTTTTGGCTCTTTGTGGGCACCGTAATTGTCACACCTGTCTACCATTATATGCTATATTTGTAGTTATGTTTCTAGAAAAAAAAATTGGATGTTTTCAAGGGGAAAAATTACGTCCTTATCCCTTGACTATTTTTTTCCCCTCAAGAACAAAATATTCTTTGGCGAAATCTGAGGTTCTTTATTTTGAAAAATCATATTTTTCATTAACTTTACAGTTTCAAGGATGTGAAATGACAGGAAAAAAAATCTTATTCGGAAAAAGTTCGGTATTTTGAGGGGAATTATTTTTTTCTATTAAAAAGTCAGATCACATTACATTGTATGACCCCCCCCTCCCCCCACAACAATATTATATTAATGCAAATTGTATTCACGATGTCACAATGCATCGATGTCAGTTTAGGAAAACGTTTATTCACATTGACATCATTTTATTTTGAGTGCATTTTTTACATATTGTCTTTGTGGGGGGGGGGGTGTCCAAACGTGTGTGTGTGTGACAACTTCCTGTCCCTGCGTTTGTACACGAGGACGGACACGTCTGCGTGATATTATTTCGCTTTTGTACACTCAACGGGAGCACAGAGGAAACGACAATATGCAGAGCTCGGCGGCAGACACGGACCTACTGTATACACATACAGTACAGCAATATGTATACAATATGATATAGTGAGGTGTTCTCACGCTAACAGTTTCACATTTTACTAGTCTATAAGCGACACTAACTCGCATTCCTCGTCTTGAATTTATTTCCCGTGTGTTTTTATACTGCTCCATATGCCCCCTTCCTTCCTTCCTTCCTTCCTTCCTTCCTTCCTTCCTTCCTTGCTCCCTCCCTTTGCATCCTTCCTTGCTCTCTGGTTTCTTCTTCTTCTTCTTCTACTCTTGGACGTTGAGGATCTGTGCAGACAATCCGTGGTGCCATTTCCGCAGCTTGGCGAAGCGAGGACCTCGCATCTCAGACAGAAACTTTTCTCTGGGTTGATGGAAGGAAGACAAAAAGCAAATGATGACACGACGGTGAAAACGGGCGTGAGGGGGTGCGGTTTCCTGCCGGGCGTCGAAGTGGCGCTTACCTCGACTTCTGCAGCGCTTCTTCGTTTGGGTCTTGCACTTTGTGGAGGGACAAAAAAAGGTTTCATTAAGAACCCGCTTGACACGCGACGTCTAGCCAATTATTTCGTTTAAGTGGCTTTCCACTTTCCCAGAAAAAAAAATAAAAACAAGTACGAACAACAACAAGCAAAGTATTAATTTTTTTGAGGGCAAAAAAATACAGATATCGTAATTTCTTTTTTCACACGCTTTCAACTCTGCGGTTTATACGGTGGTGCGGCTAATTAATGCAGTTTTACTAACAGCCGCAAGGGGGCACTCGAGCAGAAAAAGGCAAGAATGAGACCGGTGGAATATATGTGCCGAAGAAGTGACATTTACTGGCCCTGCTAGCGTTAGCGCTGTGCTAGCGTGTTGCTGCTGTAACCGGCGTGTCTCAGTGATATTTACCGGTAAGTTTTATTTTAACCGGCACTGTTAGCGTTAGAAACGCTAACGTTAGCGCATAGCTTCAAACGCTAACGCTAGCGTTAGCGCAGCGCTTAGCTTCTAACGCTAACGTTAGCGCTTCTAGCGTTAGTGCAGCGCTACTGTTAGAAGCGTTAGCGTTAACTTTTTCTGCGTACAGTCTTTGTAAATATCTCGTGTTTCAATGTGGGCACTTGCGGCTTTTACACAGCTGCGGCGTATGTATGTACCAAATGGTATTTTCCTTTACAAATGTACTCGGTGAGGCTTGTAACCAGGTGCGCTGTGTAGGCCAGTAATTACGGTATGTGTCGTTACAAGTGTTCAATCATATTTTAATCAAAAAGGAAACAATGCTCGCTGCAGTGAAATATGAAATATGTCTGAAACGGGAACCTTCTTTTTGGACAATTTTTCCACGGAGCTGAAACTCGACAGCCTGCCAGTGTGTGTCGCTCTTTTGTTATCGAAATGATGCTCAACGGCCTTTTGCACTTGTTGCCTGCAAGCGGGCCATCCGACTCACTGTATTCGGTCCCGGTGATGTGGGCCAGCATCCTGAAGCTCTTGGACTGCAGGTTGGCGGCGCGCCGAGCCCACTCGGACAAGTCCAGGGCGTTGTCGCTGGGCCTGATCACCGCCTGGTACACGGGCGAGGCGCAGTCCACCACCGGGTCCTTCATGGGCAGCACCCCGCTGGCGGACGCACACGCGACCGGCCCCCCGCAACCCACCCCGTCAGTATTTGCGCTTACACGTCAAGCGGGAGCGGGAAATGGACAGCAATGTATGAAGAGGAGACATATTATGCGTTCCTTCCCCCAATTTGATGGGAAATCGAGGCAAAACACGACATGTAAACAAAGACGTAGACGTACTAATAGTATGCCCCCGGCAACATGGTGGAGCAACTGCTCAGAGCGTTGGGCCTCACAGTTCTAAGGACCGGGGTTCAAATCCCGGTCCTGTCTGTGTGGCTTTTCTCCAACAAGCACTCCCGCTGCCTTTATGAGGATAAGCGGCTCGGATAACCAACGGATGGATAATATGTCCCCTGTAAGCGTCGCTGTTATGAGGCGGGATGGTACTCACGCCAAGGGGGATCCCGCCTCCTCACTGAGTTCACGACCCGGTGGGCGGGGGAGGATGAGGATGAGGAGGGAGGGAGGGAGGGAGGGAGGGAGGATGGAATGAGCAAGAGCAAAATGGCTGACGGCGCCTACGCACGGAAACGTACTGGGCGGCGCCGGAGCTCACCCCTCGTGACCTTTAGCCTGCGACTGTCCGGCGATGGCGTCCATGATGGCGTCCTGCGAGTACATGCTGATGGGCGTGTTGTACTGCGCGTGCACGATGGTGGCCTTGCCGCCGGGGCCCCGCACCTCGATGGGCTTGTGGGTGGACAGGGCCGAGTCTTTCAGGGCGATGGGGTTGAAGCTGGGGGTGTACTCCAGGCTGTCCGCGCAAAGGCACGCACGTGAGCGGAAGGAAGGGGGCGCCGTTCGTTGACTTCGGATTGAGACGACGGACAAAATGACACTCCACGACAACCCGTGCGGTTAGATTTGAGTTCAAAGGTCGCGGTGGCAAGAAAAATATGGACTGTGCTATGAAGATAAAGGCTTGTTGTAAAAAAAAAAAAAAAAAAAAAGAGGAATGAGGGAATTTATTTCAACGGTCAAGAATTTTTTGAAATTTTCATTTTCCGATGTAGTCATATTTTTTTTAATTTTATTTTTTGGGAGAAAAAAAATTTCATTTAAAATTTGATTTCTTGAGATAAAATATTAAAACAGGAAAACTCGCACTGTCATATTTTTAAAAAAAGTTTCATTTTTAGAAGTTATAAGAATTTGCTAAATATTTTATACATTTATTTTAGCATATTTTTAAGTTAGTTTTTCATCCCCCATAAAAAAAGAAAAAATTTTTTTTCCCTCCAGAAAAATGAAATTATGCTCATGCGTTTCAAGAAAAAAATCCAAGTTTAATTTAAAGTCGAATCAAATCACAATACAGTATATTTGAGAAAAATAAATACATTAAAAAAATTTGTAAAAGGGTTACATTTTTCAAGGAAGCTATTTTTTTTTTAAATATACTTTTTTCTTGGAAAACCTATGATTTTGGGCAATTTTTACGGAAAAATTTTGTCGATACAGAAGAAAAAAAGTTAGTCTTTTGAAACACGTTACATGTTTGAGAATTTTTTTTTTCTGTCATTAAAAATGAAAAAAAGTCATTGCTTGGGTGTTAGACCTTAGAAAACACACCAACACTCACACACATGCAGTACAATACAGTTACGTATTGCACACTTTCGCTACATCGTGAGTTTGAAAACACGAGTTTGCTACGAGTGAACTCGCGTCGCACGCGTCATGCACGTCGAGGCCCGTCGAGAGCGCGCACTACTGACTTTGCGGGCGTGTTGGCGATGACCTGCAACACACGCAAAAAACAAACAAGTTTAAATTGTGCCGACAACAACGGCGCCACGCACGCAGCTCGGAAACTATCCAATCCCCTGTAATCCTCTGCTATAATCATCATCGTCGTCATAGTCACCCCCCCCCCCCCGCATCCCTGAGTGTGAGTGACAAGAGCAGGGGGGTCTAGATCACATGACATGGGGGGGGGCATAAATAGCCTGGAACGGCTAGATATACCTGCAGCAGCACGCGCGCCAGCTGATCCGCTTATGCCGCACACGCAATTATTACATCCACGCACGAACACCTGGAGATGACGCCGATGGCGACGACGCGCGACGGGCTCGGAACATTCCGCCGGCGCGTCGGACAGCTGCTGCGGCGTCGCCTGGCTTATCGACACGGCCGGACGCCGACCGATTAAGCGGACGCGACGCGTTAGCGGGGAAACAGGCCGGCCGGGACGGACGGCTCGGGACCGGGCTGCCGTCGGCGGCGGCGGCTTGATGGTTGCCGTAGCGACCGCCCACCTCTCAATCTCATTCGGCGATGGTTTATGTACGAGCGCGACGCTGACCTTTACCCCTAACAATACGGGTCTAGGATCTATCTATCTATCTATCTATCTATCTATCTATCTATCTATCTATCTATCTATCTATCTATCTATCTATCTATCTATCTCTATCTATCTATCTATCTATCTATCTATCTATCTATCTATCTATCTATCTATCTATCTATCTATCTATCTATCTATCTATCTATCTATCTATCTATCTAATCCCTAACCTCAAAAGCAGCCCAGCCTTCTCTGCCTCCATCTAGTGGCACTAATCTGAATTGCAAGAACCCAGAGCCCGAGAAAAACAACCAATCAGAGAGAGGAGGCGTGACTGACGAGGTGTTGATCATTTACTGTGCCCTCGAGGACACACGCATGGCGCACAAGCCCCTTCCCCCCCACCTCCCGTGACCTCGCTCTCACCTCTTAGCTTGAGCTTCAGGAGCTTCGCCGTAACTAACTTTGTCGTAACGTCTCAGGAAAATGCAAAAAATCGGACCACGTTTACACTGTGAGCGTTCAAACCTTCTGGTGGGGGATGACAGGCATGGGGGAGTCCATCCTGGGGGTGGCAGTGGGGACGGGCGCAGGACGTCTGGACCTGAATACAAAAATGCATATTTTGGCTTTCACGCTGACTTGTGTGCATTTCTTGCCGAGGTCGGCGGACGGCGGCGGGGGCGGCGTTTACTTCTGCATGCTGAGCACCAGGCGGCTAGTGGCCATCTTGATCTTGTTCTGGGCCTCCAGGTGCGTCAGGCCCTCGGTGCTGACCCCGTCGATAGCCGAGATGATGTCGCCCTGCGCCAGGCTGCCGCCCGACGCTTTGCTGCCGGGTGTTATCTGCGGTGGACACACACACACAAACACACACCCATTCCTTAGGAGGCGCACGTGCAAAAAAAAACAAAACTCCAAGAAAACCTCCGTTTACAGGGAAAAAATTGTTTTCAAATAAATAAAGTTTCCAATCAAGAAAAAATATATATCTAATTTTTACAGTGGTGAATGGTTAACAATATTTAAAAAAAAAACCAAAAACCTCATCAGTCATTGTTTTGGTTAGCTTGCCCCAATGAGCGCGCCGGCCCTTTAAGACGAGACAGTATCGGGTCTAAATTTACATGCAACTCGTTAAAGAGTTAAAAATATGCCATGCTGTTGATGCCCGAGTGACCCCCCCACCCCCCTTGAAAACACACACCTGCCACCAACATTCACTCGTATAAATCCAGAAATTTTCTTTCTTGCGTCAACATTTCAAAGAGCTTCCAAATAATATTCCAGTCATCTTGACATTTCCCCCCTTTTAATTCTTTGAAGTTGCTTTTTTTTTGGGGGGGGGGGGCACAAAAAGAAGATTATACCTTTGCACATACGACCCCCCCCTCCAAGGTTACACTCATGTTTATGTTGAAGATCGCCGACAACTTTGAGAGATTGGAGAGTTCTACTTCTATTTGCCGTACATATCATATTCGTGTATAAATAGGAATACTTTAGATAGCAAGTGATGCAGAACTATGTTGTGTTGTTCTTGAGAACTCCTTATGGCAAAAGTTGATTGTTTCTCGGGAAAAATTGGTATTTTTTTTTCCAGGAAAATGGTGGATTTTATCCAGAGGAAAAAAATTGTTCTGCCGAAGGAGGCTTTTTTATTGGGTGTGGGTGTGATTTAAAATTCTCCCATTTGTTTTTTTAAAAATGTACTTTATCTTTAAAATTATCATCTTTTCAGAATTTGCAGTATTTTTCGAGGAGGTGTGGGTGGTGGAACAAATCTTTTTCCTGGCAAATGTTTATCGGCGACCGTAAATATCAGACGCCGGGATCAGAACCCGTCGCCTGCCGGCCCGTGAGCCCCGCGATCAGGGAACGATCCGGAACAATTTCCACACAACGTTTTTTTTTTTTTTTTTTCCACTTGTGCGTCGGCGTTGACCCCGGAATAGGCGAGCCCCTCGCTCCCTTGCTCAGCCCGTCTTCCCTGCGCCATCCCGACGCTATTTAAAGGAAATGCTGTAATTACAACAAAGGGCCTGTTGGGGGGGGGGGGGTGTGCAGGACCCCTGACCCCGCCTGCCCTGAAACCGCAACCGCCTTTTCCAAAACAAACTCCTACTGAGTCTATTCCTCGGCTAGCAACCATTTCAACTCAACTACGATAATCTTCACTAATATGATCATAATGAAAATGTTTATGCGGTGATGTGCTACTTTTACTCCATTACATTTACTCAAGTAACTCACTCTCTCGTTCTTTCGGCTTGTCCTCTTAGAGGTCGCTCATATTTGTTTGGGACGTTTTTTTTACATTTTCAATATACAGTACTTGTCAGAGTGCTTGAAATGCACTGTCCTTTTTTACTTTTACTTGAGTCTCGATGTGAATAAGTACGGATACCTTTACTCCGTTACATTTTTGGTCGACATGCAGTTCGCTATTTGTATTGTCCCGACGTCTATTTTTAGACTCCATCTTGGATTTCCGCACTGGGCACCGTAACGGCCAGTCCTATGTGACCACTCGTGTCATGTGACTGTTTTACCAATCAGATGACAGAAAGCAGTCACATGAACTTGTACGTGTGTTTCTCAGCCAATCAAAAGGATTTTTGTTGGGGGGGGGCTTAAAAAAAAAAAAAAAAACAAAACAAACAACTTTGTTCTGCTCCTCTGAAATGGCGATGACTCTCCAAACTTGAATGTTTCAGCTAAGTTGAGAAAAGACCTCGGGATCAGTTTTAGATGTTTCTGCTGTTGTTTTGGGGCGAGATTCTCCGCGTCCTGTGGCGTTGCACTCGCGCACACACACGCGTCACCTTCTTCGTGAAGTCATTGAAACGAATCAATCAATCAAATAGTCAATCAAATTGATCAATCAGCTTTCTGTAGGGCCCAGTGCACGTGTTGTTGTGTTTTGGGCTGTTTAAAATTGAAATGGCAAATGTGTGTCTCATTTTAATTGATGTTCACGCTCTGAAATATACAAAAATAATAGTCTCAAATTACTCACAAATTACAAGTCAATATTTCCATGACTACTTTTACCCAAGTCGTAATTAAGAAAAAGTAAGAAAGATTGTATGGCAACATAAAATGCTGTTGCCTAATTTGCTGTCTTCCACATTAATGTGTACAGTATGTATTTTCAAACGTTGGGGTGCTCAAGCGCCCTCCAGGCGGCACGCCAGATTACAAGTGTTAATTGTTTTTGTGGCGTAACAGTTTATTTTTCCTCCACCACATAAATCAAATAAAAAAATGAAAATGGATGAAAAACAAAGGTGAAAGTTGAATGAATGCAATAAATATTATTTACCAAAGTAGCATTTTAGCAAGGATGTGTTCATTTTTTTTGTACGTTACCAGACTTTGTCGTCACTTTCTTTAAAAAAAAAATATATATATATTTTTTTTTTGCTTTGTATACAGATATAATAGTCCAGAACTGTCAGGTGCAGAAATGCGGTCCAGGGGGTGCGCCAGAATAAATGCTTAAATGGGATTCTGGTGTAACATTGATACATTTGTATGGGATTCTTCCTTTGCCCCCTCAAGTCACACAAATAAAAAGTTAAAAAAATATATATGAACTTATATTAGCACTGACTGCAATTACCAATAAATACAAAAATATGTTTAATTATAGCAAAGATCATTTCATTTTATGGGATGTTCAGGTGGGGGCGGGGTGCACTTTTTCAAGGGTTTTTTTTTTTTTCCGGAAAACCTTTTTCTCATCTTTCCCATTCTTTTAATTGTTTTACTCTCTATTCAACAACATTGGCTATAATGACTTTTTAAAAAAATGGTTTGTACCAGATGCATCGTAATTTTTTTTTAAGGTAAGGTAGCAATTTCTTTCAATATTCCTATTTTCCGGAAGCTGTATAATAGCAAAATTATTTAGCTTTTAAGAAATAGGGATAACCTCTACTGATCCCGGGGGAAGGATGACGTTTTAATTTTAGAAGTTATATTTTTATCCGGGTCTCTGACTCGAGGGAGCCGAATCCATTTTTGTCATTTTGAAGTTCAAAATCAGAAGTTTTTTTTTTGTTGTTGTTGTTGTTATTTATATTCAAGCCACTAGTGTGGGTTAACATCATTTTTTTTTTGCCAATTTTAAGTAAAGAAATGTCACGAAAAGGCAGTCGAGTCCAAGATGAGAGATGAGAAGACGTGGAAAGCGAGTAACCCGAGCGCCAGCGAATGTTATTTAATCTTCCACGGACCCGTCATGCATTTGACAGCCACGTAGCAACCATAACTCCGACGTGACCAAAACGGCGCTGGCCCGCACTGGTTCTCCGCGGCCTTGAACAAGCTAAAAGTGAGGCCCGAGGGTTCAAAGGGCCCCGAAATCCGCACCGCGTTGTCGTCCGAATGCCACCTGGTGTCGTTTTGGTCACTTTTTGGAGTGCCTTGTGGTGTACTTCGCATTTTTGTTGTTGTTTTGTTTAGTTTTTTTCTGCCGCTCTTACCCTGGAGATGGTGAGGGGCATGTTGAAGTCCTTCCCGCCCTGCAGCCGAAAGCCCCACGGCGCCGGGCCGCTCAGGGTCACCGTGTACGTGCTCATGTCGCCTCCCGTCTGTCGATGCGTACGTGCGAGCGAGTCCTGGCTCTCCGCGCTGGCCCCGCTAGCCCGCTGCTGTGGTCTGCAGCGCAAACCCCCCCCCCCCCCAACACCTCAAATCGGGGGCCTGGCTGCGCGGATCCTCGCGGGTGGGGGGGGGGGGCAAACCGGCTGGGCGGGGCGCCCGCGGGTGGGTGGTTAGTTGGCGACACACAAACAAATACACATTAAAATACACACGGGGAGAAGTGGGCGACGCCCCAAACTCGCCCGTCAACTCCACTTTCAAAATCCAAAACGACAAAATGTGACTTTTCCGGGCTGCGATTATGATATTAATCAGCATTGCGGGTGACTTTCTGGCCGACCAGGCTGCCTAAGAATAGCAACAGGGACAAGAAGAGGGTGGGGGGCTTCCGGGGGGGGGGGGGGGGGGGCTGTGGCCCCTTATTAGGCGTGTAACCAGAAGCCCCAGAATGCTTCGGTGCCAGAGCACATGCGGCCGATATAGACCCGTCTTACTGCGACACATTCTCGCGCTCGCTCAATTGCGGCCTGACGCTAACGCCGCCGTGCCAAGTGCACTTTTTTTTTCTTTTTTCTAAAAAGAGGAAAAAAATGTATAAACTTTTCTTTGCAAAAAAATATTTCCCTTAATTTGTTTTTGCCATTTTTATAGTTAAAAAAAATTCTAGAAAAAGATGTGTCCCATTAGATTAGGCCTTTTTATTGGGGGAAAAAAAGTTTTTCAGAAAATATGAATAAATAAATAAATACAACTTTCATTTAAAAAAAAAAAGATTAAAATCCATCCAAACATTTTTGGAGATATAATACTTTTTTGTCAAAAAAAAAATTCTATTTTAAAATTTGTTATTTAATTTAATTTTAATTATTTTAATTTTGATTTTTTTTAACTAATAGCCATTTTCTTCCTCATAAATTCATGACCTCTTCCTGACCTCTCCCAAAAACTCGTAAAACACAAGTTTTGTGTTACAATGTTTTGAACATGGAAAAGTCCACATTTTAGTTTTCCCGAAATATAAATTTTTAAACTTTTTTTTTTTCCCACACAACTTCTAGTTGGGAAATAGAAAAGTAACTCCTTAATCTTGCAAGGTTTGAGTTCATTTTACACAGCGTGTGTGTGTGTGTGTGTGTGTGTGTGTGTGTGTGTGTGTGTGTGTGTGAGACATAAGCATGACCTCAGGGGTCACGCCTGTGTGTGTGTCTCCGTTGTGGTAATGCAATTAGCAGTCACAGAAGTCGGTAAACAAAGAATTTGTGTGCATGTGTCGCGAGCGTCTACAAAAGAGGACACTAAAAGGATTTGACACAGTTACATTTTCGTCACCTGCACCGGGAAAGAAAATATGAATATTGATAGGACTTGTCAGTGCCACGTGACCACGCGTAGGGCTAAAAATAACAATAACAAAGGCTGGAGGATCGCGTGTGTGTGTTTGAAGCCTCCGTTGTTAAATGAGAACAGGTAGCCCCCCCGCACCCCCCTCCAAAAAAAGGACCCAAAATGAAAAGTAATTAAATACTTTTCAACCGATTACCTAATCATAATTGCGGGATATACTCTCGGATAAATTAGGCACACGTGCAAATAAATAAAAAGCAAATAATTATATGCAAGCAGCACTGGATCGGCTGAGTTCTGAGGACCCAGGTTCAATCCCGGACCCACCTGTGTGGACTTTGCATGTTCTCCCCGTGCCTGCGTGGGTTTCCTCTGGCTGGGCACTCCGGTTTCCTCCCACATCCCAAAAACATGCAACATGAATTGGACCCTCTAAATTGCCCGTAGGTGTGATTGTTAGTGCGGCTGTTTGTGTCAATGTGCCCTGCGATTGGCTGGCGACCCCGCCTCCTGCCCGTTGTCAGTTGGGAGAGGCTCCAGCACTCCCACGACCCTCATGAGGATAAGCAGCAAAGAAAATGGATGGATGGATAATTAGATGTGACCAAACGCAACTAGTAAACTAAACCCGTTATCATTGTCACGCAATTCTCGGTTTGTGTCGTCTTTTACCTGCAGACGGCGCCGCAGTTGCGCAGGCGGTTTGGTGTGAGTCAGGTCGAAGGTCAAGATCGTCAGCTTCCCGTGCACGTTTCAGATCTGCGCTCTTCCTCTCCGGCGCAATGTAGCAACAATTTTATTTAGAAAAATAAATAAAAACAACCATCAAAGACATTTTTGTACCTAAAAAAAAAAAAAACCCAACACAAAACGGGACTTTGCGGGAGCACAATATACACCTGGGTGACACTATACATCATATTTACATCTTTTGCGAAACGATTCTGTACAGTCGGGACAAGGAAAATGGCGGAAAATAAAAAAAAACAGTGATGACGGCTCAGTGCTCCACGGTAAACGGTCAACGATATGTGCGCAGCGTGTTTTGTAGAACAACAACCACTGTCCCAATATTTTTGTCCACCAAATGTGCAATACATCCCAATACTTTTGCTCACATTGGGCATTTATTTAGTTATTATTTTTTTAAATGGAGCAACCAGCGAGTATTTACATGAGCAACAGTCTTGTATATTTAGGCCACATTAATTGGGCCATTTCCTCCTGAAATTTGGTTCATTAAAATGTATTGAATTACACTGGCATGTTTTTATTCACACATCTCAATAAATAACCGGTCTATTGATCGATTGTAAAAATTAAAAATAATACATATAGTACATTCCAGTTCCATTTTTAAAACAGAATAATTCAATCACTATAAGTAATACAAAGATGATCATGAACTACTATTTATTTGGGGCAGTAAATAATTTTATTTTTTGCATTAATTTAGGCATTTATTTTGTCATTTTTTTCCATTCATTTATCTCAAATAATTTTTTTGTATTAAAATAAAGCACGGGATTCAGAAAACAATTTACATATATTGCACAGATTTTATCAAATAATTGGTCATTTAATTCTAATTTAAATAGTTGTACAAGTAATATAAAAATATTGTGATTTTTTTTCAATTAAAAGAAATTTTATATTGTTACATATTGAGTTATTTTTTTGGTATTCAATTTTTTTTTCATGTATCGGGGTCATTAAATAATTTGCTGTTACAGTGTAAAGAACAAAAAAAATTGAAAAATAAATTTACATACACTTAAATCAATTTTGTTTAATGTGTGTATATTTTAGGATTTATTTCAATTGTGTAATTTCCCGCCACAAATCAAAATTTTTGACTGTACACTGCAATGAAAATGGACTAATTCTGAATAATTCTTTGTTTAATTAAGCATAACGTTTGCCCCCCCGAACTGACCACAAGGTCTCAAAAAACCTTTGTCCACAAATTGTAACAATAACAAGAAAGTTTGCATTTTTTTTTTTTTCGCGGCCAAACAAAATGTCTGGCGTGAATATAAATAAAATTCAAGAAAATGGTAACGCAGACATGAAAAGTGAAAATACTTTTTTTTTATGTTTTGAATGTTTTGGTGGGCCAATCGGGACTTGTGGACCGCTGTTGCTACAATTCACTTTGAAGAAAAGCATTTCAAACAAATCTGTATGAAATAAAGCCAATAGAAGTAAGTAAGTAAAAATCCAGAGTTACTTTTAAGATTTTATACATTTTGACAGACCGGCATATAAACAAATAAATACGAATTATTAACTATACAACTCGGGATGTTAAACATCCCTTTTTTTTTTTTTTTTTTCCAGACCAGAACACCAGTTCACTCGAGTACTCTGCCGATCCAGGGTACTGATAGCAGTAGTTGTTTTGATACATCAAATTTCAATTAACACAATTTCTTGCAATGAATACATTTTTTTTTCTGTTAATAACACACACGATGATTGCCTACACCGCAGGTGTCAAACTCAAGGGCCGGGGGGCAGATCTGGCCCGCCGTGTCATTTTATGCGGCCCGCAGAGGCAAATCATTTGCGTCAACTTCCGTGATTCCTATGAAAATCTGGACAAAAATTTCAAATAAATGATAATGTTAACGCATTTTTTTGTGTTACAAAATATGAATAATGTTTCAAAACCCCATTATACTTAATCTCAAATTAAAAACTAATTTATAGATTTCATGTGTAAATATGATGAGGCAATTAAAGATGATGGTTTTTGTCATAACGGCCCCCTGAGGGAAACCGTAACTACAATGTGGCCCGCGACAAAAATGAGTTTGGCACCCCTGGCCTAAAGTGTCAAATCGCCATAGTGTAGCGCCAACTACTGGCGAGGAGGACCAATTTCACTTCATTTTTTTTCCCTGGCAGCCATCATGATTATCTGATAGCTTGAAGTAAGGTGAATGATGTACGATGAATGTATTTGCCACTTTTCAAAGCCGCTGCCAGTTTGAAGTTGGCGTTGATATTCTCCACAAATTAATATTAAGTACGACCACAGCGCCTCTTTGATCAGCTTTCGGAAAAAAAAAATTCGCAACGTGTTTTGGGCGTATGTCATCAAACTTCATGTGCAGTGTGACATTTCAGCTTCCTGGGGCGCCGGACATACCCCAAGAACAAATGTGCAAAAGTTGTCGGGCGAATGTACGGACGACTGAATTTGCCAGGGAAGGTCCCCGTTTCAGGCTTTCTCCACCCTGAGTATCTGGCAAAAATGTGCCCGAATCTCTTAAGAAGAATTCGCGCAGCCAGAAAAGTGCGTAGCTAGTTCTATGTTTTTTCTATTGTGCAAAAAAAAAAACTTCGCTAATGCTAGCGCTGCGCTAACGCTAGCCCTGCGCTAACGCTAGCCCCGCACTAACACTAGCGCCGCATCACCGCATAAACCGCAGGGTTGAAAGCGTGTGAAAAAATTTGCGGTTTGTAGGCCGTAAATTACGGTAATTCACGATGTGCCGGATGACGCTAGGGAAGCACAGACGATCTTTGCGGCCTCGTTTTGCTGGGGTGTTGAATTAGCATTGCTAGCAGATAGCATGCTCCCATTTTAAAATAAAAATAAAATAAAAAAATCCACATTTACAAACGCGTCTGTCGCCGTGACGGCGCTCACGCTGTGGGCGTGGCCGTGTCCAGACGGGCGATGTCGAGCGACGCCTTGGAGCTTTTGCTGTGGTTGCCGTGGAAACCGGGCAGGCTGTGGAGTATCGGCGGGCTGGAAATGGACGTGACGATGACGGCGGGCGCCGGCGGCGTCTTGCTCGCCGTCCGCGGGGCGAACTCGTCCGCTGCCCTCAGGAGCTGGCCACAAAAATAAAAAAAATAAATTGGTTGCAATTACAGCAATTTTGAAATAGTACACGAAAAATGCTTTTTAGTATTATTTTTATGTTCCGGAGATTTATAAAGCGCTCTTAAAATGATATTGTTATTGTTATCATTTTATTTATCATTTCATTGAAAAGTGAAGATGGTATCACGTCATACTGTGTCGACTTGAGATCATTTTCTGAGGTTTTTTACAATATACCAACGGGGATTACGACTTAGTTCCTCGAGACTAAAATGCCACAGGATGGCAACAAAGTACTAATTTACATATTTTTATTGCTTTGGTCTGAACAGAAAAAAAAAAAAATAGAATAGGTTTAAAAAAAGGTGGAAGCTGAGGTCTCGGGTTCGATCCCGGCCCTGCCTGTGTGGAGTTTTCGTGTTCTCCCCGTGCCTGCGTGGGTTTCCTCCCACATCCCAAAAACATGCAACATTTAATTGGACGCTCTAAATTGCCCGTAGGTGTGATTGTGAGTGCGGCCGTTTGTCTCTATGTGCCCTGCGATTGGCCGGGGACCAGTTCGGGGTGTACCCCGCCCGCTGGCAGTCGACAGCCGGGATAGGCTCCAGCGCTGCCCGCGACCCTTGTGAGGATAAGCTTCTGATGGCATTTTGATTGGCCGTTGAACAAGTTTGTGGGGAAATGCAGTTTTCACGGTCGATAATAATTCAGCGCAGTTTGCCCGTCGGGGGGGGGGAAGACGGGGAAGATGATTGGCGCATCGATCGGGGCCGAGCGCCGAACGCGGCCCCCGTCCTCCCGACCAAGAAGCCCCTTTTTGAACCCATCGATCAAAGTGGCTCCTTTTTCTGTTTGAGGAACGAGCGAGCCTGCGATTGGGCCACTTGGACAAAAGCGTGCGATTTCATTCTTTGGAAAGGTCAAAGAAAGAAAAACAGCGGAGGGTGGTTCATGCGCTTGCTGCCCTTGGAGTCTTCAAAAAAAAAAAAAAAAAAAAAATATATATATAGATATATAAATTGTCCAGACACACATTATGGTAATTTATGTATATGTAGTTTTGGCAGGAAGTGGCCTTGAAAAGGTCCAAAAGAACCAACTCGCAGCACAAAAAAAGGTCATTGCAAACGGGCGCCGTACACTTAATTGTGGAATAAGGTTGAAAAGTTTTTGATCGGCAACAAAGAAATTCCTGTTTTTGTACTGCCAAATAGTTTTTTTAGGGGGGTCGGGTGGGGGCGGGGGCGCAAAGGAAGCTTACACTGGCAGGAAGGTGCGTCTTCGGCAGGAGACCGAGGTCCCACATGGAGATGTCCTCGGCCTCTGTGACGCTCTGCGTGCGTACAAATAAAATATTTGCTTCCGGTACAAAAAGTGGCAACAAAAAAAGTACAAATTTTGCACAGTACCACACCATTTGTCTAATTTTCAATGTTACACAAGTTAAATTATTTTTTTTTTAAATTTTAAAATATTCAATCCTTGATGCCAAAAAATGCAACAAAAAAAAAACATAAAAAAAGTAAAAACGTCCAAAAATTTGAATGACAAAATATTACATTTTTAATACTTACATTTAAAAAAATAACTACATAAAAATAAAAAACAAAATGCAACATAAATTCCATTTTTACTAAAAAAAACATCAAATAGTTTGAAAACTAGATTTGAGAAATGCAAAAAACAAAATTTGAAAAAAGAACATTACATAATGTCCCGCTGTATTTTTTTAAAACTGTTAAAAGACTTGACAGGGAACCCACGCACATTACAAGTTATTACACTTATTATTATTATTACATTTTAAAAAATGAAATAAAAAGCAGGGATTTGTTACAAGACATTGCACTTTTTTTTAACAAAAAAAATCTTTTAAGATTCAATACTTTTCAAGATGTTAAATAATAAAAAAATAATGATTCAAGATATCCCACTATTTCTTTAAAAAATGAAAAACAAATGTACAAAATATTAAACTGGAAAATGTCTAAAAGAAAGAAACAAGAAACAATTTGTACTTATTTTAAAAACAGTATAAAAAATGAAGATATAATACTTTATTTGATAAAATAAAAAATGGTTAAGTTGTATCATATGTTTTTATTTTAGAAAAAAGTTTAATTTGATGAATTAGATTAGTTGAAAATATTAATGCTAATATAGGATAAATAAAATACATACATACAATACACAAATACATGTCAAAAAATGTATTTATTTGAGTTCCAATCTCAAAACCACATTCAAACGATTTGGCTCCCTTTGAGTGACCGCATCCCAGTTGAGACCCGAGATTAGCGCTTAAGAAGTGAAAGCACCCAAAAAAAGAGATTACGGTACGTTCTGGAATATTCCAGCGGGTCGAAAATGAGACTTTAAAAAAAAAAAAAAAAAAAAAGTGAGATGTCAGATAAAAAATATCATCAAACTTCCCCGTCGTCAACTTGCTCTGACAAGCGAGTCGGTGGGAAGGCGTCATGCGATCTTGCGGATTAAATCCGCAACTCCCAGATTACTGGATTAGTTTTTGAACCCGCTGCAACGGAGGCCTCAGGGGTCCCGGCCCCTGTGGGTTTCGGCCGACTAAGATGATTACGTCAGGCGACGGAAATGCTGCATAAAGCGCTTGGCCCACATCGAAAGAAGCATGTGACGCCCGGCCACGGTATTTGGTATTTTCATAAATCTGATATCCGTATTAAACGTTAGAATGATTTAGAAGCAATAACGGGTCAAAAGATGTCTTCAATTTGATTGCACTTTAGCAGACAATTGCGCAAGATTTCAACATTTTGGATTGAAATCAGCACAATTTTTGAGTAGAAGATAACAATCGGGATAATGTTCAAGAGCCACATGCTGGAATATCATTATTGTTTTTTTTTTTTTCATTTTTCATTTTTAAAAGTGACTATCGTTTTGAAGCCCCCTTACCTTTAACCTCTGGCTGGAACGGGGCCCGTGTTTGACGTCGCAGGGCAACGGCGGGTTCGCGGGCGCTCGGACGGAGCTGTCGTCGTCCATGTCGGAGAAGCGGGCCTGAAGGGGGGAAAACGCCGGGGCCGGTGAGACTCGGGCGAACCGGGGGGGGGGGGCGGTTGTACGGGAGCGGCACTCACCGATTCGCTGTCCGACTGCGAGGAGCGGGCGGGCTTGCCGTGGCGGTGGGTCTCCGATTGGCTGGTGAGCGTCGAGCGGCGGGTGGACTGGAAGCTGCTGCTGCTCAGGCGGTCGCGCACCCGCACGCACAGCAGCGCCCCCAAGTAGGGCACGTAGCGGCTGATGGCCGACCTGCCCCGAGATGATCATCGGTCGGGTCACGTGATGCGATCTGATGACCCCCCCCCCCCCACCCCCGCCCACGTGGCCCTTACCTGTACTTGGGGTGCGTGATTGCGTAGATGATGGGATTGTGGATGGCTGACGCTTTGGCGATCACTGCCGGGACGGAGTTCATGTAGGGGGTCAGCAGGTGTGCATACCTGCAAAAAAAAAAAAATAATCCTAATCATCCAGATGCTACCAGGAGCAAGGTGACGTCAGGCCACCTACCCGGCGAAGGCGGTGAGCGCGACGCAGGAGTACGGCGCCCAGGAGATGATGAAGAGCAGGATGACGACGAGGGCGATCTTGGCCATCTTCCATTCGCTCTTCAGCTTGTGGAAGCGCTTGGCCGACTCCCTGCTGCCCTCGCAGTTGATCTTCCCGAAGGCCCTGTCCGCCGTCGCCGGCGTTTGGCCGTTTAGTGCCCGCGCTCGAGTGGGTCGTGCGGCCGAGGGAGGCCTTTCTTAACGCCGCTCGTCGAGCCGCGTTTGACTGACCTGGTGGTGTGCCGGATGGCCCGGAAGATGCGGCAGTAGCAGAAGATGATGACGAAGAGCGGGATGAAGAAGACGAAGGTGAAGAGCAGCATGGTGTAGGAGCGAACGGCCGGCGTGAACGTCATGTAGTCCCACGAGCACGACGTCATGAGGCCTTCGGGGACGTAAGCGCCTGCGACGGAGTGACAACCGTGTACGCTCGTCTTTGAATGAATTCTACCGATTAGTTTCATTATACCGAAAGAAGGACCCCCCCCAAATTAAAACAATATTCATGAAAATAACAGTCATAAAATGGCTAATTGTATTCATATCTTGTAAACTATTCATTGATGTAATAATCCAAATTGAAAATTATCTCCCTAGACCGCATCATCTGTAAAATGTATTTGCACGCTGTATTAAAAACATGCTAATTTGTATTAAATTGTTTGGCAGTTCCCAAAGCTCCATCCTAGGTCCCCATATTTTCCATATGTATGCTATTGCTTTATCGCATAAAACAGAGGAGACGACGATGTCGAGGTTGACGTATTTTCTTATTCTTCGTCTTCATTTCAGTACAGTTCTGGGACTAAATAAATGTTTGGGGACCCCAAATTCCTCCATCCATCCATCCATCCATTTTCCACCGGTTCTCCGGGTCCGGTTGCAGGGGAAGTAGACTTCCCTTTCCCCGGCCACTTCTTCCAGCCCTTCCGGAGGGATCCCGAGGCGTTCCCAAGCCAGCCGAGAGACATGGTCTCTTCGGCGTGTCCTGGGTCGTCCCTGGGGTCTCTTTCCGATGGGACGTGCCTGGAACACCTCACCAGGGAGGTGTCCGGGCGGTATCCGGATCAGATGCCCCAGCCACCTCAATCTGGCTCCTGGGTCGGGTCGCAGGGGAAGTACCTTCGGCAGGGATGCCATGACTTCCCTTTCCCCGGCCACTTCTTCCAGCCCTTCCTGAGGGATCCCGAGGCGTTCCCAGACCAGCCGAGAGACATGGTCTCTCTGGCGTGTCCTGGGTCGTCCCCGGGGTCTCTTTCCAGTGGGACGTGCCCGGAACACCTCACCAGGGAGGCGTCCGGATCAGATGCCCCAGCCACCTCATCTGGCTCCTCTCGATGCGGAGGAGCGGCGGCTCGACACTGATCCCCACCCCCCGGATGACCGAGCTTCTCACCCGTTCTCTAAGGGAGAGTCCGGACACCCTGCGGAGGAAACCCCTTTCGACCCCAAATTCCTGTCTTCGGTTTTGTGTGACGACTGCTTTATCGCTTAATACGCAAGGAATCTTCTTTCAGATAGTCCCTTTTTTTATTCTTCCTGTTCTTTTCTCTATCTTTGGGCGGGGCGGCGAGGGGGGGGGGCATGATACATGATAGATATTATTATTTTTTTCGCCTTGTGTCTCCAATCACGCAGCCAACCGCGTGAATGCCCGGCTTACCAGCAATTACGGCGGATTGTTCAGCGCGCACCCAAGCATTTATACGCATCTGTTTTATTGTGCTTGCGTTTAAGTGGCATCTGCAGAGCTAATGGTGGGGGCGAGTGGGGGTGGGGGGCACACCAAAAAAAGTGCAATTTTCACCAAGTCGGCGTGTGCGTTTGACAACCTGTCGCGTTAAGTGGCCGCGGTCGGGCGAACCCTTCTGAGCGTGATACCGTCTAATCGCCTTCGCGCGTTCAACCGAAACGACACAAACGACGTCGGCGCTCACTCCAGCCGAAGAATGGCGGCAAGCTCCAGCCCGCGGAGTACAGCCAGGCCGCCGCCACGATGCCCAGCGCTTTCCTGCGGGACATGGCCCCCAGCGAGGCCAGCGGCCGCGTGATCACCACGTAGCGGTCCACCGCGATCACCGTCAGCGTCATCATGCTGCAGATGCCGAAGAGGGCGCCGCAGAAGGCGTACAACTCGCAGCCTGTGCCCGGCGAAGGAGAAAACATGAGGTCAGGAAAGTCGCGACGGCGGGACGAAGGTGCGAAGCGGTTCTCGGAAATCGGACGCTGATAGCTCCGCAGCCAAACGGCAGACTTCCTGTTTTTGTTTCGGGAATGCCGAACAAATCTTACGTTGTCGGGTGGAACGAGCTTGGGGTCGCAGGATTTTGGAAGCAAACAAAGACCTCATCCTCGTGTGTTAAACGATCTTACTGGACTAAGTTGGAAAGAATCTGGAACCTCACAGGAAACCTCATCGGCTACGTAACCAAAAGGTCTCCAGATCAAAACTGTTTCAGGGTTTGGGGGAAGCACAACTCGCCGCCATGCTTCACCCGAAACTTAGCATTAGCCACATGCTTCGAATTCAACTTGCCAACATTCAGTTTTTGATGGAAACGTAAATATCCAAAATGACACTAAAATGGCCGCCTCTCACCAAAATGGCAAACATCCTGTGAGGGTCCGGTGGGTGGGTTCGTCAGACTTTTTCTTGACTCTACTCACGATACGACGCGTCTTACTAAATTTCATGTTGCGGAGCAAAACTGAATTAGATGGAAAAAGTTCAATAAATTAAATAAACAAAAGAACCACCGGCGGCAAAAATGTCGAGTTTGCAGGTAGACGTGACCGAGCGCGACATGTGGTCCGAATTAACGGGCCTCACAGTAAGCCCAATAAAACAGAAATTGGTCCTGGCACAAACAAATTATACTAACAATATATTTTGTTACTTTTATGATCATTATCAGTCATGAAGTAATAAAATCAAATGGAATGAGCCATTACGAGAGCCACCGTGGGGGAGGAAAAGTTTTGACGGCGGCAGCAAAGTGGACAACGGCGGCGCACGGAAATGACGGAATCATAAAAACAAAACAAAATGGAGAGCAGAATGAGTGCATTTGAAGGAAGAGAAGGAATAAATGTGCTTTGAGATACGAGTGACCCTGGGTAACGGATCAGATGAATGGAATGCAAAACACCATAGACGGGCTAACGAGAAAAGGGGAAATTCCGGTAGTTTGGCGTCAGAATGTATCCAATAGGTCATGTAATATGTACTTTATTTTCACAATGTGACGTTAAATCCTCTCTCATTAAATTGTGTTTTGAGAAGAATTTTATCAACAATTACGAATTTTCAGATGTGCCGCCATTTTCCCAAGTCACATGACCTACGGTCGCAAATCTGATGTGTTACGTGCCATTCCCAATGTTCCATTATATTGGACACCATTATGCCCAGCACTGATTTTTCAGATTTGTCCTCATCTGATGAAGAAGTAGCAGTATCGGTCGATCGGGAAGACGGAGGAATACTTCCGTACGGATTTGAACCTGTGGCTGTAAATAATGCTGACTATTCGGACGGTTCTTCGGGCGGGAATGACAGCGACAATTTCCCTTTAAGCAAAAATCTTTCAGCACAAAGTGTAAGATAATATCCTGTAACAATACTTGCAAGCATATATTCTTTATCCTCCGTGTAGACAAATATTTCTGCAGCTCATTGTTTCACCTAGCTGTGAAACTCTTCTTTGCTAGTACGTGCATTGTTGTGTTACGCTGCCCCACGGTGGCCAAGGTGCACACAACCGAACGCTGCCTAAAGACAACTCGCGGGAATACTTAAATCATTACGGGAAAATTGAACCCAAAAAAAAAAGAGGAAGAACAAAAAAATAAAAAAACAATGGTGTTCTCTGCCATGTTTTGTGATGTCTCGCGACCTTTTATGTTTTGCGACATCTTTTATTGTCTATGGTTAAAACGTGGGCAAGGGATCGCATCTGCTTTTACTGAAGCCTTTTCATCACTAAATGATTTATTTTTTTTTTTGTCTCTCTTCAGCCGCCATCAGTGAGGCGGCGGCGGCGGCGGCGGCGGCGGCCATTGGCCGACTTTGCAAGGTCAGAACAACTCCTGAAGGACTATCGGTGTTTGATCAGCGGATCCTCTATATCGGCGCTCCCGCTGGGATGCGAGCACACACACACAAATAAATGAGACACACATAAGAGACGCAAAACACATCTACACAGCCATGCACACGAGACAAACACACTCAGATACACACAACACAGACAACAACTCACGCATGAGCCACACGTGCAGAAGAGACGCACGGACACACGCTTGCAAGCACACACCGCATAGACATGAACACATAATAGACAAAAACAAAGCAGAAGAGACACACAACAAAGAAGAGACAAGTACATGGTCTACGGTCCTGTCTCAACGTTGACGCAATGCAAAGTGCGGGCGGCGGGCGCCGAGGCAGCCTGCGGGACGAACGGGACGCGCTCACCTCTCCTGCCGAACATCCACCGCTTGTGCATGCTGCTGACGAAGAAGACGGGCGCCTGCGTCGCGCACATCAAGAAGTCGGCCGCCGCCAAGTTGATGATGAACACGTTGGACGGCGTCCGCAGGCTGCGGCTTCTGCCCACACGCGACACGCTCGCGTTTACTCATTGATTGGATTTGGGTGTACAGGATTTTGGGGGGGGGGGGGGGGGGACACAACTCCCAATTCCATTTGAAAATTAAAAAAAAAGATGAAAAATAAATACAACAGCAAATGCATAAAATAAATTCATACAAATCAAAGCAGTAACATAGAACATTCAAAAATAGATACAATGACTAATGAAGAAATTGTAAATAAAGTTTAAAATCACGCACACAAGGGAGACAAAAAAATAAAATTCCAAAATTAATAAGGAAATATATACAATAAATCAGAATAAAAATGACAAAAAAAACCCCAAATGACCCCTTGCAAAAAACATTGGAATTATCATTATGATTGTCACCATGTAAAACGTTTTTCAAATTCTTAATGAACATCCATACATCCATTTTCTAAGCTGCTCATCCTCACAAGGGTCGCATGGAGTTCTGTAGCCTATCCCTGCTGTCATCGGGCAGGAGGCGGGGTACACCCTGAACTGGTCGCCGGCCAATCACAGGGCACATAGAGACAAACAGCCGCAGTCACAAGCGGACCGACGGTGCAATTTAGAGTCCATCCATCCATTTTCTAAGTCGCTTATCCTCACAAGGGTCGCGGGGAGTGCTGGAGCCTAATCCCTGCTGTCATCGGGCAGGAGGCGGGGTACACCCTGAACTGGTCGCCGGCCGATCGCAGGGCACATTGAGACAAATGACCAGTCGCACTCACAATCACACCTAGGGGCAATTTAGAGTGTCCAATTCATGTTGCATGTTTTTGTGATGTGGGAGGAAAGCGGAGTGCCCACCCGGAGAAAGGCCACGCAACATGCAAACTCCACACATGCGGGTCCGGGATCGAACCCGGGACCTCAGAACTGCGAGGCCCAACGCTTTCCAGGTGAGTTCACCGTGCCGCCCTTAATGAACAACAAAAAAAGTTTCTACTTTGTACCTGCAGAAGGCGTAAATGACCAGAAAGTTTCCCAGAATGCCCGTGATGCCCACGGCGAGGATGACCACCCCGATGGTGTAGTGGGCATGATCCGGGACGTCCACCGTCGGGAAAGGGTAGCTCGGCGCCACCGCGCCCTGCTGGCGGAAAGCGTGAAGAGAGAGTCATAAAATCCCAAATACAGTAAAAAAAAAAAAATAAGATAAGAAAAACCACCTCGACTGTTAAATGACGACATAAACAGAACTGGCGCTAGAGCGTTTCATTGTATTTTTATTTTTTTGGGGGGGAGAGGCACCTAGCATGAGTCGCTTATCCACAACAATGAAAGCTCTTGGATTCGAGTTTGTGATAAAGACAACGTAGCTACTTAGTTATGGGTACACCCCGAAAAACTGCATCTTCGGCGCGGCCGTTTTAGAGGGCCTCGTTGTCATGCTGCGAGTGCACGCATGGAAGCTTGTAGGTTAAAATAAAATCATTACTATTATTATTATTTTTTTTAAAGTCAGACATGACAGTCAGCGTGCGGCTGGCCCGGACGCATTAAAGCGCCTCGTTGTCTTGACGGCAAGGTGCGATGTATTGCAGACATGTCCAGGTCTAGGAAATACGCTAGATACAGTAGCATCCATTTTTGCGGGTTATGGTCAAGATCTTTGATTTTGGCACAGTCAGCGATCATGTTCACAATCTATAACAGTGCCAATTGATTTTTTTTTCATGATTTTGAAGCCTAATTTTGTGTACTTATCATTCAAATTTGGCAGGTTTGTTAACAACACTCTTATATGCGCTACGTCGAGTAAGACGTTTATTTTCATTTTACAGGGACTTTAACGAAAACTTAAAATAAAATAAAATTGAGAAGAAATCTGGAAAAAATACAATTGAAAATACAACTGAAACAAACTGCAAAAAACAACACTAAATTGATCATCATAATAATAATAATAATAAGTTACGATAATGAATAGAAACAGAAATGCATGTAGACACAAGCAATGAATTCATGCAAGGGAAATGATTATTTCTCTGAAATTGCCCGCGATAAAATCTGCACACCGACCGGCCCCAGGTCATTAGCGGCAATAATGCAATATGGAGCATAACGATGACAAAAAGGAAGTTGTAACGAGGGCGCGGGCCTCGTCTGACTTGACCGTTGCCATGGCGAAGACTTTTATCCGACTCAGCCAATCCTGACGACGGTTAAACAAACGGACGTATAGGGCAACCCCCCCCCCCCACACACACACACGTGCTGGCATTGTAATCCGCACGCAATCCCAAAGATTGATCGGAAATGATTAACAATAAAACATCTTCGGTATGTGCCGCGGCGGGACGCCCGTTCCTATGTGAAATATTATTCTGTGCTGCTTTAATTGGATGCAATTGCGCTTGGAAATTAGCGTGCAGATGGGAAGATTCCATATGGCTCAAAAATTGGCCCATTTTGAAAATTAACACGCACAGCACAGGATAAAATATATTTGGCATAACAAAGTTCTTATTTTGAGAGTTCTTTTTCCCCATTTTTTCAGCACTTTTCCCTCCCGGTGAGTCACGATGGATGTATTGATGGCCTGCGTGACGACCCGCCGAAGGTCAAGCAGTGGACGAAACGCAACAACGGGGGAAGGATTTTCCCAAGAACGAGCGACGGCGTGCGTACCTCCGCAGTAGGAAAGAAAACAAAAAGCGCTTCAAAGCAGACGCGAGCCACTTGACGCGAAACGTAACGGAAAGCCAAGAATGTCCGCGTTGCAATTTTAGCACCTGCAGCGGCGATTCGGGGTGTCACGGCTCCCTCTAGTGGTATGCAAAAGAATCACAAGTACTGATCTTGACCAATTAAAATATGATTAATCAATTACAAACGTTCAAAGTAATTAGATTTTTTTTTTTTTTGGCTATCACGGTGAGTGATCAGCATGTGGGAATCATAATTCTGATGTTTGCGGGTCGAATCTTAAATTCTTCATTATGTCTCGTCATTTATCTGCATGGTACTTTATTGGATGGATGGAGGACTGGATCATTACCACAGTTGTCAAAAAAAAAAAAACACGTTTCTGCATCATCATGTTACTGGTGACCTTCCATTGCTCATTGACTCTCGTGTCTTTAATGTTTTATAGTCGCAAAAGTATATATATATATACATATCAAAAGGTTGCCTGTTGTCGTGTATGAGGAGCAAACCCTCGCGATATCACGGATCACCTATTGTGGATTCAAGCCATTGTAGATTTTTTTTTAAAAATCGCATTCATATTACTGATAGATAATTCACCATATCACGCAATTTCTTCGATGTATATTTTTGGATTTTCGTGGTTTTCTAGACCAAATCGTGGAAAAACACAAACTACAATTTATTGACACCGATATTACAAGGAATTAAAATACCTGTACTGTGCAGTACAAAACCCTCAATTGTGATGAGTGTGAGATTTCCGAGTGTCTTTGAACGCATCGCTTCCCCCGCACCTGTGGGCTAGCAAAGAAATTGTCGTCATTGGTGTAGCCTCAATTTCGCTGCGGTCTTATTAAATTGGAGATAAATATGTAAAATAAATAGACTGACGTCTTGCTGTGTGTCATTGGAAGACGTTTCAGCTTCAAGCCCTACAGTTGCCAACCAAACATGGTAATAGCGGGCTAGCAGTTAGCAGCGGAGCAAGATGCTAGCAAGTAGCAGCAATCTTGCAGTAAAGATGGAATTTCTCGACCACTTGAAGGTGCAAGGTAATAAATATGTTCATAAATTATTACTATTATTGTTGATAATAATCATTAATAGGGTAACAATGCTCTTTCTGGCTTTGCAGTACAATTGAGCTCAACGTTAATGGTGAGTATCTTTTTTTTTTTTGCTGTTACTTTGTATGGTATGCGTATTTTAGAGTTTAAGATTTAGAGTATAAAATGTTTAAATGGATATTAAATATTCACAAGTATGGTGTTGATTAATAGGGTGGGGAAGAGTAAGTGTGGCACTGGGAAGAGTCATACAGTTGATAAAAAAAAATTGATGTGTTAAAGAAAAAAAAAATGTGGTTGCTAGATTGCGGAATTCACTTATCTGGAAACTAAACCCGGCGATAAACGATGGATATTAAGATGAGTTTACTTGTATACACATTTCATATTGGGTTGCAATCAACAACAAAAAATGTCGAGGTGTAGTTACTCTTTGAAAGACCTCTGAAAATGACTCAAATGACCATAAAATGGCAGACTTGGTGTGTTTTCACGCTTGGTTTTTGAGGCTTTATTTTTTTCTGGGGTCTTGTCGTGATAAACATGCTGACCAAATTTCACGCTCCAGGTTTTTGAGGGATGAATATTTTTACAGATTTCATACAGTTCCTCTTAGATGAACACATCTGTGAAGTTGCTGCATTTAGGAGTAAGGCAAAGCTGTCAAATTGCCAAGTTTTGATTTTTATTCATTGATTTCTTTTTTGTTGCCAAGCTGTCAGTAGATGGCGACTTTCAATGAAGTTTCTCTTCTTTGTTTTTAGCTTCCGAAGTTGTTTTTGTATTGTCGTCTTATTGCCAACACACACACATTTGTAAGAAAAACTTATAAGTACGGGTGAAGACAGGGTGGGCCCCAGAAATGTTTTGACTATTTTTTTTTTTTTTTTTTTTTTTTTTTTTTTTTTAACGTGATTATTGTGCAAACAATATGAAAAAAAAAACCCAAAGAGTAGATGTTAAATCAGTAGTCACAGGTAGCAAGGGACAAAAAGCAAAAAGGAAGTTAATAAAAAGTGAGTGAAGGAAGGAATCAGGGATGAGAGAAAAGGATGGACAGATTCATGAAATGCATCTGAGGGAGGAAAGGAAGGCAGAAAAGTAGGTTTGAGCAAAGCAAGGTAACAGGAGGGATGGATGGAAGGATGTCAGGAGGGAAAGATAAAGGGTGGAAAGGAAGGTTTAAGTTTAGGAAGGATGCAAGCTAATAAAAAAAATTGTGAGTGAAGGAAGCAATCAGGGATGAGAGAAAAGGATGGACAGATTCATGATTTAAAATGCATTTGAAGGAAGGAGAGAGAGAGAGAGAGAGAGAGAGAGAGAGAGAGAGAGGCTAGGAAGGCAACATGAAGGATGTCAGGAACGAAGGACTGAGGGTGGAAAGAAAGGTTTACGTTTAGGAAGGATGTAAGTTCATGAAAAATGAGCGTGAGTGAAGGAAGGAATCAGAGATGAGAGAAAAGGATGGATGTAAAAATGTGAACGTAAAAGTAGGTGTGTAGGAAGGATGGCAGTAAAGAGGTCAAACAAGGAAGGAAGGAAGGAAAAAGGCCAGCGAGGAAAGCAGAAAAGTAGCTTTGAGCAAAGGAAGGCAGCATGAGGGATGGAAGGAAGGATGTCAGGAGGGAAGGACAAAGGGTGGAAAGGAAGGCTTACGTTTAGGAAGGATGTAAGTTGATGGAAAAATGAGCATGAGTGAAGGAAGGAATCAGGGATGAGAGAAAAGGATGGACAGATACATGATTTAAAATGCATTTGAAGGAAGGAAGAAATGTGAATGTAGAAGTAGGTCTGTGGGAAGGATGGCAGGAACAAAAGAAGGACAGAAGTATGAATGAGGACAAAAAGCAACCCTAAGGGAGAGAAGGAGGGAGCTCAAGAAGGTTTCCAGGTGCAGAAAGACACTAAATGGACCGCGTGCGTTTTTACTTTGGCGCCGTTGTGTTTAATGAGATATTGATTGCGGCTGGCGCTAACAAGTAGCTTGTTAGCATTGCTTCCGCAATTAGTCAAAAGCAGGGAATCTCGCGGGCCAACATCCACTTCAAACAAACGCTTGATTAACGTTTATCTCCAGGCCAAAACAAACAAAAAAAAAAAAGAATCCTCGAATCACTCGATAAAAGCTGTATGCCGTTCAACCAAAAATATCATAACCCCGCCCCAAATGGCAAAATGCAGCAGTTTTACGATATGACGATATTCGATGCCAATGGACTTCTGCTTCTTCATAAATGTTATGAATCATTCAAAAGCTGTTTTTATCTGGCTTGTGGCAAAACTTTTACTGCATTGAGGTTATCTTGATAACGCATATGACAATGAAGCTCTCCAGGGGGAAAAAAAAACAAAAACAAACAAAAAAAATCATAAATCAAAACAAAAGATACTGTTTTATGCTCAAGTTAAGATCTCGAATGCACTGGTGGAATAAATAAACCAGTCGGGTGCATTTAGGTAATTTAATTCCAACAAAGTTGAGTTCTATTTTAAAAAAAAAAAAAAAAAAAAGAAAAACAATCATAAATCTTTAAAAAGCAGTTTTGTCTCATTGCGTCATTATTAAATGCGCGAAACCAAGACTAGCATCGCATTGATAAGATATAATTAAAGCGTATGGCTGTCATAAATCAAACAATCAGAAGATAAGATTTTAAGTCCGATCCATAATTAAAAATGCACAAAATCTGTGATCTTAGACCACCATAACTAATCTTTAACACTATCTACAGTAGTTATGTTATGTTAGGTCATAAATGATTCAAAATTGTTTGAGTGTCTCTCAAAAGCCGCTAAGCCGATCTCAATACAAACAAGGGAAGGTATGGTGGCCAGAAAGGGAGAAAAATATGAAAAAAGACATGCATCCATAAAAAACAAGTGGTGAGGTAATTATAATTTACAGTTCAAAAAAACAAATGCTAAATGAAAAAGCTGAGAATAAAAGTAAAAACATGTTATGAATGAAATAGATTTATATGCAAAAAAATTGCAGTGGGCGGTGAATTTGCTGTTTGCAAGAGGGACCCGAGTCTACAGTGACTAGCAAAAATAAAAATGAATCATAATAAAAATATATAGGTATAGTTTCCAATTGTATTGCTCAACCAGGTACAAAAATGTAACTGCGGCCTCGCTTTTGTTGTGTACAAGGTATTTTCACTGAAGAGCAGGGGTGTCAAACTCGTTTTTGTCACGGGCCACGTTGTACTTGCGGTTTCCCTCAAAGGGCCGTTATGGCTGTGAAACGATAAAAATCTTTAACCGCCTCATCATATTTGCACATGAAATTCATGAATGAGTTTTGGAATCCAGAAATCAAGGGGAATGGGTTTTTCTAACTATTGTTGTTTGGTGACACATAAATGCTTGTAATAGCTCAATGTTATCATTTATTGTGTGATAATTTCAAATTTTGGTACAGATTTGAACAAAAAAAAATAAATCATGGAAGTTGATACATTTGATTTTCCTCCGCGGGCCAGATCTGGACCCCAAGCCTTGAGTTTGACACCTGTGCTTTAGAGGTTCAAATCAATACATTTTTGAAATTTTGATGGATGATGTTCACTTTAACAGGTATTTAGTTTCATCCATCTACTATTCAATATACAGGAAGCAAAAATTGTAACATTTGATGAAGAAACTGTTAGCAACTAGGCATAAAATCTTGACCTGAATAGGAGAAATGGATGTCCTAAGTACATAAAAAAAACATACACAACATACAGTATAATTTTGGGGTTACCCAGTTTTAAATTTGTTTAAAAAAAAAAAAAACCTCCCCCCCCGAAAAAAAAACAAACAAACAAGAAATCCTGTCAAAGGAACACAAATAAGCAGGAAAGAAAATACAGTGAAGAAGAAGAAGAAGGGGTTAGGCTCTTTCTCAACCCCCCCACCACACCTCCAAGTCCATGAATAGATGAATCCACAAATGCCAGACCGCCCGCCAATATGTGGCGGTCCACTGGAATTATAAATATGACATATAAAACAGAACATTAAAGTAAAGGCGCTGAATTGAATTCCTGAATCGTTTGATTTTAAAAAGTGTATATAATAAACCGATGGCCATTCAGTTGTACAGGTGTGCCTCGCGTTCCCTTGAAACGGAACAAAACAAACAAAAAAAAATTGTAGGACCTCATGTGTCGCCCGCACCCTTGGGGGGGGGGGGGGCGTTTCTGGACCCCGACTACCCACCATGACAGCACTCACTCAGTGACTCTATTATGTGGAGCGAAGTACAAGCAGTTCCAGTGCTTGCTGATAAAAAGAAAGAAGGAAGGAAAAAAAAGACGACTTTCCCCCAGGGCGAGAAGGAGGAGGAGTAGATGGGAGGCGAGTGGGGGGGGGGGTGGTGGTTCTGATTCTTTCTGGAGTCACAAAGCAAAACATCGGGCGTGCTGCTTAAATGCACTTTCCAGGAGGCTTCAGTGCAGCTTTTCTGTCACACGGCAGCGCGCAGATAAAACCAGTTGAGGCGAGGGGGGGGGGGCAGCGCCGGAGGTCGTCAAACAACAACGCGCGCGTCCTCGCTGATTGAAATCCCACTTATTTATTTTTATTTTTCCATTTTTTTTTTTCTTTTTTGCGCCACTTGCCAACACCCCGCCGCCGCTGCTTTGCTCGCGCTTGAAGACCACCTAAGTCACCGCATCCATTCAGTTTGCTTGTGAATGACGGCACGGGAGAATGGATGGATGGATGGAGGAATTCATTGATTCATTCATGAAATTCATCCATTCATTCACACTTGAATATATGAATGGAAAAAAAAACACATTTGGGGATTGTTCTACTCACGGCTGTGGCGACCGGGAGCAGCTCCATAAGCCGGTGCGGCGGTCTGATGGAGCTCATGTTCCACGGAGTTGCCGGGTCCGGCGTGGGCAAGCCGGGTCCGATCAGCGGCCCGGAGTCCATTCGTCCGCTCGGCTCCGTTCGCGCACGCTCGCATGCGCGCGCGCTCACGTGCACGCACGCTCACATCCACACGCGCGCTCGGCGTGCGCGTAGAAAGTGGACGGCGACGCGAGCGCTACGCTTTCATAGTGAGCGCGCGGGAGTGGAGCCCGAGTGTGACTGCACGGGCTGATGTTGGAGGGATGGTGGAGGGAGGGAGGGAGGGAGGAGGGAGGGAGGGAGTTGTGCGTCTTCTCTCCCTTGCACCCCCCCCACCACACACACACACACACTCTGTGTGCAGCATCCAATCCAACATTCACAGCTTCCCCAGCAGGCAGTGTGTCAGTAGGTCTGCCATAGTCGTCCCCGCCACCCCCCACCCCGCCCATTCAACTCACTTTCTGGTTTTTCTTTATTGGGGATCTCCTACTACACCCCCCCCCCCACACACACACACACACACACCCGGCCACCACCCTATCAATAATTGTGTAGACGGCGCAATTGTATTGAAGCCAAAAGGGGAAATGAATCAATTAAGCCATTAATCACAAAAAGTAAATACTAAAATAAAATTAAATGCATGAAGGGAAATGAATCAGGTGCCACTCTTTTTGGCCAAATCAAACGGAAACTACAGCTCGACCGCAATCCGTTCTACAAGGCGGTTCGAGAAACGACTTGATCGAGAACCGAATGGATATTTCCCACGTCTGCGTACAGAGGCTGCGTTATAGACAATAACGCGCGCGGCGTGGGTCAGCTGGTCGGGTCGTGCGCGTTATGTTATTTCCAGGTCTTGTCGCAGGCGTTCGAGTACCGATTTACGTTTGAAAACAAACAACAGAAATTGCGAAACTGATTTGTTTTGGTAAAGAGGAGGCTAAGTCGAAAGGCGAAGCTCTCAATTGGCCAGTCGATCTACGTTCCTCCCCTCACCTATGAGCATGAGCTGTGGGTCGTGACTGGAAGAACGAGATCCCGGATACAAGCGGCCGAAATGAGTTTACTCCGCAGGGTGTCCGGGCTCTCCCTTCGAGAACGGGTGAGAAGCTCGATCATCCGGACGGGGCTCAGTGTCGAGCGGCTGCTCCTCCGCATCGAGAGGGGCCAGATGAGGTGGTTGGGGCATCTGATCCGGACGCCTCCCTGGTGAGGTGTTCCGGGCACGTCCCACCGGAAAGAGACCCTAAGGACGCCCCAGGACACGCTGGAGAGACCATGTCTCTCGGCTGGCTTGGGAACGCCTCGGGATCCCTCCGGAAGAACTGGAAGAAGAGGCTGGGGAAAGGGAAGTCTGGATATCCCTGCTGAAACTACTACTAAAAAGCGGTAGATATTGGATGGATGCAACAGATTTGTTTGAGAACGGAGACGTTGGATAACAGTATTCACTGTAGTTCTACTCAATTTAAATCAATATACTGCATGCCAAATTACAACACATTCCAATGCGCGAGCGCTTTAATCAGAATTTGTCGAGTTCTCGTGAGCTGGTGCGGGTGTCCCTAATAGAGTGCCCTGCCAGTTCATTCCCGTCCCATAATGCAGCGCGACGCGCTTTCTTCGCATCTCGCCGATTTGTTCCAGGAACACGTTCGCTCTCGGCAGATCGGAGATGACATTTAAGCTGCTGTCGCCGGGAAGATGAATTGGGAAAAATGGGCCCGTGTCAAGAATGCGAGAGGGACGTTGAGGAATTTGATCAGCGGACCGTCTTCCAGCTGCGGCGGATCGCCGGCCGTCCTTTTAGCGCTTCTGTCCGCCGCCATCAATCAGGACGACTTGGCCTCTTGACCCCGAAATCCACTTTACTACGTAGGCAACACCGGATTTCCCGAGTCGCCCATTTGCAGGATTGGTAGTGGTCCTCAACTTTAAATCTCATAATACAAAAAAAATTGCACAAGGTGTATGTAAAATACATTTTGAATCAATTTTTAAAAAAGGGGTAAAATTATAATTGTTTTTGTCAAGTAGTTAAAACAAAATGAAGATTAAAAGTAAAAAAATATAATTGCATAAAACTACAAAAATCAAATGAGAAATAGATTAAAAGATTAAATGTAGTTACTTATAAAAACGGACTAAAAACCCAAAGGCAAATAAAAGCTATTGGTGGGGGAAAAAAAAATGAAAGAACTTAAAAGATAAATCCGAGAAATAAAAATGGTAAAAGGTAAACAGTGCTTGATGTGGGGAAAATATTGCTTATAGAAAAAAAAGGAAAATATTTGAAAAAAAATACAAATTGCATAAAAGTATGAAAATGCCCCCCCCAAAAAAACAGGATTAAAAGCCAAAGTAATAAATATTAAAGCTGCAACTGAAATATGAATAACAAATTCCGAAAAAGGATGAAATGAAGCCATATAATATTAAAAAGGTTAGAGTAAAGCTGTTGACATGAAATAAATTCAACATTCAAATATAAATATGTATTTCAAATAAAAATAGTTTTTTGAATACTGTTTTAAACAAAACTAAAACCAAATAATGTAAATACTTGAAAGACAAAAAAATATTAATGACGTTTTTGCTGGCAGATAATTGGAGCAAAATGACAATCTGCTTTGCTCATTTTCTGTGCTCGACCCCAAAACCCATTTCCTCGTTTACACAACATGGCGTTTCCCGAGTGGTCAATTTAGGAAAAAAAAAAAAAAAAAAAAAAAATTCATGCCTCATGCTGCCAAATGCCGACTAATTCTCCATAATGCGGGATAACACTCAGACGCTGGCCCGGCGACTCGCCTCCGGGATCCCGCAAGAGTGAAAAATCGAGATCGGAGATCAAATTCCCCTCCCGGTGGGGGGAGGAAAAAAAAAAAAATGCTATCATCCCTCGCACTAGAACGGCAAGATCCCCAATCCCTCTGCCCTGAGGAACGCCTTAAATCATTCATGGGCATCACAAAATGTAGCATTTAAAAGACTTGAGTAACAACTTCCTGGGATGTATGATGTGGTTTGCATTAAGAGGATCACACCTACTGGAAACAATAACAGTCTTTGTGGCATGAGTCCGCCTACTGCTCCGGTTAAATAGGTCGCCTTTAATGCTTGCGAGCCGTATCCCATTAAAAGTATGTTTATAACTTTATTGGCCGTCAGATAATTACCGTACTATGTCAAAAGACACACAAAAAAAAACCCTAAATAAATTCTGCTATATAAAATAAAGATATACAATGCGCTACGGCAAGACAAAGTAAATGTACTTCTCGGAGCCGATCAGTGACGTCAGCGGCATCAAAATCTATCAGCAAAAATTGCTAATTATCGGCTGAGACGTAAATTCGATCAGAAAACTAGAACGTAAAACCAAACCTTTTCCAAATAAGGTGAATAAAATGATTGTTTACCGTACTCGTGATGTGCGGGTGGAACAAATTCAGAGCGATCCACTTTATGGTCGGACGTGTCCGGGAGGTGCTCGACGTGTCAATAAGGCATTCATGTGAGCACATGAAAGGGAATTCAGTGCACTGGTGGTGGAGGAGGCCCGGAGCAGCGACTCAGCTGACTGTCAAGTCAGTTCCCTTCACAGTCAGGGCGGACGGTTACGAACGCGGCGTCCTTTTCGGGTAATGTTCGGTACACCGGCTCTCGGGGGGGGAAACTGGGACAAGCCAACAGACGTCCTCAAAGGAGATGCAAGACACGCCAGTCACACCGCAACTCTTCACAATTTAGTCATTTTTCCTCTTCTGAAAAGGAATTACAGCGACGCCTCGGTTATTAAGCACAATCCGTTCCAGAAAATGGTTCGAAAAGTTAATTGTTCCTAAACCGAATCGATGTTTCCCATCACAATGAATGGAAAAAGAAATAATCCGTTCCAAGCCTAAACATTTTTTTTTTTGCTTTTTCTGATGTTATAATTTAAGAAATATATTTATTTTTTTGCTGAAAATGTATGCTTTAGTAGTAAAGTACTCTAAGATGGGAGTGCATTTCCGTATCTGTTATCGACTTGGCCATCAGTCTTGTAAACTTTTTCTTTTGTTATTGACAAAAGTGCAGACTAACTTTAAAAAAAACAATGGGGGGGATTTTTTTCATTTTTTAATTTTTACAAAAACACACAAACATCCGTAGCTCGAGTTAAACAAAATGAAAATGTCTGTATTTGTCACATTTTAAATTGGTAAGTTAAAAAAAAATAATAATAATTATTTGGCCAATTCAATTTAGGTACCTGCTGGATGGCTTCCTACAGTTTTCAATCGTCATTTTTGAACTGATAATCGGAAAAGCCTGACGTGACTTTTGTCGTCACCGCTGAGGATAGAAGCGGCGATAGCATGTAGAGATTTTTTTTTTTTGTTAGCGTGTGAGACTCTCTTTGCAAAAGCCACAAAGCACCTGTGGTTACAAGTCCATTAGTAACAAAGCAAACAAAAAAAAAACGCCAGCAGGCCACCGGATATGTCGCGTTATTGTGAGTTCTGTCAACATTGTTAAGGGAATAAAGGTGACGCTTTCCGAGGGCGGTCACGGGATGGATCCAGTCATCGCGCGTTCGACGTTTGACAAAGCGCAAACGCGCAATGGCACCGCGATCAATTGGGCGCTTGTTTTGAGAGATTGGACGTGAATTGACAGGAACGGGCCACGTACTCCGGAAACAAGGCCGAATGTGACTTCCTTTATGTCTCGCGTATGCGCCGTGCAATCCGGCGGAGGTCATGCGGGAAGACATTGTTGGCGGGGCTCTCCTGCTGCGGCTTTGTGCCGCATGAGGGGGTGTGAAGATGGTACTACAAGCAAAAACACTTGAGAGCAGCAAGGCCACATGTCAGTCAGTTGCGTCTTTCAGTCTGCCACGAAAATAACGTCGCGGTGAGGTGGGGTCAACCGTCACATCCGACGTATACGGCGGCGGGGGGGGAGAAGGAACTACTGTATTTGATCCCCTTGCGAGTGCTGCAAAGCATGCTGGGAGGATGTGAATAGCGTATAAAGTGCGTGTTTTGTGTCAATGATGTCTTCAGTCATTGTATATTTTTTTTATTATTTGCTAGTTATGGTATTCACTTTGCTTGTGGTGTGATCATTTTAGTTTCGATGTGTGAGTAATGACTTGCCTACACTGTCAACGTAAGATTCCATCCATTTTCTTTGTCGCTTATCCTCACGAGGGTCGCGGGGAGTGCTGGAGCCTATCCCGGCTGTCAACCCTGAACTGATCGCCAGCCAATCGCAGGGCACATAGAGACAAACAGTCCCACTCGTAATCACACCTAGGGGCAATTTAGAGTGTCCAATTAATGTTGCATGTTTTTGGGATGTGGGAGGAAACCCACGCAGGCACGGGGAGAACATGCAAACTCTACACAGGCGGGTCCGGGATTGAACCCTGGGAGGCCAACGCTTTACCGGCTGATCCACCGTGCCGCCCAACATAAGCTTCTTCTGCTTAAAAATGTCAAATTTGCAATTGTTTCTCCCTGCCTCACGAGCACCGTCAAATGGTAGCTTGCGTACAGGCTAAAACACATGCTAGCATCCATGCTAACAATGTAACCGCTGTGTTCATTGGTTTAGTCACACGACAACATTTACAGAATTTGGAACTCATTGGGCGGCACGGTGGCTCAAGGTCCCGGGTTGGATTCCGGGTTTAATCCCGCCTGTGTGGAGTTTGCATGTTCTCCCCGTGCCTACGTGGGTTTCCTCCCACATCCCAAAAACATGCTACATTAATTGGACACTCGAAATTGCCCAGAGGTGTGATTGTAAGTGCGCCTGTTTGTCTCCGTGTGCCCCGCGATTGGCTGGCGACCAGTTCAGGGTGTACCCCGCCTCCTGCCCGTTGACAGCTGGGATAGGCTCTAGCACTCCCTCCGACCATTGTGAGGATAAGCGGCAAAGACAATGGATGGATGGATGGAACTCATTGTGCACTTAGAGTGCGCTCTCCATTTTGGGGAAAATTTAAGACTTAATTGCCCCTTATGGTTGTGAAAATATGGTACACGTGCATCACTATTAAAATACTGCATCCATTATTCGTGGGGGGGGGGGTAAGGAACAAATGTACATACAAATCGTAGACCAACCTAACTGAACTTTTGAGTTTCTGTGCTAAAAAAAAAACGCACGCAAAGCCGCTGACCAACTCTCGTCCTGTCGCTCCGCTCACCGACGAGGTTTTCTCCACCAATGACGATGCAGGAAGTGACATCACAGCTTTTTTTTTTTGTCCTTCTCCTTTGCATGTTACGCCGCTAACATCTCTCTCTATTCTCCAGATAACAACGTCTTCCGCTGCATAGGAATGCGGCCGCCGCCAAGTCAGTGGAACGAAAGGTGAATACTAAAAATATGTGACTGACGCCCACATGACCGTGCAAAAAGTTCAGTCGAATAATCGCCACTTATGATTGGCTGCTCTTTATATCGTTTATATCATTGCTTATTTTGCTTATAAATCAGTTGTTGGCTGGTCAGTTTTTTTTTTTTGCTCACATTTGGCTCGTGAAAGCCGTTTTGTACCGCCATCATTATCCGGCGCAGACTTAACTAATATTGCGGCCCCTTTATTAGCGTGGTCTCCATCCCGTATTAGCATTCATGCCTGTGCTCACCTCCAGCGGCGGTAATCCCTTCGACCTCAAGTCCCCAGACAGGAGACTCACTCATCAGCTTCCACGTGTAGCATGTCTCTACCCTCGTTTTTTTGTTTTTTTGCCATCTGGACGTGCCGTTTTCAACCTGCTGCCCTCCTGCATATGCATGCGTGTGCGCTCAAACACGCACGCACAGATGGCAGATTTATTGTGTTTGATTTATGCTTGTCCTGTATATTGATGAGGTGATGTCAGCGTTTCATCATTTTTTTTTCTTCACAAGTTGAGTTAGTTGCGTGAGTGGGTTGCGTCTCTCGTGAGTAGACCCACAAAAAGTTGCAACATGCCACACCTGAAAGGAATAAAGGAAACACGAATTCTATCATTATGTATCAAAGAAGCCATTTTTAGGACTTTTCTCAGGGGTCCTTCAAAGGCGACCTTGTCCAAGAGAAGTCATCAAATGTTTTTTTTTTTTTTTTAATCCAAAATTGATTAACTCATCCGTCCATTATCTTTCCCGCTTATCCTCACGAGGGTCGCGGGGAGTGTCTGGAGCCTATTCCAGCTGTCAACGGGCAGGAGGCGGGCGACGCCCCGAACTGGTCGCCAGCCAATCGCAAGGCACATTGAGACAAAGTGCCGCACTCACAATTGCACCGAGGGGCAATTTAGGGTGTCCAATTAATGTTGCATGTTTTTGGGATGTGGGAGGAAAACGGAGTGCCCACCTGGAGAAAAGCCACGCAGGCACGGGAAGAACATGCAAACTCCACACAGGCGGGTCCGGGATCGAACCCGGGACCTCAGAACTGTGAGGCCAATGCTTTACCAGCTGATCCACTGTTCCACCATTGATTAAGTCATTTAAAAAAAAAAAAAAAAAAAAAATATATATATATATATATATATACACACATGAAGAAATTATATCTTCTATTTGTTTATTACACTGATTTAAATTTTTGATTCTAATTTTAAGTCTGCTGATCATATTTTTGTGATGGTCAGCGCGAAAGGGACGTACGAACTCCACCTCGAGTCCGGCGGCGGGAAGGGCGCCCCGCTCGACAGTCCACCAGGAAGCCGACGAGCGTCTCTCCAACTGCGAGCTTGCAGCGGGACTTGAACCGGGAACCCCAAAGCCCAAAGTGAGAAATTTGAGTTTCGGTCATTACACGTGGGAAGAGAATGATTTGCTTTCCAGCGGTCTTTCAAAAGCGAAACGAAGATGCTGTCATACTGCTGCCAAAGTTTATGTATTTTAATAAAAAAAAAAAAGGAATCAATTGAACATGATCATAAAAGGGAAATAGACATGGGGTTATACTATAAAACAACTTGCATCAGTAGGACAAGAAGCTCATTAAAACCACAGAATCCAATTTTTTATTTTCATTTTTTTGCTCTGAGAATCGTGAAAATGATCTGATTGCATATTGACGCGCTGTCCGCCGTGCCAGGTTTTCCCCACTTGGGCTCGCCGAGCCCGTAAAAGCTTTTGTAGCAAGAAACCCCATTAACCCTTTCCAGATACTCGCCCCCGCTGAGCCTCGTTTCGCGGCTCTTCATTTGCGAAGGACTTTGTGGGTGTTAACAATAGCGTGCAAGGAGCAGAGTTGCCTTTGTAAGATTTAATGTCGTGTGTACGTTTTCAGGCTGTCCATCACACGCCTTCAGCTGGTTCCAGGTACTGTACTTCCTTTGTGTTCACACTGAGACTGACCTTGTCGCAAGTTACATAACAAAAGCAGATTTTAAACCGCAGGTTCACGAGGGATAATTTGTGCTAATGTGCTGAAGAAATAGCGCTGCTGTTAGCCCACGCCACTGCAATAGCGCGCGTTCGAAATAGTCCCGACGATCACGACGTGCGGTACGCCCGCTTGAGTTGTTTCCAACGTTCTGCCTTCATTTCCTCAAGTCCTCACTATGAAATATATACTCGGGCAAGTAGTATGTTTACAGCAAAAAATAGTTCAAATGTATTATTATTGCAGTCTTATAATCTACATCAGGGGGTGTCAAATTCATTTTTCTCGCGGGCCACATTGTTTTGCCGGGTTCCCTCGGAGGCCCATTATGACTGTGAAACAAAAATTTTTAGTCATTTCATCATATTTACATCATCTATTTATGAACTAGTTTTGGAATCAGAAATCAAGGGTAATGTGTTTTTCAACTATTCACGTTTGGTAACACAAATACTTGTAATATTTACAACGTTATCATTTTTGATATATGACAATTTGAAATTTTGGTACAGATTTTTTTCAATAATCATGGAAATTCACATTGGATTTGGCTTCGCGGGCCATATAAAATCATGTGGCGGTCCAGAGCTGGTCCCCGGGCCTTGAGTTTGACACCTGTGCTTTACATAGATGACATGATTGTCAACAATACTGCAAACTGTTTTTAATATTCTGCATCCTTTTTTGGAGCTACAAAAGATTTTTTTTTTTCACATTTGAAATTTATTAGTATATTTTCTCCTAAAACATTATTTCAAATCATACGGGGAGGCATTTGCAAAATAATGTGCAATATATATGGTTTACTTTTTTTTTTTTTAATTCTCCATTACAACAGGATTGTGTATGAACGTATATTATGTAGAGTGAATATTGCCCTGCTTTTCTGACGCTGTTGTATTCCTCCTGTTGTCTTTCAAGATTGTAAAAGAGGATTTATAATCAAATTCAAGCGAGAAGGGGGGATGCAAATGTCATGCTAATGCAATCTTTGATAGGATTAATAAGGAATAGACAAGTGGGTGGAGGGGAAAAAAACAAACGACGCAAAAGGTGAAAAAAGCAAGAACAAAAAAATGGAGACTTTGAATGTCAGTGATTGTCAGAGGATGGAGGCTGAGCATTTGAAAGAGCGCTTCATAAAATAAGTTTTAGCGCTGACGGACCCAGTCCCTCCCAACTCTTTCCTCAGTACCCCTAAACCTCTGGGCCCAGAATCGCTCCTGGTTTCAAGGCAGTGGTTTTGGTTGAAAATGAAGTTTTCAAGCAGAGGCGACTTCGCTTGTGTGTCACACTGACGGCCGTTTCGAATTGTTTGATCAGATCCGTTTGTGGATCATGACATCGCATCTCGGGGGACCTTTAAAGAATCCTGAAGGAACTTCAACCTGCCTGACACGCGGCACATACAATAAGCACCTCCTGCAGGCGCGCCGGATGCCGTTCGTCTGGCGGCGAGCGCCGCGGATTATTCAGCTTGTCAGCCAAGATAAATGCGGGATGGAAGCCTGAAGGTGGAAAGATATATATATATAAATGTCACTCCTGTAATGGAATTCGAGGAGCCTACGGAAAGAGTCCGGGCCCTGCTAAAGAATAGCGGCGACCTTGGAACCAGCGGATAACGGCCATGCTGATTTTAAAGTCAAATGGCCGATGTGTTGTCTCGAGAATCGTAAGATGAGAACATCCGAGTTGGTCATTGTCAGTCGTGTGGCCAATAAAACAGGCGACCGGCTCCAATCCTAAATAGTGCCATCAGGATCCTTTTTGGTAAGGATACACATCCCCCGAAATCACAAATTAAAAGTTCCAAGCCAGGGTTCGACTTTCAAAGTTGGGTTTTAAGCCCAGTCGGTCTTAGAAAACAAGCGTTTTAAAGAAGGCCCAATTTTTTATGCCGATCTAGCATTGACTTAACCTGCGCGTTGCTAATTGTCATACGACATCAAGACCTCAAATGCAGCTTTTCCTTTCCTTGAGCTGTTGTCATTTTGATTGTGACATTTGAAAAGGTAATCCACGCGCTATGGAAGGACAAAGCTTGAGAAAGAATCGATGCTGACCACAAGGACACTTAATACAAACAGAAGGAGGAAGAAAACGGACAAATAAAATGCAGAAATGAGCAAAAATCTCACAAGAGGGAATGGAACAATGCAGCAGAGATGTGGTGGTCCAAAGTCACGTTTACGCTGCGTGATCATGTCTGCTTCAACTTGTCATTATTTGCTTTGGAAGGGACAATGAAGATCTGGATTAGGTGGACAGATGGATCATGTGGCTGATCTCTCCACTAACCGATGGCTTTTAGGTTAGCACCAGCCTTTCAGTGCACTCACGGTAGCAGAAGGAGTGTCCAGTACCCTTGGCTACTTTTGGAAAATGGAAACTCAAAGAATAGTCGACCAAAACTGTGGAATTGGGGCCTAAACTGGCTCAGAACTATCATCTGACCCACCATGGATCTTCTGAAGGATTGGCTTTCCAGGAGGTGTTCTTGGAACTACAGGCTAAAGACCTCCGAGGAAGAAAATTGTTCTTGAAGAATTGATTTGAGGGTGGCCTTGTAGGGGTTCCTACAATCCCATACCTGGCAGAAAGTTAGAAAAAAATCTGGCCAACAATCTATGGTTCAGGTTAGTCTAGCTGTAGCCAAGACTTAACAAAGCTTGGTTTCATGGAACTACAGATTGGAGCCAGAAGTTGAGAAGGACATAGGTGTCGGTTCTTTCTAAAGTCAAATTCTTCAGAAAATGACGACAGGGTAAGCCTCAGAGCTATTCTGGCAACCCTACAGCAGGCACAAGCACAAACCTTTTGACCAACTGACTAAGGTCATGGTTAGTCTTGGTTATGGTTAGTCACTCTGAGGGCTTGAGGGTTGCCATCTTAGGGATTCTAGAAAGACAGACAATGAATTTGTGACCGTAAAGGACAGGCAACAAGTACCTTGGGAAAGAGCAGTTTCTTGTCATCGGCGTTTGGACGCATTTTCTTCATCAGGAGCTTTAAGCACACGTGAAGAACTGTAAGGTTTTCTACTCTCTTGAGAAGCCATTACTGCTGCAACCACATTACTTGGATAAGAGATTGGTGGATGGACTGGAAATTGCCGTGGACACTTCCAAGGAGCAAAGAAATAGGGCGACGTGATCCGCTTCCGTCTGCTGCGAGCCAGAGCAGTAATCAAACACTTGGGTGATAATAATTGCTGTGATTGAAGCCTCTATTGTAAATCTTACATCTAAGGGTGCTGCCACCCTTTTTTTTTTTTTTTCCAGCCGAGAGTGAAAGCCTGCGTTTCAAATCCCTGCCATCCACATCTCGATCAAGTGCAGGACAAGATTTTATACAGACAAAAAAAAAATGTGGAAAGCAAGCATAAAGAGGTGCTCTGGCAGCGGCGTAGTCAGACATCTTATGGATAAAAATGCGTGCTCAGGTCGCGGTTTACAAATTGGGGAGCAGATAACCAGGAAAAAAAAAATTATAAACGGGCAACACCTTATTGACACTGAGAGAACAGGTAGCAGGGAGCAGGTGGAGGAACAATTAGAAAGATGCAGGCACGCGCTGGAAAAGAGAGGAATGAAGATTAGCCGAAGTAAAACTGAGTATGTGTGTATGAATGTGAGGGGGGGGGGGGGGGGGAAGAGTGAAGCTCCAGGGAGAAGAGATGGCGAGGGTGGACGACTTCAAATAGTTGGGGTCAACAATCCGGAGCAATGGTGAGTGTGGTAAGGAAGTGAAGAAACTGGTCCAAGCTGGATGGAATAGTTGGCGGAAGGTGTCTGGTGTTCTATGTGACAGAAGAGTCTCCGCTAGGATATAGGGAAAAGTTTATAAAACAGTGGTGAGACGGTGGCGCTGAAGAGACAACAGGAAGCCGAACTGGAGGTGGCAAAAATGAAGATGTCGGCCATGATGTACGGATTAGAGACGGTGGCACTGAAGAGACAAACAGGAAGCCGAACTGGAGGTGGCAGAAATGAAGATGTTGAGGTTCTCGCTTGGATTGAACAGGTTGGATAGGATTAGAAATGAGCTCTTTACAGGAACAGCCAAAGTTGGATGTTTTGGAGACAAGGTTAGAGAGAGCTGTCTTCGATGGTTTGGACATGTCCAGGGGCGAGAGAGTATTGGTAGAAGGATGGAGCTGTCAGGGAAATGAGCGACAGGAAGACCAAAGAGAAGGTTGATGGATGTTATGAGGGAAGAGATGAGGACTGTGGGTAGGTAGATTGGCTTAGATGGAAAAAGATGACATGCTGTGACGACCCCTAACGGGACAAGCCGAAAGGAAAAGAAGAAGAAGAAGAAAAGGTAGCACCAGAATAGGACTAAAATGCGGCCAGTGCATTGTTAAGATGAAACAAATGTGCACTTGGGTAGCAGTATTCTTAGACAAGTAGATAAAAACACACGCTCCGGTAGGATCTTATTTTTTTGGGGGTGGGGTGGTGGTGGTTACATCATATCAAGACAAGCACATTTTTAACCGTGGACAAATGTGCACTCGGGGAGCTGTATTCTTAGACAAGTAGATAAAAAAAAAAAAAAAAAAAGACAATAATGTGCCCTCTGGTAGCCCCTTCACAACAAAGTGCTCTCGGTAGCAATACATTAAGACAATAGATAAAGATGTGTTAGCAAAAGTGGACAAACGCGCTCACTAAACTAGCTGTATTTAGGAAATAGCCGGATAAGAACGCACGCTACCGTAGCAGTACATGAAGACAACGTGGCAAAAAGGGAAAATTGAACACCAATATTGTTAGAAAATTCAATAAAGTCACATTCGGGCTGCGGCGTATCGAGCCACCCAAAGGACAGAAAAAAACTGCACTCAGGTGGCAACTTTGTAAGGAGTTTTTTTTTCTCTTATTACTCTACACGAGACTCTCCCGAAGTCGCCAGAGCCCGAAGTGATGCGGAAATGGAAAAAGGGAAGGCCGGAATCGGCACCCGGACGCACGACTTAAGAGCGTCAAGGCATCCGAGTGCGGAGTAATCAACGCCTAAAGGCAAGAAACGGTTGTTATGGTGATGGAGCTTTCTCGTCGTCGTCGTCGGATGGCCACGTTCATTCATCGGCGGCTAAAGGTGTCACGCTCGCCTCGACGCAAAAAGTTTGCACGCCGAGTGATTGCACACGCGAACGAAAATAGGAGACTTTTTTTTTTTTTTTTTTTTTTTTAACAGGGAAGTCACGTTCAAGATTGCAGCAGAGGGACTCCGGGTTTAAAAATAACTCTGGCGGATTTCTATTTAACTCCAGCGTATAGTCTCCTCCTCCGCCGATGCTATTTTTAGGCGGCCGCCGGTGCGCGTGAGCGTCTGTCTGCCACCTCGCCGCACGTGAGGACTCCGGCACGTGCGCTTCCTGTCTTCCCACGACGGAGGCTGCCAGCCGGCCGGCCGGCAGGGCTGCTGCGTCACGATGGAGGGATGGGTGCTGCTATGAATGGATGAAAAGAAGGAATGAAGGAGATGTGATTAAAGGGATTTTTTTTTTTTAAGGGGGCGGGCGCGTGATGGCGTTATTGGTCGGGTCAGGATTTCGGATTTTCATCTCCATCCAGGGTTAGGTTTGTAAACAAGGATTAAAGTTTGCAGTTGAGTCTTTTCAAAGGATTTCAAGCTCGGATAAAGGTTTTCGGTTTGGTTTCTTTTTTTTTTTTTTCCCCCCCGACACACGTAAATGAACCTCAGATGCGTCAAACCGCCACAGGGTACGGCAAACTAGCTCAATAACAGAATTTGCGGCGAGCATCGGCAGCCTTCGCAAGTAGCCGATACCTTGAAATAAAGCCGGCGAGACGGGCCGAGCGCTCCCGGCGCTGGAAAGTCTCCTTGTGATGAATGCGCGCATGTTTTTGTAAACTTCCGGCCAGTCTGAAACATCCCCATCCGTGTTTCGACGTGTGCCTTTCGACAACTTGTCGCCGAGTTTTCGTGTTCGCTACGGACGTCTCGGAAAGACAAACACAGCGAACGTACATATACGTGTATATCTTTTTAGTTAGGATGTAACGTATGTTTGCGCCCTCTATGGGGAACTATGAGACCGGGAGATTTCCCCGTAGGCGTCTGCTACGTACCCAGAGTTCCCCTGTTAGTAACGCATGCGCATTCATCACAAGGACACTTTTCAGCACGGGGGAGCGCTCAGACCGTCACCGATATCGGACCTACACTGAAGGCACACCCTCTTCTCTAACAAGGGTCAGGGGTTTCAGAATTGGGCGTCAAAGCACCTCAGGGTTGTACGGTTTCAATGTCTACTCGGCGGTTTTCCCCATTTTTTTTATCTCGTCAGACGGGAGCGATTTTCTGTCTTTGCTTCCCCATCTGGAGTTGGGCCGACGTGCGATCCGGCCTCTGCTGTTGCCGCTTTGCTTCTCAATCCCTCGCTATTTACATTTCAGTGCAGGGGGGGGGGGGGGTGAGTTGGGAGCAGTGCGGCCGGTGGGCGGCTGTCTGAAGCCCAGCGGGCGCCGTGGCAACGTCCCTCGCCATTTTATTAGGAACGTCTGCACGGAGAATGGCCAAGATGTCAAAATGTTCCAAGATGATGGCATTTTTTTTTACTAATATTGGAAACATTTCCTTTCTGTTTTCAACCAGATTGGACCTCAAACTATGGAACAAATGATAAATAAAACAAATTATACTTATTTATCTGGCATTTGCAGCACGCTGGATCAGCCGGTAAAAGCGTTGGCCTCACAGTTCTGAGGTCCCGGGTTCAATCCCGGACCCGCCTGTGCGGGTTTTGCATGTTCTCCCCGTGCCTTCGACCCTCTAAATTGCCCCGTCGCTGCGGTTGTGAGTGCAACTATGTGCCTTGCGATTGGCTGGCGACCAGTTCCGGGTGTACCCCGTCTCCTGCCCGTTGACAGCTGGGGATAGGCTCCGGCACTCCCGCGACCCTCGTGAGGATAAGCGGCTAAGAAAATGGATGGATGATCATAGTAATAATAGATATTTATCTTAACGGAGGGCCTCACATCTCAATACACTCATATTACGTAGCAGCAGTGTCTAGCATGAAAAAGAAATAACTTTTTGTGTCTCCCTGGTGGTGACATTTCGCACAAATGCAATAAAATCACTTGGCAACGACATCCTCATTACGGAAAAAGGGATGACGCTGACTAATTAGGAGCAAAAGGACACATGACAGTATGCAGCAAAGCAATTAGCTCGCAAAGTCTGCCAGTGTGCCCTTGCTTCCCTCTAGTGAAAGGAACGAAAAGTAGAAATTCGACCACCGCTTGACTGCAGTTGTACTGTCGGCCACAAGATGACAGCAAGCGCGCACCGGCAGAGTTTTTTTGCACGACTTCGGCGGGGTTTGTCCAGAAAATGGTCTCAAACTGCACAAAAAGTCAACACTCATGGCCAGAGAAACACTCTACCTTTAACTACTGTTACTTTGAAACACACTGCCGATTGATTAAAAAAAAAAATGCATTTTTTAAATTCAACAACAAAAACTTGCTTGTGTGTGTGTGTGTATATATATAATATATATAATAAAGAAATAAATATGATCCAAAACGAAATTAAAGAAACATACTGGATGATAAAAGCAATAAAATAATGGATGTTTTTTTTTTAATGTAGCCCAAAAAGTCTTGAAAAATACTTTTTACCTCACAATCCATCCCTCTCTCTCTCTCAAAACATTCTTTTAAGTATTTGCATCCTTGTGTGCCATCCATCCATTTTCTTTGCCTCTTATCCTCACGAGGGTCGCGGGGAACACTGGAGCCTATCGCAGCTGTCAACGGGCAGGAGGCGGGGCACACCCTTAACTGGTCGCCAGCCAATCGCAGGGCATGTAAAGACAAACATTTGCACTCACAATCACACCTACGGGCAATTGAGAGTGTCCAATTAATGTTGCCTGTTTTTGGGATGTGGGAGGTAACCGGAGTGCCCACCCGGAGGAAACCCACGCAGGGACGGGGAGATCGTGCAAACTCCACACAGGCGGGGCCGGGATCGAACGCGGGTCCTCAGAACTGTTTACCAGCTGCCCACCGTGCCACGCTCCAATTAACAGGTTCCTTTTTGACCAGTCACCCATTTTCATGGCATTTAATAAATAGAAGTAGTATTAGTAGGAGATATGTTAAATGTATTTTGCGCTGGAAATCGCTGCTATAATCTAAAATGAAGTCTTGAGTTGTCTTAAATTAGCCAAACAAGCGCGTTTGTTGAATACCAAGCCGAGTCTTTCGCCCTCTATCTGCACGCCAAGTGGGGGGGGGGGGGGGGTAGTTGAAATCATTTGCATTTGATGTGTTTTTAACTCGTGATCCAGCGTGCCATTGTGTTCGATTCTTGAATGGCGTCTTTGTGGTCCTCCACACTAGACTATTTGATGCCCCTCGCCCGGTGGGGAGGACCCCAATAGCGGGAGTCGGGGGAAACATGACTGCGGTTGTTTTTTGTTTTTTTTTTTTGTATTCACACCCAAATTAGTATTTCGGGTAAAACGGGGTCCATCGGGACATGCGGGTGACAAAGGAGGCGTGGCGGGGGGAGGAGGGGGAATAACACAGACATCAACAAAGATCTTCTGTCTCCGTCGTCTTAAGGCGACAACGTCCTCCGACTCACATTGACTTTGGTGTGTTGAGAAAAAAAAGTGTACTTACACATGAACGTGAGAATGTTCGTAACCTGCGATTATTATTTTGTATTATCACAACCGTAGCACTGCAACAAAAAGAGAAGGTGATGCCTCCTCAATCAAAAACTTAAAAAAATCTGTCCTTGTATCTGCTTAATTCTGAAAATTTGTCTGTGAGCAGCAAGCCCTTCTGCATACAATACTGCAATTCAGCTAATTTACGTAACTGCTCTAGCAAAGACATGACTAGCATAGCCAAATAGGTAAGCAGAGCTGCAGTGCTAGCACGTTTGGCATGAAAAACACAGCAACACTCGCTCAGACGGCGGGCTATGTTGTCGACGCGGAAGCTGAGGGTATTGGTCGCAGGCGTCGCGAAGTGCTGCCTTCGCGAGTGAAATTAGGAAGTGGAATCGTGATGGGAATGTGCCGGTGTGTGCGTACATAGCGCGTTTGTGTATCAGTGCGCGCTTTGTGCACTTCCCGTTGGCAGCTGAGCTCTGCAGCTGCGCGGCGGCCACGTCTGCGGAGCCCGAAGCAGACCTCGGAAAGCTTTTGTGCTCACCTGATTGATCTCTTGCAGCGGCCGCACCGGCCCAGACGGGGGCCGACCGGGAAGGCCCGGGACCCGGAAACAACGGAGCCAGTGTTCCTCGGAGGAGGAGGCCCGCCCGCAGGTGGCTGGACCCGGGCAGACCTAACCTCGTCGCGTGCCAGCGACTTGCCCTCGACACAAACGAGGCTTCCCCGGCAACGCCGCCGCCGTTCAGGGAATGACCGCGAGCGGCGGCCACAGTGTGAGGCGCATCTGCACCATCTTGCCCGGTGGTCTCCCAACCGGTTTTGTGCTCATGCCAAGGTCCTGCGCAACAGGAGTCATGCTTTGGTGGCACGTTGGTACCAAGGAAATGCAGTATGTTGAAGTGTGTGGAGGAGCTTCGAGTCAGACAAGGCAAGAAGTGTTTGTCTATCGTACATCACGGTCAGCATGAATATTCCGAAAAGTTTGATCCAAGGGAAAGGGAATTGTCCAAGAACTGATCCTTGAGGGACCCCATATGTCATTGATCGGAACCATTTCAGGACTGTTCCATTGACTCCACTGAGTCCAAAGTAGTACTTTTGCACCAACCTGTGGCATCCGGGTTCCAATGGACTGTGTTGACTAGGGAAACTTAAAATGGTGCTTTGGCCCCATGTTCTGACATCTTAGTGCGAGGAACTGTGGTGCAATCTGTAGAGAATCTTCATGTAGCATTTTTCACCCTCGTGACATTTTTTGGGCCAATGAACCGTGTTGAAATGAGCTTGAGGAGCTTCATTTAGTGCTTTGACGTCATCTCGAAGCCAAGGAGCTATGTCAAAGTGATTACAGGAGCTCCGAGCTTTTCTTTGCCACCATCTTGTGGACATTTTTCAGTCCCATTTTGGTGGGAATAGAGCTTCTTCCCGGGCACTGAATTGCTCAGGCATCTTGGTGGAGCTATGACAAAGTGAGTTGAGGAGGTTCATTTCGTTCTTTGGCCCCTTTTTGTGACAGCGCTGCGAATCGTATTGAAGTGGTGATTTGGGCAAAATGTGTACATTTATAAATAGAAGCTGACCATCTGTTTCAGTTTGGCAAATATTTTCTAAATATTGTTTTTTTCCATCGGTGGTATTCCGTTGGTTTCAGAGCCGTCTTCTCGACGGGATCTCGGCAGGAGTGCTTAGACGAGAAGCGAGTCAGTCGTACAGTATTTTTAATTACGCTCTCGAGGATTACGAAGGCGCCTGAGGGCCCGGCAACGTAACGCCGAGACGCTCGACTTCACCAGCGTTTGACCTTGGCAGGAAATTTTATTTCCATACACAACAAAAGTGCCTCTCGTCCTTCTTTGTGTGGTTATTTTCAGGTGGGCGTTGTCCGCGTCCCCGGCCGGTCCGGGCTCGGCACGGGTGTCGGAGTTAGCAGTTGCCCGGTGTTATTTCGGGTGACCCGCCCCCACCCAGGGGAGAAAGTGGAAGTTGCGCGCGTCAGCAGGACTCTCGCGGGCACGCATGGCCTCGCCCCGCTGTTCACACGGGCGATGTTTGCACGGGGAATTATTTTCCAGTCGGCGTGGCCCGTGAGAGAAGGGCACTCGTCCTCTAAACAAACCTCACCCGACGGCGGCCTCCCGCCACCATGAGAGTGTTTGCTTTAAAAAAAAATGTTTTAACAGCAACTGAAGCGATGCGCGCCGGGCACTTTGCGGTCGTTACAGGACAAAACATGATGACAGATTCACGTACGATGCTGTCACTATCGGCCCTTTGGCACAAACCCGCAAACACACAAGATAAGCACTCATAATGAGACCCGGTGAAGAAATTCAGATGTTACAACACCGTACTTCAGATTGTTGGATGACAAATTACTTTTTTAATTTTTTCGGAGCAATTTTTATGGAGCAGCTGGTAAAGCGTTGGGCTCACAGAGGACCCTGAGGACCCGGATTCGATCCCGGCCCCGCCTGTGCGGAGATTGCGTGTTCTCCACGTGCCTGCCTGGGGGTCCTCCGGGCGGGCACTCTGGTTTCCCCCCACCCCACATCCCAAAAACATGCAACATTAATTGGACACTGTAAATTGCCCCTTGGTGTGATTGTGAGTGCGGCTGTTTGTCTTTACATGCCCTTCGATTGGCTGGCGACCAGTTCAGGGTGTACCCCGCCTCCTGCCACCCTGACAGCTGGGTTAGGCTCCGGCACTCCCCGTCTCCCTCGTGAGGATAAGTGGCAAAGAAAATGGATGGATGGAGTTTTTGTTTTTAGGGAACTGCACATAGCAGGAATGTGTAAATTGTGTGATATGACCCCCAGGCCTCTAGTTGGCGATGACTGCCTTGTATGTGTGCATATGTGCACGTTGCGGAACAGTTTTTCTTTTTCAAGCAAGATTAATTGGCATCACTGCATCCGCAGAAATAATCGAAACAAATATTTTTGTTCTTTACGTATCTGAAAATCAGAAAAATGTCCCTCGTGTCAAAAAAACAAAAATTACTAATGAGCAGTTCATGTAGCCGCTGACGGTGTAATGGTACACACGCCTGCCTTTGGTGCGGGCAGCGCGGGATCGATTCCCGCTCAGTGACTGTGTCGATATCTGCCCTGCGACTGACTGGCATCCAATTCAGAGTGTCGTCTGCCTTTCGCCCGAAGCTAGCTGGGATAGGCTCCCGCTTACCCTCCACCCTTGTGAGGATAAGCGGCTTGGACAATGACATTTCATGTCATTAGGGTCGCTCCCAGATGATTTTGGGCGAGAGGCAGCGTACCTCCTGGACTCGTCTTCTGCCAATCACAGAGTACCAAACAGCGCAAAGTTAAATACAACCGAACTGTATTTAGTACGTTTGCCCTACTGGATCAAACCATAACAAAAGAACTTTTAAAGCACAACTTTGAAGCATTTATTCATAACCGTTCTTGTTCAACCTACGAATGCCTTTATCTTGCCAATGTCAATTCCACTCTTTGCTGAAAAAAAATCTCATGCTGGTGCGCAGTCAATCTTCGTAGTGCAAATGCGGAGAACCGCGCGTTGACGTCCCAAAGACCACGTCGTCGCCTCGTCCTCCCCTCGGGTCGCTCGCTCCCCGGACAGACACAACGGCGCTCCGTCCATCCCGCCTGGAATCAATAAGCACTCCCAGCCCAAAGTGTCTCCCGTCTGTCTGGCCGCCGTCCGCGCGTCTTCCGTCTCCGCCGAGCTAGCTGGACGGCGGCGCGACACCGCAGCGGGCCTCATTCGTTTCCAATTGGCGGACGCGACGGCGAACACGTGCGCTCCTCGAACGCGTGCCGTGACTCCCGAGTATTCACCCCGGCGTGCGTGTACTCTGATCACATGCGACCGCTTTCATTTTTGGATAACAGATTGTGTATCTAAAGCAAGCCAATAGCTTTGCCCGAGTCTGATTAGCTTAATGCTAACACCAAAAAAAGCCAAACTGCCATAGACGGGTTACTCAATCGCATTGATGTCTCCGGCTTTCAAAACTTTAAAGAATTAAATTAATCGAAGACAATTGGGGGAGCCACAGATGTAGACAGATGATATCCATCCATCCATCCATTTTCTTAGCCGCTTATCCTCACGAGGGTCACGGGAGTGCTGGAGCCTATCCCAGCTGTCAACGGGCACCCTGGACTGGTCGCAAATCGCAGGGCACACGGAAACAACCAGCCGCACTCACCATCACACCTAGGGGCAATTTAGAGTGTCCGATTAATGTTGCATGTTTTTGGGGTATGGGAGGAAACCCACGCCGGTATGGCGAGAACATGCAAAGTCCACACAGACGCGGCCGGGCTTGAACCCGTGACCTCAGAACTGTGAGTCCAACGCTTTCCAGCTGCTCCACCGTGCCGCCCTATCGTAATACAGGCATGTTATTTATCCTCTGTGAAGAAGGATTAATATTGCAGTTTGCTCAGGAGCTGTGACCGTCCCCGGTATCCGTGTTCCTGGACTGTACTGCGTCCAGGTGGCCGAGATGCACACACCGGAAGGAGGAGCACGACGTCCATCGAATTGAAGCTAAAAATGCGGCAGAAATTGTTTTATGGAATCATGTCATAACTGTGGATTCACTCAATCGCACGGTCCGCCATCTTGTTCTCTCTTACGTCGCTTAATTGTGAATACGTTTTGTTGTTTTACTCTGAGAACATCTCGCAAAGTTGCTGTTCGCGGGCTGCCGTCCCCGCCATGTGTTTTTTGGACTCTCAAACCGCAAGAATGCTCGGCTCCGGGTCGATTTACGTCACGCATCTCGGGCCCGCTTTTTCCAGCTCCCGGTAGGAGTGCGATGAGGTAAACAGCGAGAAGAAAAACAAGCCAGAGCAGGTTTCTTTTCTTTTTTTCTTTTTTTTTGTGAATGGGACTTTCTCTCTCTCTCTCTTTCTTTCTCTCTCTCTCTCTCTCGCTCTCTTTTTTTTGTGAATGAAAAACAACTGGAAAGTCCTGCACGAGCCTTCCCCCCCCCCCCCCCGGACTCTTTTTGGCAGCGGCGCCGATTGGCTGCCGGGCCCGCAGCCCCACCCTTTTTCTCCGCCGGGAAGCGCTCGCGATTGGCTGGAGGGCGGGGCTCGGCCTTCATTCATAAGTCGCAGCATTCACAAAGGCTTGAAACTGGAGACCCGAAAGAGGAAATGCACTAATCACGAAGCTCCTTTGACAAAAAAAAAAAAAAAGAAAAAGAAAACGCAGGTTGAAGTCGATCGTTGAATCCCTCGGAACAGATTTTGTCGAGTTTAACTTTTAAGTGTTGAATTCGACACAAAAGCAGTGATAAGCATGCTGTGCAGTCACTGACCATTACTTCCCCTCGGCGGTTTTTTTTTTTTTTTTTTTTTTGTGAATGGAGCTTATTATGCATGCATCCTCCACGCAGCTCCATTCACCTCCTCCTCCTTCTCGTCCCCTCCTCCTCTTCCTCGCTAGTCCTCCACCTCCTCCCTGGTCAGGCTTTTTTTTTTTTTGTTTTTTTTTTGTGTGTGCAGGCTGCATGCGCGGCTCCGTTCCGCTTCGGCCCAAATGACCGCAGACGGCTGACGGATGGACCGGATCATGGATGCATATTTGGACCAGCAAGTGCCTTTCACGTTAGCAAACGTACGTATGCTTCCGGATGCACTTTTTTTTTTTCTCCCGCAGACGTTTTGAGGCTTTTTTTTTTCTTCTTTTTTTTGCGCCATTGCACGACGACGAGTTCGGGTTCCGCATGCTTTGGATCGAAACCCTACTCTTTTTTTGTTGTCTTTTCTTTTTATAAACTTAAAGTAGGACCAAGTCAAAGCTTTTCGTGGTGTTGGTTCCATACACCAAATGGTCACTTCTCCCCCCCCCCCCACCCACCTCTCTCTTTCAAAACGTCTGCTGATTTCAAGAACCCACTCAAGTTTTAAACGCATGATGATATTTATGTTTATTATAAATATGTGAGTTGCAAGCGTCAAAGTGTTCATCTGTCAACGTGCGCGTTTTGTGTTTGGTCGTGCAGAAGTCGCAAGGAAATGGGCCCCCAAATAGACTCTTGATGGCCGCCAAAAGGAAATACATGGACACAGAATTGCCCCCTCAGGAATCCGAAGGTACGCTCCACTTGACTTTCCAAATGTCTTTGTTTTTTTTGTTTTTTTTTAAATCCTCTTCCGATCTGGACTTATGTGCCTTGTCCTCCCGCTTCTGTTGCAGACCTCTTCCAGGATTTAAGCCAACTCCAAGAGACGTGGCTGACAGAAGGTACGATTTTGTTTGTGGCGGCTTCCGGGAAGCGATTAAAATGTAATCGAGGAGCTTTGTCCTTTCGCGGCGATCGCATTATGGATTTTCTTTTTTTTTGATCGGAGATACAAAGGTAGCTGTTGTCGGGAGCGCTGGTGGCCCAATCGGCGTGTGGCTGACTCATGGGAGTCACTTGTGTTCAATATTTGTTATGGTTAATAGATCATCAAGCAAGGTTTTTTTGGGGGTTGTAAAATGGCCTTGATGACGTGAAAGTCATTTTGTTGGGTTTTGTGTTTTGCTCATGCATGCATGACTTGGCACAAATGTTTAAAAGAAAAAAAACATGTCACAGTTGCGAGGTTCAGGGTTTGAATCTGGGCTCCCCGCGTATTCCAACTTCCTCCCGCATTCCCAAAATATTCACGTGAGCGTTATCGAAGTCTCCGAATTGGCCAAGGAATGCGAGCGCGAACGCTCGTTTGCGTAAACCGTGCGATCGTCAACGTCACCCCGCCGCCCTAATGACCGAAAGCGCGAGAATGTTTTCACCGTGATGTCACGTTTAGCGCCGGGTGGCAAATGCCGGGGCGGCGCCATTATAGCACGCAGACCCAACTTGTCGTTTGACCACCGAGAAAAATGGCTTTATTGATGATTTTTTTTAGTCTTCGATCTCGCCGGAGTTTGAATGTGCGACGTGTCTTGCGACCTTTCTCGTGTTTTTTTTTTTTTTTTTTTTAAATCGTTTGCAGTTCAAGTCGGTGGAAGTCTAATCACCGGATGGATGGACGTAAAGGTTGAGAAAGGACGTAGGAGCCGGGTTGTTTTAGAAGCCGAGCCAGTTCTTGCTGTGAACAAGAACATTCAACACGCAACACAATTTCTTTTTCTTACTTTACAAAGACTAGGCAATCGCACAATTAAATTAAACGTAAAGAACTCAACAGTGCATGATTAATTCCTTGCAGCTCCTCCTGGTGTGTGCAAATTGGCCACCGGATGGCAGTATAATAAGTCAAGCAGGTACAAACGAAGAAGACATCCACAACAACTTTTACTCTGTAAACTGCAGTAACATTTATATTATGTTTTCTTGCATAAGATAAAGTATACACACCTGTAAGTATTGCTCTAGTGCAGGTCTACATGTGTTGCGCCACCATTTGAGTTCAAATATCAGTTTCTGCCACATAGATGCTGTTTACTTACTGAAAAAGTTTAACCCTTTTACAATCTTAACTTTTAGATTTGTCTTTATGGTATTACGCTCATTTATTTATGTACAAATCATCCAGTCGTACATTCTCTATCTGGGTTTGAGTCAATGCTTTATGAAACTTAAAGAAAATATATTTATATATATTTTTTAAGCGAGACTACAACTAAGACCTTCAACTACAAAGCCAGCCTGCCATTGTTGCCCGTTTACTGCCTCTCGTCTTTTGTGTTTTGTGTGCTGCGGGACTCCGGTGTGAAGTCAACTTGTCACTTTCGACGCCGCATGTGAAAAGGGGAGACGCCGGCGTGGGCACGTCTTTGTCAGGCCGTTAAAAAACGACCCCCCCAAACTTTGCCAAGACGTGACGTCAGAGGCGAGCGCACTATTGTTTTTTTACGCCGCGCTTTTTAATACCAGAGAAGTCAACACCTTGGTTTGCAAATTTAAAATTTTATTTGAAAATATATCATGAAAAGAAGACAAAAGGTGAACAGGAAGTTTTCTCTAAATGCCAGCCCACAGCTAAAATCTGTTTTTAAAGGAGGGGATTTTTACCTGTAGCTTGACAGTAATGCTGGATGACTTTATAGGAATACACAAATAGGCGTGTGTTTGCAAATAAAAAGAATAAACAAAGTCATGTCAGCAGCAGGAGAAATCTTATCAACATTTTTTCTTTTTTTTTCCAGGATTGAAAAGTCAAAATGAATATTTTGCTTAGGGGAAACCATAATTTAAAAACAAATCTAACAATGAATAAATAACAAAAGATTCTGCAACAGAAATTTTTTTCTGTTGCTCTTTGAAATATACTTTCAAATATTTTTGGTTTTGATATTTCAACTTAAAATTTTGGCCCCCAGTACAATAGATGTGCCTGATGAATGTATTAAATAGATGATAGGAAAATAAAAGTAAAAGAACAAAAGTAACATGACCAGCAGATTGCTTTTTCTCATAATTTTCTTTTCCGAAATAATTCTTTTGTAATTTACATAAAAATTGTTTTTCCAATTTTTTAAGCTTTTCAAATGGTTTTTCAATGAGGTTTTTAAAACGTATACTTTATCATTTTGATCCGCAGAATAACAGGAAAATAATAAGTATTGCACCTCAATAAAACTTATTAAAAAAAAAAAAAAACACACATAGAGTAACACAGCCCAAACCTGCAAAACCGCACATACGATTTAATCAAAAGAAATAAATTCACAGCATAAAATCCACAGCAAAATATCCCTTTGATGATAGAGCGTCCGAAAAATTTGCTGTTGCCCCGTGAATAATCATAATTCTGATAATAACTAGGGGAAAAAAGTCATGTGAGCTATTGACTTATTTTGGTGATCACATCCCGGCTCAACACGGACGGCAGCAAAGATGTTATTTAACTTTAAATAAGCGGCTTGCGCGCAGACCTTTTCCTTTTCCTGTCGCATTAATTAAAGACTTTATCTCCAGCGATTGCACTTGTGAGGGATTTGCCCGGATTGTAAACGCCGGGGAAGCTGTGGGTTTTTTTTTTTTTAGTTTTCATTTTTTTTTCCTTTTTGCGCACGATGAGGAGGAGCGCGGAAGCGGCGGATGGCGAACGTCGGGGAGCTTGTTACGTCTTGTCTTATTGGCCCTCAGGTTTATACACCCTGGAACTCCCACTAGGATTGGAGGGGGGGGTGGGGGTCTAGTGTGCATGTGTGTGCGTGTGTTGATTGACAAACACAATTTCATTCTTGTGCTGACTTGCACGTCAAAGTTCCTGCAGGCGCGGAAAGTAAAGTACAAAAACTCTGCACTGCTCTACTTTTCCGGTATCGTACTTGAGTATTACATTTTCAGAGGAATTTTTTTTTTTTTTAAATCCGTACATTTCAAAACACCAAAATTTTTTACTCCTGACTTTGCCCAAATAAGCTCATTATTTTAACAGATTCATGGACGCAAGATATACGCAATAAAAAAACGCCAAAGACGGGATAATGAGTTGTCCTTGACGGATGTTTGAACACAAATGGTGGCACAACACGTGTAGATGGACAATGTAGCAAAACTCGCTCGCATATATTTTTTTATCCTCTGCACAGAATGACTACTATAACTGTTGTTTACTGAGTAAGTTGTTAAATTCTATTTGTGTGTGTCTATGTCTTGATTATTAAACTGTCCCCTGGGGTTTATCAAGAGTAAAATATTTGTTTTGAGTAACCAGCATGGAGACGGAATTAATTAAACTCGGGTGTCAAGGCACTCAGCTCGTAACCAGCAACTTTTTCCCCCCTCATTATGTCAAAAGATCAAAAGGGGTACTGCATATATTTGACAGTTGACATTTACCATTTTGTTTTACCTTTTGTACTTAAGTACATTTCATAAATAGTATTTTGACGTGCAGGAGTCAATTCTTTTTGTGCTTGTACTTAAGTACAAAGTAATTTTGTCACGCTGCAACACACAGCAGATAGGAAGTGAAGCTCATCCTCATCGTCACGACGGGTCTGGTTCGCGATCAGGTCCGCTTTCACCCCTGCCTTTTTCCAATCAAGCTCGCCGCCGACGACCGGCGGATGCGCGCGGCCAAACGTCCGACGCCGGCGTTGTGTCCTTTCTCAAAAATGCCAAGTCGAGCCCCAAAGCGAAACAGTAGTAACTTAACGGGCGGGTAATGTTGTTTTTATGAGGTCGCAGCGGGCCGCGGGACGGGACGTTGCATAAGAAATCAATGGTGTGCGTCTGAACTGCAAAAAAAAAAAAAAAAAAAAAGTGTCATCCGGTCATCTGCTTTTCTGTGTACAGGAAGGAGGAGTGCGATGACAAGAAAAAGTGAATTATTTTATTAAATATCGGATTTCCTCTTTTTGTGCTGGCTGCCTGCTGTTCATCTTGGCTTCACACTGTGGACTGGGACAACTTTAAGACCAAAATCGTGGACTCTGGGTTTAACTGGGTTTACCGTAGGATCCAGAAATCAATTGGGACTTAGAATCGCTATGAAACAATCTTCATCATGCCCACCACCGAGGGTAGCGTAGTAGTCACAGAAAGGCCTAGAAATGGCCGGACGTCCTTGGTCGTTTTCATGTATCAAACACGTGAATTTGGCTTTTCGACTCCTCGCTCGAGATCAGCAATCTGTGCAAAAAGCATTGAAACGGGAGACAAAATATCTTTGCGGTACCGCGTTGGCGTCCGCGCGACACATTTGCTCGTATTTAGCTCGGATTCTAATCAATTCTGATTCGACGGGGCAGCTGTTTATGTTTGAGTGCAGAGATCCAGACCGACTGAACTGGCTGTTCTGGCTCAACGAGCCGGGAAACGTGCCAGGAGCCGTGACATAGCGCCGGCTCGGATGCCGCTTGTCACTGTCGCGCTGAATTTGTTTAGCTAACCCGTGGTGGTCTGGGTTCCGTCAATATCGCGCGTGAAGAAGCGCTGATGAAATAAAGTAAGAGCTGGTTGGGGGGGGGGGGGGGCACGGCAGGCCAAATTGTTTTGTCACATGAGCGTGGGGCAGTCTGGACTTTGGGCGGGTAGTTTGTGAAATAATCCAACAATTTGATACCTTTTACCTCTCAAACAAGGTGGTAAAATGTAAATTTAAAAAGTGAACTGTTTCCAAAAGGCATGACAGGCGCAAACGTAACGCTGCTCATCACCAAAAGAACACCGTCCCGACAGTGAAGCGTGGTGGTAGAGGGAATTGTGAACAGTTCCAAAAAGCAGCCACTGTTGGTACAAAACCTTCAGAATTCTGGTAGAAAGGAAAAAATAAAATAATGGAAAAAGAAAAACATTCCTTCAGCTGGAAACGGGGCAAGACTCGAGGTAGAGGGAATTATGAACGGTTCCAAACAGCAGGAAGTGTCATCATAAAACCTTCAGGCTTCTGCTGTAAAGCAAAAAGGAAAAAAAATTATATATATTCAAATGGACTGGGGCATGAGTCATGCTGAAGCGAATTATGAATAATTGCAAGCCTTAAGGCTTCTAAGCAAAACCAAAACTTTTTCTTCCACTGGAACTGGGCCTCTGGCAAGGGGGAGGGAATTATGAACAGTTCCAAATAGCACTCAATTTTTATATGAAGCCCTCAGACCTCTGGTAGAAAGTTTAAAAAAATTGTTTTGGGTTTTTTTTTTTTCAAATGAAATTGAGCCCTTAGTCTAGGTGGAGGGAATTATGAACAGTTCCAAAGAGGGTTCACACAAAATCTTTTGGTTTCTCATAAAAAGCAGAAAAGTCTACTAGGGAAGAGGAAATGTATTTTGGATCAATCGGAGACAGTTTAAATCTTGGCATGTGAGTACTAATTAACATAACAATAACATTATGAATATCATTCTGAAAATGAGCACTCCCCAATTATTAGAGGGTGTGCGCACTTGTGCACCCACATAATTTCAGTTGACGTTTTTAAATTGCATTATACATGGCTCATTTTTAAAATATTTATCTTTGGCTTATTTTATTAATATAAATCTAAAAGTACCACAACAACCACATTTCTATTAGTTTCCATTGACTTGGGAGACCCGAACAGGAATTGTCAGCGCGCACGTGCGCCATCTCGTCGCGATCAGCGATTCCGGGCCGCCGTGGGCCTTTCAAAAGCGTCCGATTTAGTGAATGAAACTCATCCCGGGTGGACGTGAATGAGTCCAGTCAGCGACGGCGGCCCAGGTGCAAGCGGCCTCAGACAGGCGCTATTGTGCTGCGGGCCGGCGTTAGGAATCCCCGTCCATTCACCATTGTGCTGCGTGGACGCGGGGTCGCGCACACACACACACGCACGCGCGCAGGTTGGAAATGAGTGGCAACACGCCGCTGGGGGGGGGGGGGGGGGGGTGTCAGAATCCTCCCGCCGGGCCGTGAGCCCGTAGTCGTGTTGTTTGCCGCTCTCGAATGAATGAGCTAAACGCTGGACAGAAAGAGTTTGATGTGACTTTCCGTTGCGTTGGGTTCACACTTACTTCACAGAAAGGGAGGGGGGTCGGGGTAAGGTCTCAAGTCTGGGTTCAGGTTTCAAAATAGGGTTTCGGTCTGGGGTAGAGGTTCGCTGAGGAGTTTGAAGCCTTGGTCGGGGTTAGTCCACAAGTCTGGTTTCAAATTAGAAATTCAAGCTAAGGTTGGGGTTTCAAAACTAGATCAGGCAGTAAAACCTGGGTTAAGGTTTTAGGTCAAGGTCCGGCTTTCAAAATAGAGTTTTCAAGTCTGGTTTCTAGACTGGATAATGCTTTTAAAGCCGTTATTAAAGTTTGAAACCTTGGGTGAGCGTTCAAGACCGTCATCTTAAAACTGAAATTGTGGCTTAAAGTCTGGCGTTGTGGTCTGGAGTCAAGTTTCTGGATGGTTTTTCAAATCAGGGTTTCAGGGTCGGCTTACTGTTTGAAGTAAGGATTTGGTTTCAAAGTTGGGCAGAAGTGAGAAACCGTCGTGTGGTTTTTATGCAAATTGTCAGAACTGTGACGTCAGATTTCCGGAAATTCATCAGCCCCCGATGACGGAAAGGTTTGATTTCACTCGTCTGTTTCCCTGAAAAAGTCCCTCATTAAGTTTGATAAGTTTTCTTCTCTTCTGCTTCCAGCTCAGGTTCCCGACAGCGACGAGCAGTTTGTTCCGGATTTCCACTCCGAGAACTGTGAGTACTTTTGGCTTTCTTTGTCTTCTCAGAGCTCCTCGATCCGTTTTTTTTTTTTTTTTTTTTACCCCCAGAGATTTTATTGTTTATCTCGTGTGATCTGGTGTCACTAGACCTGCCCCGTGTTGTTTCTGGCCCACCGTCGGGACGGCGAGGTCAAACGTGGGCCAGCGGAGGTGTCCGCGGGGGTCGCTGTGATGGGGGAGGGGCGGGGAGGGGGGAATAATTCCATGATGTCTCTATCCCGAGCGGGTTTGGAACCCTTCACTGTATAATCTTTCCGCCGGACAAAAGCCAGGACGCCAAAGGGCCTCCGTATTGTGCTGTGCGGTCCGCCATTTGCATGCCCTCGAAAAGCCGAGAGGGTCCGGCTCAGGAAACCGGTAAACAAGCGGATTCAGGTCCAAAGATGGGCTTTGTGTTGGTGGAACCACGTAAAAAAAAAAAAAAAAAGGAAAGCAACCGATTTGAATGAGCTTCCCTTTTTGTTAACAATGGCGCTTCAGGGTCTGGGGGGGGGGGCACCCTTGTACAAACATCTTTATGAAAACGTTTGGCAGCTCGGAGCAAGCGGGGGACTCGAGTCACACGATGTGACTCGGCTCACGTGACTTGACTTGGGTGAAATGTGGAAAAACTGGACTAGACGGACTCGAAACGCACGATAAGTCTTTGAAAATCTGCAATTTCAGCATGACGTCATATTTTTTTTGTTCACGATGTGACTGGTATGTAACTTAAAATATTTCCACCTCTGATATGTTGTGACCGAGCAAGATCATACGACTTGACTTATTTTATGATTCCGCTTGAATTGAGTTTTGCTACAATAACTCGGGACTTGCTTGAAACCTGCCGGTTTCAAACTTGAGACTTATGATACGACATTTATGTTTTTGATGTGATTGACCCCCGCCTCTGTCTTGCTGGGAAAGAATTGACAGCTTTCGGCCGGGGTCACTTTGGCATCCTGCCCCGCGGTCTTTGGTGTGTAAACACGGCGCCATTTCATCCCCGCATGCGTCACGATGCCACGGCCGCAACATTGTCGCCGTCCATTAGGCCGCAAAACACCAAAGGGGGCGCAGATGAACCCGAGGGCGCGCGAGGGGAGGTCATGTCTACTTAACCCCCTCTGGGCCGGTCCACCAATGGGCTCGCCCGCCTGACGCTAACTGCTGACCCGAGCGTGATTTGCGGGGTCACCGGGGGCCACCGCAGTTCATTGAAAGGCGCGGGGACGCTTTTGTGTTGACAGACGGCGTCCCGGCTGCTCACGCTCACGCCGACTCTTGGACTCTGACCGCCGACACGCAAGGAGCGGCTTGTTCGAGAAGATTTCGCGGTTTTGACGACTCGCGACTTGACAGCTGAAAGACTCTGTGGTTGGTTTGGCCCACTGCGCCGCCGAGTCTTACCCAAACTTTATGGAGCCGAGGCACACATTTTGCAGTCCAGGGGGGTGGGTGGGGGAAGAAATACAACACACACGTCGCAATACATTTCTTCTTCTTGTCCTTTCGGCTTGTCCCATTAGGGGTCTCCACAGGACTGTCCGAACTGTCCTCATGTCCTCCCTCACCACATCCATCCACCTTTTCTTGGGTCTTCCTCTCCCTCTTTTGCCTGGCAGCTCCATCCTCAGACTCTCTCGCCCCTGGACATGTCCAAACCATCGAAGTTTGCTCTCTCGAACCTTGTCTCTAAAGCATCCAACTTTGGCTGTCCCTCTAATGAGTTCATTTCTAATCCTATCCAACCAAACGAGAACCTCAACATCTTCATTTCTGCCAGCTCCAGTTCTACTTCCTGTGCACCTGTGTCTCTAATCCGTACAGCATGGCCGCCCTCACCACCGTTTTATAGACTTTTCCCATCATCCTAGCGGAGACTCTTCTGTCACATAGAACACCAGACACCTTCCGCCAACTGTTCCACCCCGCTTGGACCCGTTTCTTCACTTCCTTCCCACACTCTCCGTTTGCTCTGGATCGTTGACCCCAAGCATTTGAAGTCGTCCACCCTCGCCATCTCTTCTTCGTGTAGCCTCGCCCTTCCCCCTCCTCCCCTCCCATTCACGCACATATATTCCGTTTTACTTCGGGTAATCTTCATTCCTCTCCTTTCCAGTGCGTGCCTCCATCGTTCTAATCGTCCCGATACATTTACACGTGTAATAAAGTGTGGGAAACACAAGACTTGAAGTCAATATTGATTGAAAGGATAACAACAATAAAGACTATTTTAGTCACTCGGAAGCTACAAAAAAGTCATTTTTGGAAAGAGCGGATTCAAATACGATGACTAGATAAAGGCTAGATTTTTTTTGTTTTTGTTTACAAGCTTGTCTCTGTCGTCGCTTCCTCAAAGGATTCTGATTGATTGTCTGCTTTTTCTCGCACCGCAACGGACGATAGATTGAAACCGCTCGCAGTTGTCAACATTGTTGGCAATATTAAGAACGGAAATCGGGCCGGATTGGCCGCCAGACGTTAAAAGTTCAACCGACGCTGATAGCGAAAGACGAGTAACTGCGCAGGTGACTCACTTGTTATTGAAACTGGCATTTGTAGCGTGTGTATAAAAGCATAAAGGCAGACTGTAATCCGGGCTGGCGGGAGTATAATTGATGCCTCCGGACGAGCGCGGCGCCCTGGCGAGTTTGGATGCCGCGTCTGCTTCTTACCTGCACGGGTGTGGCTTCCACGAGGGTTTAAAAAAAACAAACACTTAAATAACACGCTGGAATGTCACACCGAGCGATTGTGCAATCGCTGCACATCTGTTGAAACGATCTCGTTCGCTAACTTGGCGGCTTTCGTCCGTTTTGTTCACGCCGTTCGCAGGCCACGGCGGTGTAGGGGAAAAAAAAATAATAATCTGGGCGGGTGTTGGGGTGCAGGGTACGTGTTGGAGTTGGTTGTCGGTTATAGTGCAATAACGGCCAGAAAATAAGAAATGCGTGGGTGTTGAACACTCTCTCCGGGAAAATTGTTGAACAATTCTGAAGCGCCGAAAGTGTGGATGCTAAAAAAAACAAACTGGAAAACACCCACATTACCCCGCGGGTGTTACAAAATGGGCGTGCAACATCCTTGTGCGCGTCTTCCGAGCCACGGAGACAAAGTGCACAAAATGTGTGAAAAACTAGACTAATATTTTTCCCGCTCCGGAGTCGCAGCGCTTTCCGGATTCCCGAATTTTTCTCGCGTGTGGAGGTCGCGAGCCGAGCGTCGACCGAGACGCCAAGAGCTGCTTTGTCTTTGTTTACACTCCGCGCGAGCCATTCATAAATTTTTCTTCCCCGCCTGCGTAAGAGGAAGTGTGCCTCTCCGCGGCTCACTCCTTCGCTCTCCATTCATAAAAAAAAAAAAAAAGACTGCACTGCCCCCCTCCCTCCGTCCCTCATCCTCCTTTCCAAGTGGATACTCTGAAGCCCTCCCTCCCTTCCTGTGTTGAATTCTCTCTCTTTCTCTCTCGAACACGCACACACACGGTTTGAGTGTTCCAAGATGTGAACTAATCCGGCGATTTCAGAGCTGTATGGGACGATTGTTTGGTTTTGTGCCTTGCAGTAATTACGTAGGAAGTTGAGGCCGTAGAGCGCCGCCGCTCTCCTTTATCGGGGAGAAGGCGCGAGCGAGGAGCCGCGGGAGTGAATGGCGGTGAAGGCCGGCGGAAGTCAACCGGAGCAGAAATACTTTCATAAGTTGGGTTTTTACCTAGGAATAGGGAAAAACAACTCGACGGCAGCTTTTCGTTGGCCCAGTCAGTGGTTCTGGTCCATTAATACAGGGCGACCAGGCGCGAGCGTGTCCATATTTGGCACCGGTTGCCGAGCAACCAAACGGGTAGGAGCCCGGCGGCCGTTTCAGATGGTTTGGACGTCAAGTAATCGCCATGGAAAGTGTCGGATTTACTTCCTGTGAGCAGGAGGAGGTGGGAAATGTGGCAAGGAAGTGTGGGCAACATGGTGGCATGGTGGATCTCGGACCCGCCTGGGTGTTCTCCTCGTGCCTGCGTGGGATTTCTCCAGGCGCTCCGGTTTCCTCCCGCATCCCAAAAACTCTAAATTGCCCATAAGTGTTATTGTGAGTGCGACTGTTTGTCTCGATGCGCCCTGCGATTGGCAGGCAACCAGTTCAGGGTGTAGCCCGCCTCCTGCCCGTCGACAGCTGGGATAGGCTCCAGCCCTCCCCGCGACCCTCGTGAGGATAAGCGGCAAAAGAAAATGGATGGATGGATGAAGGGAAGATTTCTGTTGTCAAAAATGGGGAGCACATCCACGATGGAAGGTTCAAGTCAAGCCGTGTCCATGATGACGAAGTTTCGAACGTTTAAAATGCGAATATTTTAAAGATCGTGATTAAATAACATTTTGATTGAAGGGCTATTTTTCCCAAGAGGAAGCACTTCAAAATATTTTTTTTTTTTTTTTTTTGGTCAAGTTAATGGTGGGGTGGGGTGGGGTGGGGTGGGGTGTGGTGAGCAGTTTTAAAGCTGCTTTGTTGGAAACATGACAAGAGGAATGTGCCAGGAATGTGAATCAGATGGGCCCAAAGTGCACTGCAAAAGCGGAATAATTTACCAAGTCAATTTATCATTTTTCTAGTGAAAAGCGTTCATATTTTAGGTCCGTTTTAAGAATCTCAAGTTGTTCCGTTCCCCCCCCCCCCCTGATTTTATTTTATTTTATTTTATTTTAAACAGCACAGAATAAGTTGTTTTAAAAATACGTGACCTTGATTTTAATCGGTCATTTTTCCAGTGTAGGCAGGAGTAATTTTAGCCATGCCCGTCATAATTCTTTGCAAGATATTTAGTGGACCGCCCGTTTTTGAAAAGCATTTCATGAAGGAGTCGCCCCCGCAGCGGCGTCTCTCGGGCCCGGTTCGCGGGGCGAGCGCCTCCCCCTTCCTCTCGTCCAAAACACGCAGCTCCTTCGTGTGGCCTTTCTCTTTTTCCAAAAACGCAAGCGTGAAAAAACAGCCAGGTGTCCGCCAGAAACGAGCGCCGAAAAACCACCAACGCGAACGCCTCCTTCCTGACACGTTTGCGGCCTCTCGAGTCAGCCGCAGCGCTTTTTATCAATGGCGCGCTTGTGAAAGGCCAGCTGAGGTTGGCGGGCCCTCGCTCGCGGCACCTGAGGGACCGCTTGTTGTTTTTTTGCGCTCACTTTTTTTTTACAGCACGACGCCGTCATGGTTTCTGCGTCCAATCAGCGTGGAATTCGACGGACGTCATTTATTTACAGTGTGTTCCTCCACAAATATGCAATTCTACTGATTAAAAAAAAAAAAAAATACTCATACTCTGTACTTTAGAAGAAATACGGATACTTGTCTAAAAAGGACGCTGGTAAAAATAGAGGCGTAGGTTCAATTCTGTCACCTGATAAAAGTGAAATGGTGCAGACTCTAAAAGAGGGGTGTCAAACTCATATTCCTCGCGGGCCACATTGTCGTTCCGGTTTCCCCCAGGGGGCTCTTTTAACGGTGGAACAGAAATATTTAATCATCTCCTCAATTTATGAACTAGTTTAGGAATCAGAAATCAAGGGTAATGTGTTTTTCAACTATTCAAGGTTGGCAACACAAAAACGCTTGTAATATCTCAACTTTGTCATTTACAATGACAATTTCAAAATTTGGTACAGATTTTTTGCAAGAATCATGGAAATTGACACGTTAGATTTGGCTTCGTGGGCCATATAAAAGCTTATGCGCGGGCCAGATCTGGCCCCCGGGCCTTGAGTTTGACACCTGTGCTCGAAAACGAGTAGAAAAGTAAAAAGTACCAGTTTTTTTTTTTTTTTGTCAACTACAACACATTTACAATTTTTAGCCATGACTGAACAGTAATTTTTTGAAAACCCTTTATAGAGTATTTATAAAAAACAAAAAAAAGAAAAAAAAAGAAAAATACTCTCATTGTTGCGGTATTTGTCAATTAAAAATAATGTTAGTAAACTGATTTGACTTAAAACGGGAAAAGTTTAGTCTTGATTGCATGTCGGACATTCCTGAAAAAAAAAAAAAAAAAAAAAATCGCATATGTATGTTTTTACGACGTCTCTGCTAAAAACTTCGCCACCTCTGCCTGGCGTCACCGGGCGCCGTTTTAGCCACGCCCCAAAAATCAAGAAGAAGAAAAAATGGTTTCGCGCGATATCTCCAGATTTCAGATTTGGCTTCGTGGGCCATATAAAAGCTTATGCACGGGCCAGATCTGGCCCCCGGGCCTTGAGTTTGACACCTGTGCTCGAAAACGAGTAGAAAAGTAAAAAGTACCAAAGTTTTTTTTTTTTTTTTTTGTCAACTACAACACATTTACAATTTTTAGCCATGACTGAACAGTAATTTTTTGAAAACCCTTTATAGAGTATTTATAAAAAACAAAAAAAAGAAAAAAAAAAGAAAAATACTCTCATTGTTGCGGTATTTGTCAAATAAAAATAATGTTAGTAAACTGATTTGACTTAAAACGGGAAAAGTTTAGTCTTGATTGCATGTCGGACATTCCTGGAAAAAAAAAAAAAAATCGCATATGTATGTTTTTACGACGTCTCTGCTAAAAACTTCGCCACCTCTGCCTGGCGTCACCGGGCGCCGTTTTAGCCACGCCCCAAAAATCAAGAAGAAGAAAAAATGGTTTCGCGCGATATCTCCAGATTTCAGCAGTTGTCTTTTAATTTATATCCCGCATTTCGAAACAAATCTTTAAGAAAAGTAGTTGGAAATAGCCTGAAGTGCGACTTTATTGCTTTTAAGCACCCTCGAGAATGACTGATGAGAGGAGGGGGCGGCACGGGGAGGGCCCGAAGTGAGTCTTTGCGTGCGTCGGCCTCGATTTTCTCTTTTGCGGAAACGTTTGGAGTAAATGATGATAATAAGGAAGACGAGACTCTTCCAAGAAAGTCGTCATGCGCAGACAAGTCGACGCGTTCTCGGAAAAAGAAGGAAAAGAAAATTCCTCTCTGCTCTGTTGTTTCGGTCCTCGTTTGTTTGTAAGCCCGCCGAGTACGTCACAAAGCGGAACGCAACAAAGTATTAGCAGTTTGAATCCTGGCCACAGTGCAGACAATTATGTTGACCTGCTGACACAAGCCAGTCGGCGTGCTCGGGGGGGGGGGGGGTCGAAGTAGAATGTCGCCCATCGATCCTCAGCCTCTCCACCCGCCCCGGCACGGCACGGCAACTGATAGACGACTTGATCGAGATAAAGCGCAGATAAATCAGCCCGAGGAAAGAAAGGAAAGACGTCGGGGTCAAACGAGTTGTGGAGCATTTGGAGATCTTCCATCGTGATTTTTGCGTGGGGGGGGGGGGGGGGGTGAGCGAGAACTGTCTGCCGCTTATTTCAAGACAATGCACTCCTATGCAATAGTGGCGCACTTCCAGAAGTCATTTTTCATTGTTTCTAGCTAGCCTCAGTTCGCGACCACAATCCGCTCCAGAAAACGGTTCGAGAAGGGATTTGTTTGAAAACCAAAGCGATGTTTCCCATTTCACTGAATGGAAATAGAAATAATGTGTTCCAAGCCTAAAAGATTAGGCTTTTTAAAGTATTTTTTTTAGCGTTTCCTGTTAATAAACTTTATAGAATAAAATAATTCAAGAAATATACTTATTTTTTGCTTAAAATGTATGTTTTAGTAGTAGAGTACGCGAGGCTGGGAGCGCATTGCCGTAACTGTAGCGACTTGGCTCCCAGCCTTGTAAACTTTTTTTTTTTTTTTTTTTTTAACAAAAGTGCAGAATAACTTTAAACGAGCAACTTGCCTTCTTTGGAGCCGTAATTGGGGTTTAATACGGAAGTCCTCCAGAAGAAGAAAAATAACAGTCACTACCGGGACACATCTGTGTACCGAGGCTGCGTTTTACAGAAAAATGAAAGTGCGCTAGTTGGGCTGCGTTCATTGTCATTTTGGGGGGGGGTTGGGGGGCATTTGAATTGACAATAACAAAACGTTTTTGGTATTTTGGTATAGTATTATACGTATTTTGGGTTTTTTGGTGGTGCGGGAATTCACAATAAAGCGCGTCGTGGTCTGATCTGGCCGCGCGCGATATGTTATTTCCGGGTTTTGTGGGGGCGATTTACGATTTTCGTTCGATAACAGAAGCAAAAAAATCTTGAAATTTTCGTTCGAAAACGGGGACGTTCGACAACCGAGCCTTTCCTGTATATTATGTTTAACTGTTGATATTATAGATTGTAGACTGCACGGTTTTGTGTTGCCGCTCTCTTTTTCACCAACTATGTAATACTTTACTTCAACGTACGCGTACTGCGCCTCGCGCACACTAATGCAACTCTTCAGCCTCGATAGCGGCTTGCGCTCGCAGTAATCCCGTCAAGCAGCGGGTGCTCGTTATATCACCTCAGTAGCGTGTGGATGCATCGATCGCCACGTCAAACGTTAAGTGTGTGTGGGGGGGGGGGGGGGGGGGACTATATTGTGGAGTGAGGAGTCAATATGGTGTCAAATTAATGACATCCTGCCCCCGGCCTGTAACGGGACGTCCCGGGACGGGGGATATATCGTCCCGCGCCGTGAGCGTCGGATTTACGGCGGCTCGATGGAAATTTGTCAGAAGCGCAAACGCGGCACATTGGGAGCGTCGACGCATCACGTCGGGGGCTCTTTGGCGCTGCGCGGAGTTTATCGCCCTTTTTAGTGCGCGGCGCATCCGTAACAGGCGTCTCCTTTGCTCTATTTACAAGGCGAAGATCTTCTGTAATCGCACCAGGAAAAAGTGCTCACGCTGTACTTAAGTAGAAGTAAACATTTGTGTAAAAAGAAGAAAAAAGAATAGTGTAAGGACCGATTCCATTACTGTAACTTATTTGCGTTCGTTGTGCGGCTCCCTCGGCCTTGACCTCCTGGAGGCGAAGCGATTATCTATCCATTTTCTTCGCCGCTTATCCTCACGAGGGTCGCTGGGAGTGCAGGAGCCTGTCCCAGCGGGCAGGAAGCGGGGTACACCTTGAACGGGTCGCCAGCCAATCGCAGGGCACGTGGAGACTCCCAATCACACCTAGGGGCAATTTAGCAGGTACGGGGAGAACAAGCAAACTCCACACAGGCGGGTCCGGGATCGAACCCGGGTCCTCAGAACTGTTCAACCGGTGCAATTAATGCAAACAAAAGACGGTCACAACTTGTTACTAAGCTGGAGGAGTATTAGTTTTTTTTGGTTTTTTTTGTAAACAGATGAAGAATATATGCCTGTGTTATGTTGTCTGTGTACATGTGTTGCTGCACCGTTATGATGCTGAACATTTGTGTCTATGCTATTTTGCGTTGCGTTAGCATTAAGCTAGGAGATCTTTGTCAAACAAAGTTATGGGGTAAAGTTAGATGCAAGTGTTTTTTAAAATTCTGTTTTATGTTTAGTTTAGTTGGCAAACACGGGTCAGCCCGTAAGTGGTGTGAGCAAGTAAATAAAAAAAGAACTAAACCAAATAATGATACGTGATTAATCTGCTTTATGTAAATCTTTGCCGGCACTGGCCGGGAGCAACGTGGACTGACGTGCGTCGGCACACGTCGTTTCTCACCCCCCCCCCCCGAAAGACAAGAAGTGCAATTTTCACGCAGAGGGAAGTGAAAGTGTGACATTTGCAGAAACCCGTGGCAAAGTACGCCGGCCGTCACGCACTCGCGCATCCGGTTAGCCAACAATTGGGCCCTCGATGTGAGGAAAAGGTTGGAACGCCAACGACAACTCATTTTTTCCTACCCTCGAATATGCTGACGTTGTTGTACGAACCGCCTGAATTTTTGCAGATTTTTACAACTCACCACAATGTTTACTGATGAGTACACAAGCAGTTAGTTTTGGGAAAAAAATTGTTTCAGCAGGTGCAGCTATGAATTGCCATCGAAATTTTCCTATTGTAATTTTCTAGTTGTTGCATTTGGCACAGTTAATGTCAAAATGATTCAGTTTCATAACTTATTACCTTGGTTTAAAAAAAAAAAATGTATTTGGCAGCACGGTGGCTTAGCTATTAGATTGTTGGCCTCACAGTTGTGAGGTCCCGGGTTCAATCCCGGACCCGCCTGTGTGGAGTTTGCATGTTCTCCCGGTTCCTGGGTGGGTTTTCTTCGGGTGGGGACTCCGGTTTCCTCCCACATCCCCAAAAAAACATGCAACATTAATTGGACACTCTAAATTGCGCCAAGGTGCGATTGTGGGTGTGGCTGTTTGTCTCAATGTGCCCTGCGATTGGCTGGCAACCAGTCCAGAGTATACCCCGCCTCCTGCCTGTTGACAGCTGTAGGTTAGGCTCTAGCACTCTTGTGAGGATAAGCGGCAAAGACAATGGATGGAACTCATTGTGCACTTAGAGTGCGCTCTCCATTTTGGGGAAAATTTAAGACTTAATTGCCCCTTATGGTTGTGAAAATATGGCACACGCGTATCACTATTAAAATACTGCATCCATTATTCGTGGGGGAGGGGGTAAGTAACGTAACTCCCCCCGACCCTTGTGAGGATAAGCGGCAAAGAAAATGGATGGATGATTTTATTGTTACTTTGAGTCGGATCTTGTTTTTCCACTGTTCTATTCTTTCTTTGTTCATTTTGCTTTCTTTTGCAACTGTTATGTTGGAAAAGGAGAGCAAATCCTAATCGGCTACTCGTAATAATCGAGAATTTCCATAAAAAGTAGGCGTCCGACTTTCCCGTCAATCTCGTTAAAAATTCATCCGTCAGATAGGCGAGCGCTAATGGATCCGTCGGCGAGGCGCTTCACTCCCTCCCCCCCCCCCCCCCCCACGCGCTGACTTTCCCGATTGCGCAGCGACCCGCGAAGCGCGCACGTGTCCCGCGCATGTTCCTCACTTCCTGCGTGTTCCGGCACGATTTACGATGTCAGATAACGAAATGCACGGGTGACATTTGTATATTGCTGTCGCGTGCCCGCGTGAGTTTTTAGATTAGACGCGGCCAGGGCGGCGGAAGGTGTTACACCCTGATTTTGGACTGATGCGAAGGCATAAAAATTGAGCGGATGATGAAATTATAAAAGGCAGCGTGAAAGCGGGTCTCGGCCAGCGTTTACTGTTTAACCGTCAAACCGTTGTTGTGCGGCTAATGTCATTAAGCCGTTCTTGTCAATCAATAGCTTCCTTTTTAACCTTTCAAACCAGCGTGGCGTAATCGTCTTCAGCGGCGTCATTGATCCGAAGCATTTGGCCTGCACTCCGGGGGGGGTTGCACAAATGGCGGCCGACGAGAGGCACACAACCCCACGAGGTGGAGTTAAGTGTAAGAACTTTTGTTCATCACAACTTTCTGCTGGTGGAGGCACAGTGGATCAGCTGAGGTCCCGGGTTCGATCCCGGACCCGCCCGCGTGAGGTTCGCACTCCGGTTTCCTCCCACATCCCAAAAACATGCACCATTAATTAGACGCTGTCAATTGCCACAAGGCGGGATTGTGAATGCGACAGTTTGTCTCTTCGTGGCGACCGGTTCGGGGTGTGCCCCGCCTCCTGCCTGTTGACAGCTGGGATTGGCTCCAGCGATCCTTGTGAGGATAAGCGGCTAAGAAAATGGCTGGATGGATATGGAAGTGTTCTGCTGGTGTTTGACATTCGTCCGCTGAAGCTCTCGTGCGCCGCGGACTTCCAGAAGCTCGAGACTTGGCAAAGTTTGGCGTAAATATTGGGTCTAAGACTGTCCAGATCCAGTTCTGTCTTCGCTTTGGGGGCGTCCCTTCTGCTCAGCCCCTTCGCGGCTGCAAGAACTTGAGCAAACGTAACACGGGGAGCTCGTGTCAAGGACGATTGAACTGATATGGAGATGCTGTCGTGGGCCATTACATAATTGTTGGCATTTATTTTGTTCATATGGAGTTCCGTAGACTTGGGATTTGCGTTTTACCGTGTGCCAATTTAGACGGTTTATTTCGTGGCCTTCGTAAGAGCAATTCCGTTTGGCTATGTTGCTAAAATTTCCGTTTTTCAAAAACGACTTTGGTGACTGATCTCACATCAAAGTTGTTAGCACAGTAATATTTCAGGCAATTACATATTGGAAGGTTTAGCAGCATGAAAAGAAAATCTTTGGATTTGTTTCAGATTGATTGTAGAAATTCATTTCATGTTGCTAAATTTGCATTTTATTTATTTAAGAATTAGTTGTGTGGTGTCAGGTGTCTGTTAAGGGGATCTGTACTCCTGCCCCCCCCCACCCCCCCACCCCCCCAAAACAAAAAAAAAAAAAACAATTTTATTGAGCCATTAAAGCTGATTCTGATGGTAGAAGAGTAATACTTCATATCAGGGGTGTCAAACTCATTTTTGTAGCGGGCCACATTTTAGTTATGGTTTCCTTCCCCGGGACGGCTGTTAAATCTTACAACAGCCTCATCATATTTACACATGAAATTTATGAACCAGTTTTGGGATCAGAAATCAAGGGCAACGTTTCTACTATTGTTCACTTTTGGTAAGGAAAAATGCTTGCAATATCTTAATGTTATCATTGATGACATAACTGAAATTTTGGTGCAGAGTTTAACAAAAATCATTGAAGTTGATAAGACACGAGTTGCCTTCACGGGGCCACATCAAATCATGCGGCGGGCCAGATCTGGCCCCCGGGCTTTGAGTTTGACACCTGTGCTGGATATCCTTGTCGCTACGCTCACAATGTTTCTACATTATTATCAAAGAAACATATGCAGTAATAATAGCGGGCGTGGCGAAAGAGTGTTTACAATGTAGCCGTGTCGCCGCCGCCGCCGCCGCTCTTTGGTGGAAGCTTATTTTAGCGAGTCCGTCTCATCCGCGCTTGTGTGCTTTTCGGAATCCCACAGGAATCCACTCGACGTATTCCCACTAGCGCGCCTCAGCTGAGAGCAGGCCCATTGGGTGGGGTTCTTGTGATTTGTTTGCGGTGTGTGCGCGGTGAATGGGAACCCCCCACCCCCAAATCCCCCCCCCCCCCACGACGTAATGATCCCTTCACTTCCCAAAGCACTCAGCCGTGACCATCACTTTTCTGCCAGCATCCCTTATTAGCACGCTCTACATTTAAATATGTAAAGAGTACTCGTCACACTCACACATATGCACACCCCGGGGGGTCAGTCGATGATAGCCCCCCCACAACAATAGGCCGGGATTGGCAGCGGCTATAAAATTCCAGCAAATAGATGGGGACCGGTCCGTGGGTTTATCACTCAAAAGAGCTGCCGGGAATGTCTGGTGTGCTTCAATCCGAACATCTGCGTCATCGGTCCCCGTCGAAGTGGAAAACTTCCAGGCCGCTCCTAATAAAATCCTTGAGACCGAGGTGAGGGACTGGAGTCACGTGACTTAAATCGCCAATTTTACAATTAGGGACTTGTTTGAGTAAAACTGATGAAAGACTTGACTTCCTTTTGACTTGGTCTTCGGGAGACTGGACTTGGTTTAGACTAGACCTACGGCGGCTGCGTTTTTCAGAAGGTGCAGTTTTTGTACCGATGTTGGGGGAGACCAACCAGGAGAGAGTTGGAATAATCCCGGTGGGAAGTGACGACACTTTGAGCAAGGACACCAGCAGTCTGGGAGGGGGGGTGGGGGGTGGACCGAGGCTATTAAAGTTTCATGAATAAGTCGTAATATTATGTAGTAATGTTGTTTGTGTGCTTTCTGGGATGACACAGAAGTGGGGGGTGGAGGGGGGGGGGACTGTCAATTTTGGCGAGCGTAAAGTTGGAAACTATAATTAGTATTTTGCTTTTATCACTCTTGAGTTGCAAAAAGTTGGATGAGAACCAGAGTTGGAGTTCAGAGAAGGGAGGTAGCAGGAAGAGTGGCGGTGGGTTTACTCGAGAGGTTGAACAGGGTGGGACAGTGGAAGCTGAATTTATGAGGAAAAATTGGGATGTAGGTGACAAATTGAAGGGGAGCCCAAGATAGAGTCCTGGGGGACACCAAAAGAAGTGGGGGATGAATTAATTTGTGGTTCCGCCTTTCTTTTTTGTTTGTTTTGAGAAGCCAGTAAATAGACAATATGTAAACTGGTTCGGGCCGATTAAAACGATGTCGTTGCAAATGCGCTAGTACACGTTCTGCGTACTAATGTGCGACTATACGATATTGTAAGACTTGATTTATTCCTAACTTAACCCAAGTGAGACGTTGACATGTTTTGCCTGAAATTTTGCAGGGACCAGAGTTGCCCGGCCTGACTTTTGCCGCAGTGTCTTTTGCGCGATCTTAAAAAAAAAAAAACAAAAAACGAATGTTTGGACTCGTGAAGACGTTGCATTGCAAAGGAGCTCGTATCGCCCCAAATAAAAGGCCGGAAGGGACCTGAGGAACATCACTCTCTCTCTCTCTCTCTCTCTCTCTCCGTGCTTCCGTTTACAAGACTGCCACCGCCTTGTAAATGCAGACTCCATCATTTACTGGAGCGCTCGCTTTGTTTTCATTCAGGGATTATTTTTGGAAGTACACGTTCGATTTGAGGAAAGCCGCCAAGAGCGACTCGCTCCAAGACGTAGACAGGCCCGCCTCTATTCACGTCGCTCCGCCACTCGAAACATGGGCGACGTGAGAAAGATGCAAGACAAAGAGGCAAAGAGGTCGTCGTGGCATTCCATTGGCAGCCGAGCGGGGCGGGGTCTCGTTGCAGTCACCGGTCACGCCCGCAACTGCGTTGACCGAGCTCACTTTGTTTGCGTTTTACTGAACTTCGGGACGTCAACGAAAAGTGCACCGAACGCGAGGTCGTTACAGTCCTTAAAAGTATAAAGTACTGCAAAAAAAAAAAAAAAAAAAGTCATCGATCCCTGGCGGTGTTTGTGTAATTTCTTCTTCTTGTCTGAACAGAATATTCATTTAAATTGACTGAATCATCTCCGAGTTGTTGAAGCTCTTTCACTTTCAGGCCACGCACGCTCGCCGCGCCACCGTTTTTTTTTTTTTTTTTTTTTGTGAATGAAGCCGAGTGTGCAATTTTCTGTAACACACACACACACGAGCATGTAGACACAGGTACACGCCCACAGAGATTCCAGACACACACATGAATGAATGCACCCCCCACACGTGTGCCCCCCCCCCCCCCCCCCCCCCAGCTGGAAGCGCACAGCTGCTGCTGTTTACCCTGCCGGGACCAGAAAAACATCCTGTACACGTCTCGGGGCCGAAAGCCTCCCCTCGCATAATAAACACCAGCCCTCGGCACAGCTTGAAGCTTCACTTTGGGTGTTTTTCTTTGGGGGAGGGGGGCGTGCGCATTATAAAGCTCTACCAAAAACGTGCCCCCCCCCCCCTTTTGATTGACAGCTCGGTTTGAACGCGAGGCGTCCGTACCGTCAATGTCAAGACGCAGCCGACGCGACATCTGGATGCCGATAGGAAAGAATTCCCACTTTGTGCGTTTGCCGCGGCGGCGGGTTCGTTCGCTGTTGTGTCTGCGAGAGTCGAGGCGGGCAAGTGGGCGAGGGCTCTTTGGCCTGGAATGTGTTTGCTGCACACGCACACAAGCGAGCCAGCGCTGTGTTGCGTGTGAAAGAGCTTCAAGTACTTCAATGTAAATATCCTGTGCTTGTGTGTTGCGCCGTTGAGTGGATTACAGTAAAGCCTCGGTTCTCGAACGTCCCCGTTTTCAAACAAATCTGTTTTCGAATGAAAATTCCGAGATTTTTTTTCTTCTGTTTACCAACAAAAATCGGTACAAAACGCGGAAGTAACATATTGCCCGCGGCCAGACCAGCTGACCCACGCACGACGCGCTTTGTTATTGTCAATTCGAATGCCTCCCCCCGAAAAAAAACGGAAATGACATAATGCGTGCGGCGCAAGCAGTTGACCCACCCACGTCTAGCGTACTCTACTACCAAAGCATACATTTTAAGCAAAAAATAAAAATATTTCTTAAATTATTTTATCGTATAAAGTATTTCAACTATACTTGCATTTCTACTATGCAGTTTATTATCAGCAAAAGCTAAAAAAAAATGCTTTAAAAGCCAATTTTTTTTTAGCCTTGGAACGCATTTTTTCTTTTTCCACTCATTGTAATGGGGAAACATCGATTCGGTTTTCGAACAATTGACTTTTCGAAACGTTTTCTGGAACGGATTGTGCTCGAGAACCGAAGCATCACTTTATTGTTTCCACTTTGGTTCGTTCCCCACATTCGCCATCGTAAACGTCAGCGGAAATGAACCCCAAACTGGAATTTGCCAGCCTGGCGCTAACGGCGTTTCTTTTGTGTGTTGTGCGCGCGTGTTGACAGCGGTGGCCTTCCACAGCCCGCCCGTCACCATCAAGAAAGAGCCGCAGAGCCCGGGCTCGGACCCCAGTCAGTCGTGCAGCCACAAGCCCAACTTTGGCTTCGGCGCCGGCGGAGAGCAGTGCCTTTATGCCAGGTACGCGGGCGTTCCGTCGCCCTCCTACGCTGCTGTTATGCCACATTTGCCACATCCAATATGGTGGCCGCCGCGAGACCTCAGCTCATTGGCCAGCTTGATGTCGACCGTCGTCCATTGGCCGTCTAAAATAAAGCTTGGAAAACCGAACTGTTCTTCTTCCACAGTGCCTATGAGCAAAAAAGGGGCGCCCCAGGGGGCGCCAAGCGGTCCTGCCCGGGCACCCCCATGTCCCCAATGCAGCAGCATTACTCCCCAAAACCCGCGGCGAGCGGCCGGCCCGACGCCGGCTACATGAACCCAACCGCCGCTTCGCAGCCGCTGCCCAGCAACGCCTACCCCCTCAACGCCAGGTGAACTGTGCCCCCCAAAAGACATTATTACATTATATCAGTTGGTAGCGTCAATTTTGTCGTTTGCCTCCAGATATCAGGGCCCCTCGGGAGACCCCGTGTGCCCCCAGTTCCCCGCCACCTCGCAGGCCTTCCAGCGGATGGCCTCCGCCCCGGCGGGACACGGCGGCGGTGGACTCCCGGGCGGGGGCGGGGGCGGGGGCTACCACCGGCAGCACTCGGACCCCTGCGCGCCCTACCTACAGCAGAGCTTCAAGCAAGAGTACATGGACCCCCTGTACGAGCGGGTGGGTCACTGCGCGGGACCGGGGCAAGGCCGGGGGCGCGGACCCCAACACCCGCACCCGCACAGGTTCCCGCCGGCGCACATGATGGTCAAGCAGGAGCCCGCAGATTACACCTACGACACAGGTACGGGGGGGGACATTTGTTTGAATTTCAAAACATAATTTTGCAGGATAAAATTTGGATTTGGATTAAAAAAGACCTTTAGTATGGAATAAAAATCAGATTAGGTTTCATTCGTAAAAATATCAAACAAAAATTGTCAGACAACGCAGATTGTCATTTTTAATTTAAAAAAAAAAATTGTTTTCTTAGTTTGCTTTTTTTTTTTTGTCCTGTCCAAAAACAAAAATAGAAACCCAATTTTCAGTCTTTGCATTGAAGTCGTTAAGGCAAAAAATAAAAAAAAATCCCAAATTCAGCTGATGCAAATCTTCCGAGTTAGATTCTTCCTCCCTCCCCCACCTCCCCAGCGCAGCTGAGGAACAAAATGTCCGCGTAGAAACAAACTTTTTCTCCTTGAACCGAACCGAACCGGACCGGACCGGACCGGCCAGGCCCGGCTCCTCCCCTCCGCTCCTCGGACACTCAAGGAAGACAGAAAAAAAAAAAAAAACGTAAAAGAAAAGAAAAGAAGGTTCTTCTGTGGCGGCTTCGCACCTTCTCTCTCCCTCCTCCTCTTTTGCAAATCTTTCTAATCCCGCCTCTTTTTCCTCCCCCCCCTCGTCGCGGTGGAGGAATTTCATTGAGAAAGGAAAGACGAGAGTCCCCCGACGGAGGCCGCGAGGTTTCGCGTTGCACCGGAGGCTTCCGATGAACTCATAATGGAAAAATGAGCGCGGCCGCGGTAACCCGAACCTCTCGCTCGTCGGGCTTTGGGTCGGTGTGGGCGGGACGAGTTTTGCCCTTACGACGAGCACAAACCGACCCCGGAAGGTTACGAAACAAAACAAAAGCGGCAAAGGTGAAATGGAACGTAAAATGTTTGATGAGAAGGTGCAAAGTATTTTTTTATTTTAAACAGTACTTTTTGGGAAGTACACTTTGAATGTACATTGCGCTACATTTTGCAAACTGTGAAAAACATTAAACTACACCTAAAAGGAAAGAGGAAAAAAAAAAAACTCCACACTTTTTAATTGAAAGTAAAATATTGATCGTATATTATTTGTGGGGTAAAAAAAAAAAATACTACTTCCAATTGTGTATTTTGTCTAGAAAAATATGCTTCTCTAAAAAGCTGCTATCAAAATCTGATTGTTCCTTTTTTTTTTTTAATAATCACAACAAATTGACAAATGTTACTTTTGCACTTTTGTAAGTATGTATCAGAGTGTTTGTTTTCTACACAAATATCTGTACATTTAGTCAATAACAGTCATGAAAGAAATTCCTTTCAAATAGCTTTGATACATGAGCATACGAATTTAAAATTAAAATTATTAATGATTGAAAAGTGACAAACGCGAGCGGCAACAAGACGCCGTCAAGCGAGCGTTTCATTCCGCCGCAGTTTTTGTGCTAACTATGTACAAATACACGTGCGAATTATTAAGATTTTGCATCGTGAATATTGCTGCTGAAGTGTTATATGACATTATTTTCACAATTATCTTATGATGCTATCAATCCTGCCTTTTCAATATTTTTTATTTGTAAATTTTTTTCCCAGATGTGCCCGGATGTTCTTCCATGTATCACCACAGTGAGGCCTTCGTGACCCCCCAGCCGGCCCCCGAAGGTAAAATTACACGTTATTATTATTTTTTTTTCCCCTTCAAAGAAATCGAGCACAAGAATCTTTAGAAAGAAAACAAAGCTTTTGTTTCTCGGAATTATTATACAAAAAAAAAAAAAAATAGCTGACTTAGGGACTTTTTAATCGCCAAAAAGGAACCTTTTTTGAGATTTTTTTTTTTTTTTTTACTCGATAAACTGGGAAACTTTTTACCAAGAAAATTTGGATGTGTTGTAGTAAGAAAAAAAAATATTTTAAAACAAAATATAATACATTATTTCTTGGGGGGAGAAAAAAACAAATTGTTAATTTCTTTCAGGTAATAAACACTTTGTACAAAATCCAACTCCCTTAAAACATTATATATATAATCTCCCACAATCATTTTATTCCATAAAAATTAAAAAAAAAAAATTCTAGAAAAATTTTAAAAAATTAGAATTTTCTTTAAATAATACTAAGTACGGGTGGCACAGTTACTCAGCTGGTAAAGCGTTGGCCTCACAGTTCTGAGGACCCGGGTTCGATCTCGTCCCCTTTGTGGAGTTTGCATGCTCTGCCCGTGCCTGCCTGGGTTTCCTCTGGGTGGGCACTCCGGTTTCCTCCCACATCCCAAAAACATGCAACATTCATTGGACACATTAAAAATTGCCCCTAGGTGTGATTGTGAGTGCGATTGGTTGTTTGTCTCAGTGTGCCCTGCGATTGGCTGCCGACCAGTTCAGGGTGTACCCCGCCTCCTGCCCGATGACGGCCGGGATTAGGCTCCAGCACTCCCCGCGACCCTTGTGAGGATGAGCGGCACCTCGACGGTCTTGAGTTGGGAGTTCCTCGTTTGTTTTGAGACCTCGAGAGGTTTTCCTTGATGCTTGAAGAGCTCCCCACGTGAAGCTTTCGCTCTTGTCGTGTGTCGACGCTGACGGAAACGTTGTTGTCGTTGCCCAGGTTACGGCTTTGAGAACGACTCCCGCGTGGTTCCGGAAAAGTTTGAAGGTGAGTAGTCTCGCTCAGGTGCGCGAAGGAAACGCGACACGCCCGATTTGAAGTTCAGCGGCTTTTGTGTCAGCGTGAGAACGAGTCGCGAAGGGCGCGGAGCACCTCACGGCGCCGTTTACACGCGTCTCGCGTTTCCACTCTTATGGTTCTCTTGCATCTTCACACCACTAGAAAATAAGACACAATCGATCGCTCCACAGGCGAAGTCAAGCAGGAAGCGGGCGGCGGCGGCGGCGGGGGGGGCGTGTTCCGAGAGGGGACGCCCTACCAGCGGCGGGGCTCGCTGCAGCTGTGGCAGTTCCTGGTGGCCCTCCTGGACGACCCCGGCAACGCGCACTTCATTGCCTGGACCGGCCGCGGGATGGAGTTCAAGCTCATCGAGCCCGAAGAGGTACGGAACGGCCAAAGTCTGAGCTCACGTTTCCAAAGCGTTGCGCGTTCTCGGTGTAATGCCACGAGCTGCCACCAGGCGGCGCCAAAGCCTCGGCAAATGGGAACGTAAGCATTGGAGTCAAGGAAGTGCAGGCATCCTTGCATAGTGACAGTTTTGCCTACTGCCGTTCTCTTGGCATAATGCTAAACACTTATTTTTCAGATGACTAAATTGACAGCGTTCGAGATTATGGAACGTTTCTTTCGGCTTGTCCCGTCAATGGGATACGAACTCGCGACCCCCGGTTGACCGAGCCAGCGCTCGAACCACCGAGCTTGATGTAGGCACTTTTCAAAAACAGGAATACTTTACATCGTGTCGTTAAAACATACAACAAACTTACTTCTATTAAGTTGTGAGTTTAAAGAATAAAATGGCAATCCAGTTACGTTCTTTGACAAGAAAAGAAAAGTGCAGTGCGTCCCGGTCCTAATTGTCCATTTCGCGAGGCAGACGTCCTGTCGGGCCGCGTCCAAGCGCGCTTCTTGCGTTATGAAGGCATTAAAAATGTACGAGTGCAATTCGAGGCTGCGAGCAAACCAAGGGGAGGCCGCGCCTTCGTCTTCGCCTGGCGTCGAGTGGGCCACGCTGCAAAGAAAAATAAAAACAAGGAGACTGCAGTCGTGACTCCTTTTTGCCAACGTTCTGCAGGTCGCCCGACTGTGGGGGATGCAGAAGAACCGGCCCGCCATGAACTACGACAAGCTGAGTCGCTCTCTGCGCTACTACTACGAGAAGGGAATCATGCAGAAGGTCAAAAACCGAGAAGCTCGCCGAGTCCGACGTTCCCGCCCGATTGCGCTTTTTTGCGAACGGTCCGCGTTTGCCTCTGCGCAGGTGGCGGGCGAGCGCTACGTGTACAAGTTCGTGTGCGAGCCCGAGGCGCTCATCTCGCTGGCGTTCCCCGACAATCAGCGGCCCAGCCTGAAGGCCGAGTTCGAGCGCTACGTCAACGAGGAGGACACGGTGCCGCTGTCCCACCTGGACGAGGGGGGCGCGCCCTACAACGCCGCCGGCGAACACCCCCCCCACGGCGTCCAGCCCTACTCCAAAGGCTACATGTACTAAATCCCCTCGCTTGTACCCTAAAACTACTTCCTACCCCCCCCCCCCCCCCAATTTTGCCTTCCCATTGCACCTATTGCACACGCAGCCCCCACCCTCCCTCTCGCCCCCCTCCCACTCCCCATGTATATACACACACACACACACACACTACAACTACGGTGTTTTTGTTTTTAAATTAATCTCACGAGGGAGTTTTGTTTCGCGGGCCTTCGCGTCCAATCCGAGGCCTCCAAACACGACTTTGGATCAAGAGATTGCTTAATAAATACTCCAACAAATTATCAACGCATTTGTCTCCTGACTGCTTATTAACAAAACAACACTATTTACGTTTGCGCCACGAATGTTTTTAATGGTTTGAAATGAAATTGGATACTTGCAAAACGTCCTATAATTCACATTTAGTATTTTACGATATTTACAATATGAGATATAGTTTGTAGCAAGACTTTTTAATGCATTTGGAAGATATGATTAAAACTTGATAATCCTTTTACAAATGATATTAAAATAGTCTTACTACAAAAGCTCTGTCATATTCAAAAATTATAGCACGACCTTGATGACACGTTTATTATGAATTTTTTTACAACGGCGTCAATCTACCAATTATCTGTTGTTTTATATATATATATATATGACATATGATACATTTAAAAAAAAAAAAAACATCATCTTACCTTACAAGAAAGTGCATCAGAATCTTGAAAATGTCGTCAGCGTCGGCGGAAGGCTCTGGAGATCCGCCAGGCGTTGGGTTCCTCGTAGCGGTTGTAAAGCGGCTCCAGGCGCTGCTGCTTCTTCTGCTTGCTGAGGCGGGTCGGGTCCGACACCTTGAAGAAGGCCGGCGCCAACTCCACCAGCCAGCGCGGGTCGATGGTGGTCACCTCGCGCATGTACTCCTTGGTGGTCAGCACCAGCTCGTGGTACACCAGCCTCGGGAGAACCGCACAGCACCAGCATTACAGACTTGAATTTACATCACAGTTAATGCTGAACTTTAAAAAAAAAAAAAAAAAAAAAAAGGAAAAAAAAAAAAAATATATATATATATATATACACACACAGTGAATACTCTGTTCTCAAACGAAAATTTAGACTTTTTTTTTTGCTTCTGTTTTCAAACGAAAATCTGTACTCGAACGCCCTCGACAAAGATTTCGTTAACACGAGTTACGGGTTAATGTTTTTGTATGTTATGTACTTAAAAAAAAAAAAAAAAGTAAGATACAGTAACGCACTCCCAGCCAAGTCTACTCTACTACTAAAGCATACATTTAAAGCAAAAAATAAATACATTTCTAAAATCATTTTATTACATAAAGTATTGAAACTGCACATGTATTCCTACTATGCAGTTTATTATCAGGGAAAGCTAAAAAAAAAAAAAAAAAAAAAAAAATTTTGGGGGGCTTGGAACGCATTATTTCTTTTTCCATTAATTGCAATGGGAAATATCGATTTGATTTTCGAACAAATCGCTTCTTGAACCGCCTTCTGTAATGGATTGTGTTTGAGAACCGAGGTTGTACTGTAATACATTTTTTGGGGGGGGGGGTAGGCATGAATTTTGTGAATGATATAACAGGCGTGTTTACCCTGCATGAGTTGAGCAAAACAATGTGGGAATGGTTTGAATCAGTTGAGGGGGTAATTATTTTTAATAAATAATTTTTTTTTTTTTTTTTGGGGGGGGAGGGTGTGAATCTTGCGCCTGGTATAACAGGCATCTCTGTTGAGTTGAGCAATTGGGACTCTGGAGGAACGGTTTTAAATCGGTTGAGGAATGTGGAAGCTGCTAACGTGTCCTGAATTGGAATCAGTCACCAAATTCGGAAGAGGGGAAATATAAGATAATATAATAATTGTAACACGGATGGACGCAAAAAGTGAGCATCCCGCAGGATGTCCCGAACCGTTTGGGGGGGGTGTCCCGCGCTGGTTGAATGAGCTCAGAAACGCGTCACATCGCCGACTCACCATTCGGGCTGGCGGTTGAAGAGCGTGCTGGACGGGTGGAGGTAGACCACCTGCTGGTCGATGAGGGTCCGGTAGCCGTCTTGGGGGTGCTTCCGGGCGGCGTTCCGGAAGAAACCGCTGCAGATGGCTTTCTGGACGCGCGCGGTCGACTTGCCGCACGACACCACGTCCAACTTGTGTCTGGGGAACGCGTTCAAACGTGAATCGCCGACGTCGACGAGGAATTCTCTTTTGAAATTGAAACTTCCTCTAGTTTAATAGTTTAGACCTTTAAATACAGAAATTCTACAAATATGTGACCTTGACTATTCATGTACTCGTGTAGTCTTATGTGGAATCGTTAGGGGGAAAAAAAAAATTTAAAAAAAAAAAAAAAAAAAAAAAAAAATCACACTGTGCTGGTTTCTACTCTTTATGAAATGCCCCCCCAAAAAAGCCACAAGGTGGCGCCAAAGCCACAGCAGGACGTATTGTCACAAGTTCGAATTGATTGTGACGATAAAAAAAAAAAAAAAAAAAAAAAAAAAAATCGGACCTGTCCATGATGCTCAGCATCTGCTTGCGGATGTCCTGGGCTCGCTTGAGCGAGCGACCCTGGATGAAGTTCTCGAAGCACCACGGGCCGGAGAACTTGTTGTTCTTCCACGAGTTGAAGACGGCCAGCAGGGTGAGATGGTCGCCCTCGGGCTGGGAGAACTTGGCCTTCCTCTGGTCCGCCTGGACCTGCTTGTCCTGCCGGTGGAAGTCAGGCGCATGTTGTTTGGATACCAAGGCTTATGGACTCTGACACACCGTACACCCTGAACCGGTCGCCAGCCAATCGCAGGGCACAGTCGGACTTACAATCACATCCAGGCGCAATTTAGAGTGGCCAATTAATGACATAATGTAAGTTATGATTTAATTTATGTAAAGAAGGCGCTCGAGTGTGCTCACCTTGGGCCTGTAGAAGACGTTCTGAACGGACAGCATGGACACGATGGTGAGCATCTCCTCGCTGCAGCCCAGATGGACGGACATGATCAGCATCTTGCACAACATGGGCTCCAGGGGGAATTCGGCCATCTGGGCGGGACCGACAGCGCACGTCACCGATCGAAAGAACGTCCGACGGAATCCGAGAAACTTTCTGGAGGCGGACCCTCACCCTGCGGCCCGGTCGGGTGAGCAGCCCCTCGTCGTCCAGCGCCCCGAGAGCGTAAAGCTGCTCCATGGCCGTGATCAGCGTCTCCATGGGGGGCGCGTCCATGAAGTCGAAGGCCAGCAGGTCGTTGATGCCCATGGCCTGGCGGGGGCGGGGGCGACACGTCAAAACGCGAGGTCCGGTATTGACGCGGGTGACGCGCGTACCTTGAGCGAGAGCACCGTGCTGGCCAAGTTGGTCCTCTGGATCTCCGGCACGTTGGTGGTCAACATCTCGTCCCTGTACGCCCGCTCCGTGTACAGCCGGTAACATTTGCCGGGACCCGTCCTGCCGGCCCGGCCCGCCCTCTGCTTGGCTTGAGCCTGCCGGAGTCGGGAAGAACACGGCCACGTTTTTAAACACGCGCGTTCCAGTTGACGGCGCGCAGAACGGCGGAAGGTCGGAGGTTACCTGCGAGATGGGCGTCACCACCAGCTGGTCGATGCCCGACTTGGAGTTGTACACGATCTGCTTAACGAAGCCGGGGTCCACCACGTAGTAGATGCCGTCGATGGTCAGCGACGTCTCGGCGATGTTTGTCGCGATGACGACCTGCCGACGGGTATCAGAAAACACGTTTTTTTTTCGCCTCCCGATTGAAAGCAGATCACCACGATCCGACAGTAGTTGCTGGGAGACGCAACAAGAACCACTTTTGTTGACATAAAACCACTCAACTCACTGCAACACAGTTCTTTGGTACCAAGATGAAACAGAACAATGAATAACATTTTTGACAGCACGTGACTTGGCGAGCGCCGCGCGGTCTACCTTCCTGCTGCCGAGCGGCGCGGGGTCAAAGATCCGGGTCTGCATCTCGCTGGGCAGAGCGGAGTAAACCGGAAGGATGATGAGCTGGGGCACGTCGGGGCCGAGCATCCTCATGCGCTCGAAGAGGATCTCGCAGGCCGTGTCGATCTCCTCCTGGCCCGTCAGGAACACCAGAACGTCGCCTGGGGAAGGAGACGCGCGTTGTGGAAAAAAACTCCATTTTGAAGTTGCCGTCACGCCGGGAACGTACCGGGAGGCTCGGTCAGGTGGATCTGCATGACGGTGATGAGGCTGGCGTCCAGGTAGTCCGTCTCGGGTTCCCTGGCGTAGAGGACCTCCACCGGGAAGGTCCTGCCCGGGATGGTGAAGATGGGCGCCTCGAAGAAGTACTGCGAGAACTTGACGGCGTCCAGCGTGGCCGACGACACGATCAGCTTCAGGTCTTTGCGCTTCTGCACCGTCTACGGGGCGAGAGGAGGCGCCGGGAGTTTTTCGACGGGAGCCGACGGGCCGCGGCGCCGCTCACCTTCTTGAGCAGACCGAAGAGCACGTCGGTGTGGATGGTCCTCTCGTGGGCCTCGTCCAGCATGACGAGGGAGTACTGGCCCATGTCGGGGTCGATCAGGCACTCGCGCTGCAGCATCCCGTGCGTCATGTACTTGATCAGCGTCTCGGTGCTGGTGCAGTCCTCGAAACGGATCGTGTAGCCCACCTCCAAAAGACAAAACCTTTCAGCCGCATTTCAAAGCGCTTATGCAGCGAAATCCAGCAGTAAACCCAGTAAACCGCTGCCCCCTGCCGGCCCCTCGGGTCAGAACTCACCTCCTGGCCCAGCCGACACCCGAACTCCTCCGAGACCCTCTTGGCGACCGACATGGCGGCCACGCGGCGAGGCTGCGTGCAGCCGATCTTCCCGCGCGCCGTGTATCCCGCCTCGGCCAGGTACTGCGTGATCTGCGTGGTCTTGCCGGAGCCGGTCTCGCCCACCACGATCAGGATCTGGTTGTCGTGGACGGCCTGCGCCAAGGGAAGGAAATCAAATGAGCGAGGCGGACGCTCGATTCCAGTTCTACCGGTCGGCGCCAGCGGCGCTCCGGACCTGAACCAGCTGCTCCTTAAGCTTGAAGATGGGAAGATTCTCCCTCTGCTGCACGATGGACAGCTCCGTTTTCTTGCCGTACGACACCTGGTTCCCCCCGAAGGCGTACCGCTTCCACTCGGGCACGTCGGGGGGCGGGGCGCCGACGCCGCGCATATTGGCGGCGATCTGCCGGCCGTCGTCTACGGCGGGGAGCGGAAGAATGAGCCCGGGGTCGCCGTCGCTTCCTGAGCGAGATCGCCGCCGCGCTTACAGTCGGGCATGGGGTCGATCCAGTTCTTGTGCAGGCCGGTCGGGATGCGGTCCATCTCGTCCGCGCGGGCCGCCTGCTTGAGCTCGCGGCGCTCTTTGGCCAGGGCGCTCTGCATCATGGCCGCCTGCGACAGCGACCCGTCGGGATTCTGCACGAAGAGAGAAAAAAAAAATAATAATAATAATAATGGACAATCAGTGGACACGCGTCCGAGCGAGCCCGTTTGAAAAGATTCTGCCTTTAAAAAAAAATAATAATAATCAACCCGTTCCAGAACCTCTGACAAAAACAGAATCGTCCAAAAAACAAAAGGATATGTACCAAAAATGAAAATCGATAAATGAACATTTTACTCCTTTATCGATTAATCGTATGCCTATTATTCATTCATTATTCATTAATTATTATTATTATTATTATATTTAAAAAAAAAAACATTTTTTATTATAATGTTCATTTGCGTTCATGCTTGTAAATCGATGATCAAAAAGGTTGCTGATTAATTGATGATCGAACGTACGGCGTGGCTGGTGTTGGACGCTTGATTCCAGTAAAACGAGCGTCCGAGTCCCGTGAGCCGCTGGACGACTTCGGTCCGGATCGCTTTCAAGTGCAGACTTGCAAAAACCGCACCGAAACTCGTGGAAAGCGGCGGAATGGGGAAAAAAAAAAAAAACCACCAACCAGGTAAAGTCCCAATGAAAGCGGATCAGCATACCTTGACGATCTTGACGGGACTCATGTTTGTGCTCCAGCGGGTCTGCCCCCGCAGGAAGGGCGGCTCCTCTTCCACCAGGTCGATCTCCACGTCCACGTCTGGTCACATGACCGCCGCGTTAGCGCACGCTCCGGCCACGACGCAAAAACGAAAAAGTCTCAAACCCGCTCACCCTCTTCGTCGTCGAAGATGGGCAGGATCCCCGTTCCCTCGTCGAACTCCGGGTACTCCTCCTTCGGGAGCACGTCGGCGGCGATCATCTGGACGAGGAAGCGACGAGCGTTGAGGGTCGCGGTCGGCGCTTTACGGCCCGGCGATGACCGCTGACCTGTTTGATCTCCCACTTCTCCAGGTCGGTGATCTTGGCCATCCTCTTTTGCCCGCTCGGGTTCTCCTCGCTCTCCACCACGCAGACCTCCACGGGAAAGTCGGGATTCCGCATGGCGTCGTCTCGGGCGCCCGCGCCGAGGTTCCTCCTGCGGCTCGGGTTCAGGTCCTCCCCGGTGTCCTGATCCACATCCTGTCACACCGTTTGCCTCTTTGTGACAAGTTCTTCTGCATCTCCTCGTCATCCTCCCGGACTGACCTTCATGCTGAGGCTGGCCTTTGTTCCGGTCAAGGACAGCACTTTGACCTTGACCTTTTGCCCCCTGCCGACCACAGACGACACGTCGGCTATTCGGCCTTCCTTGCGCAGCTCCGACACGTGCACCAGGCCCTCCCAGCGCTTCCTGCGTAAAACGAGCTTCTTTGTAAACAAATACCAAAAGCGTTCTCAGACACGTGATTTGACTGAATGGAAGGGAAAAAAAAAAAAAAAAAAAACTAAAAAATACGGGGGGGGGGGTGTCAGGGGGCTGCAAGCAGGATCACCAATTTTAACGTGCAAGTTTTATAAATTGTATTATCAATGAAATATATTGAATACATCTATAAATAAATGCTATTCTGTTTTCAAAATGTACACAATATGATAGTTCATTACTCATTAGGTGCATAGGGTTCTCAAAATATATTAAAAAAACTACAAATTAAAATACAAACTCAACTAAGTAAACTACTAAATTGAATTATGAATGAAATATATCTAGTACATCCATAAATAAATGTGATTGTTTTCAAAATGTACACAATATGATCGTTCATTATTTCGGTGCACAGGGTTAGAAAAATATGTTAAAAAAACTACAAATTAAAATAAAAATTAAACTAAGTAAACTACTAAATTGAATTCAGATTGGCGTCATGGCATCCAAGCGCGCTTTTATAGCGTGTATATCGTATCCATTCAAAAACGTTTTAATTTCTTGTTTTGGTCAATGATTGAAACGCGCGAATTTGTCAACAATTATTAACGTCAAGTACATAAAACAGACGTTTTTCTTGTTTTGTAAATGAATTGAATTTGCCAACAATTATTAATGTCAAGTAAGTAATAGACATTTTCAGAGTGGCAACTTCCTTCTTTCCAACTGTATCGACGTCCATCGTTCCATCAGAATTTATTTTTGACGTATTTATCAATTTCTTTCAGTCGCGACGCATCTTTCCTCTTGAGCGCCGCCATCGTGTTGACTTGAAAATGGCCCCGTGAACCGCCTCGTAACAACAAGCGTTTTCATTGGTCAGGAGGAAGACATTCGACCAATCAACAGACGTGTATCTAATCTTCCACCTCGCTTGCAAAAGTCAGACCGGAATATGAACGAGTGTGGATTCTGGCACGGGTTACGATCGGAATATTGCAGAAAAACAGAGAATATATATATTTTTTTCCAATGCAATTTAAAAAAGACGGAATTCCACCTATAAATGAAAAAAAAAAAAAAAAAATCCCGTCTGCTTTCTTCAAAGGCTGGAAACTAGCACCTTGAAATAAAATTTTTCTCTCCCACCGGGATTTGATTTATTGCACCGATTTTGGAGAAAAAAAACTACATGGAAATAATTCCAATTCATTTGCTTGGCAAACCTTGCTCAGTCTTACCTACTTTAAAAAAATAATAATAAAACCCCCAAAATACGTACCTGAGGCCTTCCAGCTGCACAAAGCATCCAAACTGCATGACGCTGGACACTTTCCCGCAGTAGATGTCGCCCACCGCGGGAACGTCGGCCAGAGGCCGCTCGACGACTCCCTCCTGGGTGGCGTCCCCGGGGGGGCCGGGCGGCCGGTCGCTCCAGCGGGAGGGCCGTTTCCGTCGACGCTTGCCGGTCGCTCCGCCATCGCGCTCTCTCGAACCGGAGCGACGACGCTTCCGAGCGCTATCTCCATCTGCGCCGCCACCGTGCAACGTTGTGCTTGTCCTGAGAGTGATGACATATGGCTGTTGTAATTGTTTGATATCATCTCTCAATGTGACGGATTTTCACCTATTGACTAGATTGCGCATCTAAAAGTGTCCAATTAACGTTTTGTTGTGAAGGAATCAAACTCACTTGTGTGCACAGTGAGGCATGAGCATTTCCAGCTCCTTCATGGCGGCTGCCGCAACTTGCTCGTCATTTTTGCTGACGTGACGTGAGTTAATCTGGTATTTTATTGAAGATATTTTAGACACAAAAGAGGAAATTGTTGGGAGATAACATTTCGAGGGGAAGCGCCGTACCATCCACACGGGATCATCTGGTTTACATAAAGCTGGATATTTCTCTTTCAGCTTGTCTTGTTCACTTTTGGGTTGGTGTTCATGTTCTGTAGTGAACCACAGGGGAAATAAACCACACATTTGACATTTGTAGGAATGTTCATTTAAAAAAAAAAAAATGGAACAAAATATGAAAATGTCTACCTTGACGAGCGGACGCTTGCATGGTTTTGATAAGTCTAAATAAATTAGCAGTGAGCGTTTCCTGAAAAACAACACCAACATGAAAGGAAATGTCGCTGTCGGAGAATTTAAAAAACAACAACATGATACTTACTGTGAAATCTGCACCATTTTGTGTCAAGGAAGCTTTAAAGGCCTCCAATGTCGGATGTCTATCTGCCAAGCTGATGATGAATTCACCTGGCGAAAAAATAAAATCACGTTAAAACTAACTTGCTGATAATTTATCAGGCTAAAGACCATACGACTCACCAAGATCCTTTTCACTTATTCCGAGATGGTTTTCCAACTCGGTACAGACTTTGGATACCAAAGATAAATACTCCAAACGTTTGATTCCGTCCAGTGCCGCCATGTTGGCTTTCCAAATTGGCATAGAGGACGGAAGTGATTCTTCTTCTATGCTCAATTGAAACCCAACCAACTCACGTTATGCTGCCCTCTGTCGGGAAGCTGTGGAATAAGCGTAAATCGGGCCGAACGTATCCGTAAAATTTCGCAAACATCTAAATAAAAAAAAAAAACACTTGTAGGTAGTTCACGAGGGAATCACCAAACTTAACTCAGATTTACAAAAAGTGTTTATTAAATTTTAAAAATGTTTACACTGTACACTGTTGCATGTTTGCTTGCAACTTGATATGCATTTTGTGAATCTTCGCTTCAGCGCTTAGCTCAAGGACCCTTGGACACGGCCACATCGGAGGAGAATCGAACCTTTGGGTTGGAAGTGGACCACTCGCCCAACCGAGCCATCCTGCCCCGCCCTTTGTATTTTTGCTTTAAAACAGTCACCACCACTTCACATAAGACCAAAAACGTTTTGAAACATTGACAAGCAAGTGCTGTATAACAAATTGCTATTCACAGATGAGGGGAAGAAAACAACAACAAAAGATTCCTTACTTCCAGATTGTATCCATGTTCATTTTTACACCTGACAAATAAATATGCATTGTCTCTGACTTTACATGAAGAGAAAAAAAAAAAAACAGATTTAAGTAATGTCATTGTTTTTTTGTTTTAAACAAAAACTAATATCAAATCTAAATGTGAAGTCCAAACGAGATCAGATTTGTTAGCGTCGGCGGAAGGCTCTGGAGATCCGCCAGGCGTTGGGTTCCTCGTAGCGGTTGTAAAGCGGCTCCAGGCGCTGCTGCTTCTTCTGCTTGCTGAGGCGGGTCGGGTCCGACACCTTGAAGAAGGCCGGCGCGAACTCCACCAGCCAGCGCGGGTCGATGGTGGTCACCTCGCGCATGTACTCCTTGGTGGTCAGGACCAGCTCGTGGTACACCACCCTGACGACGACGACGACGAGAGACAGAGAGAAGTTCACGTTTCAGGAACACCAAATCGGAACAATATCGTCTCAAATCATGGCAAAATGTCGAAGAAGAAGAAGAAGAAAAAAGTGATATTTCTCAGTTGGAAAAAATATATATCTTCATATATACAGTGATGCCTCTTTTCTCGACCACAATCTGTTCAAGAAGGGTTTGTTCGAAAACCGAATCGATGTTTCCCATTACAATGAATGGAAAAAGAAATAATGTGTTCCAAGCCTTAAAAAAAAAAAAAAAAATGACTTTTTAAAGCATTTTTTTTTTAGCTTTTCCTGATAATAAAATGCATAGTAGAAATACATGTATAGTTTAAATACTTTATCTAATAAAATATATTCATTTTTTTAGTTAAAATATATGCTTTAGTAGTAGAGTACGCTGGGCTGGGAGCGCATTGCCGTATCTGTAGCGACTCGGCCCCCAGCCTTGTAAACTTTTTTTTTTAACAAAAGTGCACAATAACTTTAAACAAGCAAGTTGTCTTCTTTGGAACTATGATTGGGGATTAATACGGGAGTTCTCCATAAGAAAAACAACAGTCACCACCGGGACACCGCTGTGTAGAGAGGCTGCGTTTTACAGAAGAACAAAAGTGCGTTGTGTCATTTCCATTTTTTTTTTCCCTCGAGGGTATTTGAATCAACAATATCAAAACGCGTCATGAGTGGGTCAGCTGCTTGCGGCACACGCGTTATATTATTTCCGGGTTTTTTTCGGGGGCGTTCGAGTACCGATTTGTGTTGGAAAATAGTAGGAAGGGGGGGGGGGGGGAAGAGACAAAAAAAAAACCTAAAAATTTTCGTTCGAAAACCGAGGCCTTACTGTATGTGAATTCTATATATTCACTCAGTCATAGAATCCCGGTTCTCACCATTCGGGCTGGCGATTGAACAAAGCGCTGGATGGGTGGATGTAGACCACCTGCTGGTCTATGAGGGTCCTGTAGCCCTCCTGGGGGTCCTTCTTGGCTGCGTTCCGGAAGAAACCGCTGCAGATTGCCTTCTGAACCCGCACGGTCGCTTTGCCGCAGGACACCACATCCAACTTGTGTCTGAGAAGGGAAAGAGGGGAAATTGATTCAAATCAGATTCAAATTCTTCAGGCTGGAAGAAGCAAGTGTTTTTTTTTTTTTGTGTGTAACCATCGTACCGGTCCATGATGCCCAACATCTGCTTGCGGATGTCCTGGGCTCTCCTGAGCGAACGAGCCTGGATGAAGTTCTCGTAGCACCACGGGTTGGAGAACTTGTTGTTCTTCCACGAGTTGTAGACGGCCAGCAGGGTGAGATGGTCGCCCTCGGGCTGGTGGAACTTGGCCTTCTTCTGGTCCGCCAAGGCCTGCTTGTCCTGTTGCACAAACGCAAAAAAAAAAAAAAAAAAAAAAAAAAAGGTTCAGCAAAAACTCCTGGAAGAAGAAAACCACAGTGGAGGAGGTGCTTTGGCGGTGCTCACCTTGGGCCTGTAGAAGACGTTCTGGACGGACAGCATGGACACGATGGTGAGCATCTCCTCGCTGCAGCCCAGATGCACGGACATGATCAGCATCTTGCACAACATGGGCTCCAGGGGGAATTCGGCCATCTGGGCGGGACCGACAGCGCACGGATCATCATCACGGATCAAAACTTCAAAAAGAAGCGCAAGAGACATTTCTGGGGGCGGAATCTCACCCTTCGGCCCAGACGCGTGAGCAGCCCCTCGTCGTCCAGCGCCCCCAAAGTGTAGAGCTGCTCCATGGCCGTGATCAGCGTCTCCATGGGGGGCGCGTCCATGAAGTCGAAGGACAGCAGGTCGTTGATGCCCATGGCCTGGCGTGGGGAAGCGCAGAGGCGTCAAAACGCGAGGCCCGGAATCGACGTGGCGTCGCGGTGCGGGTGACGCGCGTACCTTGAGCGAGAGCACCGTGCTGGCCAAGTTGGTCCTCTGGATCTCCGGCACGTTGGTGGTCAACATCTCGTCCCTGTACGCCCGCTCCGTGTACAGCCGGTAACATTTGCCGGGACCCGTCCTGCCGGCCCGGCCCGCCCTCTGCTTGGCTTGAGCCTGCCGGAGTCGGGAAGAACACGGCCACGTTTTTAAACACGCGCGTTCCAGTTGACGGCGCGCAGAACGGCGGAAGGTCGGAGGTTACCTGCGAGATGGGCGTCACCACCAGCTGGTCGATGCCCGTCTTGGAATTGTAGACTTTCTGTTTGACGAAGCCGGGGTCCACCACGTAGTAGATGCCGTCGATGGTCAGCGACGTCTCGGCGATGTTTGTTGCTATGACAACCTGACAGGAAGCCAGACACGAGAAGTCAACGGTGCGCAATATTAAAGGGGAATTCCGGTGGTTTGCATTAGCAATGTATTTCCTAGGTCTTGTCATATGTACTCTATTTGGACAATATTAATGATAATGTGAGGCCGTTAGCCGAGCTTCGGCCGATCAACCGATACCGCTATTTCTTCATCAGATGAGGATAAATCAGAGAAATCAGCGCTGAGCATAAATGGTGTCCCATGTAAATTGAGCGTTGGAACCAGCATGTAACTTGTCACATCTGTCCACGTAGGTCACGTGACTCGCGAAAACGGCAGCACCCCTGAAAAGTCGTTATTGTCGATAAAAATCTTCTCAAAACACTACTAAATGAGAGGATTTAACATCACATTGTCAAAATAGAGTACATATCACATGACCTGTTGGATACATTGTTAATGTAAACCACCAGCATCCCCCTTTAAATACTTTATACAGTTTTTTTTTTAAATCCTGCCTATACAAAGGAATGTGGATGACTCCAATTCACCAATCAAGCAGAGCCAGACAGTCACATGACCACTAGTACTGCAGTCATTATTTGAAGGACTGCAGTTCTTCAGAAAGTAACGACCCTCTCAAGTACGCACATTTTTTGATGAAGTTGTACCGATTGACGTGGTCACTGTAGAGTATGTGACTTGTTTTTTTAAACGTACTTTTCTGCTGCCCGGTGGCGCGGGGTCAAAGATCCGGGTCTGCATCTCGCTGGGCAGCGCCGAATAAACCGGCAGAATGATGAGCTCCGGAACGTCGGGCCCGAGCGACTTCATGCGCTCGTAGAGGATTTCACAGGCGGTGTCGATCTCCTCCTGCCCGGTCAGGAACACCAGGATGTCACCTGTGGGTGAGGGGGGGTAGATGGCGTGAGCTCGATGTTCTCAAATCAGGGGACGAGAAAAATCGAGCACGTTTACGTACCGGGGGGCTCGGTCAGGTGGATCTGCATGACGGTGATGAGGCTGGCGTCCAGGTAGTCGGTCTCGGGCTCTTTGGTGTAGAGAACCTCCACCGGGTACGTTCTGCCGGGGATGGTGAAGATGGGCGCCTCATAGAAGTACTGCGAGAACTTGACGGCGTCCAGCGTGGCCGACGTCACGATCAGTTTCATGTCCGTGCGCTTTTGCACTGTCTGCCGGCGGCAGAAATGTTTGTTTGTACAGGGTTATAATAACGGCGTGCGGTTTACACAATTGTCGCATTGGCGTCGCCCACCTTCTTGAGCAGACCGAAGAGAACGTCGGTGTGGATGGTCCTCTCGTGGGCCTCGTCCAGCATGATGATGGCGTACTGGCCCAGCTCCGAGTCGATCAGACACTCCCTGAGCAGCATGCCGTCCGTCATGTACTTGATTACCGTCTCGGGGCTCGTGCAGTCCTCAAAACGGATGGTGTAGCCCACCTACATTTGGAAAAAGGATACCAAAACAGGAAGTGGAATTACAATTCCGGGAACGGGGAAGAATGTGCGATGTCGCGGTGAAAAGCTCCGGAGGGTTTCCACGCACCTCCTGTCCGAGACAGCACCCGTACTCCTCCGAGACCCTCTTGGCGACCGACATGGCGGCCACGCGGCGGGGCTGCGTGCAGCCGATCTTCCCGCGGGTAGTGTAGCCCGCCTCCGCCAGGTACTGCGTGATCTGCGTGGTCTTCCCGGAGCCCGTCTCGCCGATCACGATCAAAATCTGGTTGTCGTGGACGGCCTGCGGCGAGAAGACAGACGACGAACTGGAGGTCGGCAAGCGAGGGGGGAAATTGAACTTCGGGGGCGGGCGGGGGAATACATGACTAGAAACGGAACCTGTATAAGTTGCTCCTTCAGCTTGTAGATGGGCAAACTCTCCCTCTGCTCCAGGATGGACAGCTGCGTCTTCTTTCCATACGACGCCTTGTTGCCGCCAAACGCGTGCTTCTTCCATTCGGGGATGTCGTTGGGCATCATGCCGATGCCGCGCATGTTGGCGGCGATCTGCCTGCCGTCAACTGGAATGCGACAGATTGAGAGCACTTGAGAAAATGGGAAGAAACCCCATTTCCTAATCCTCAGCCTCACAGGAAATGGCTCCCATAAAAAAAAATATATATATATATATTGCACATATGCACTTACCGTCGGGCAGCGGGTCGACCCAGTGTTTGTTAAGCCCCATGGGGATGGAGTCCATCTCCGCCTCGCGGGCCGCCTGCTTTAACTCCCTCCGCTCTTTGGCCAGCGCGCTCTGCATCATGGCCGCCTGGGACAGGGAACCGTCTGGATTCTGAAGGCACACGAGGGAGGGGTCCTTATTGCATATGCACGCTCATCATGGGATACATAATTCGGAGTAGAGATGAATCAGGGATGTAAATGTGACGTGCGGCACACCTTGACGATCTTTACGGGGCTCATGTCCATGCTCTGTTTGGTGTGTCCTCTCAGGAACGGCGGCTCCTCTTCCACCAGCTCGATTTCCAAGTCTTCATCTGCGAAACCACGACAACAAAAACAAAAAAGGATCAGAGTCCAACGTATTTTTACGGTGAAGGTTTCTGACTGGAGACTGAGAGTCTGTGAGTCTTCCTTACCTTCTTCGTCGTCAACTTTGGGAAGAATCCCTGTCTCGTCGTCAAAATCGGGAAATTCTTCTTTGGATAAAACGTTGGCTGCGATCATCTGAGGGCATAATAAACCTTTATTAGAGTCAACAGCAGGAAATTTGGCCAAAAAAAAAAGACTGTAAACCAGGGGTGCCAAGACTTTTTACCCCAAGATCTACTTTTCAAGCAGCCAGTCACTCGCGAGCTACCGTGATGCTGGATCAGGCTGTGCCAAGCTGGAATTTTAACATTACACACCATCTCATCCTGCACTTTCTACTTTGGCTTGAGACCAGACCTTTCCCACTCGGAAAAGAGAAACTCTCATACAGTTGAAACACTTTTTCTCCGATTATTCACATACTCCGACAGTCATTGCATCTCTAAACAACAGCATTTATTTCTTAACTTTCTCAATTACAATCGAAAGTAAACATAAGCAGCGTGTCTAGCTCATCTTTGCTCTACGTTGCCCAGACTGTGTTGCTCACAAAAGCAGCAATGGTTGACGCTGTCATTATAAAACACATTTGATGGGAGGGGAGATCGACGCATTGAGCACCCCGGCTGTAAACCCCCACAGATTTGCAAATATGCCACATACACGCACTTCCTATGCAGTTTTTCTCAATCATATCATCTCAATTGCGATTCCGCCTGAGCGTCTTTCCACCAACCTGTTTGATCTCCCATTTCTCAGGATCGGAGATCTTGGTGAGCCTCTTCCTCTCCAGCGTGTCGTCCTGCTCCAGCTCTCGGGCGGGCCCCAGGTTGAGGTTGGTGGGCCCGTCGGGGTTCCTCATGTTCACCTCCTCGCTGCCATCGGGGCCCACATTCCTTCTCCTGTTGGGGTTCAGGTCCTCGCCCGTCTCCTGATCCACATCCTGAGAAACCAGACAGGCGTGAGCGTGACGCGACGCAAAGGCCTTCCCGCTTGCCGCCAACGTTGCCGCGCTCACTTTCATGCTGAGGCTGGTTTTGGAGCCCGTGAAGGACAAGACTTTGATCTTGACCCTTTGCCCTTTGCTGACCACGTCAGCCACGTTGGCCACTCGGCCTTCCCGCCGCAGCTCGGAAATGTGCACCAGGCCTTCCCATCGTTTCCTGCGGGACATGAACGACAAAAACGTGATTTACAATGCTCTTTACATCAGAGAAATGCTCAACAAGACCTACTATTTTTATTTTTTTTTTATATTAAATCAAATGAACTTATGTCTGTTAATTTTATTCATCTTGTCACGTTTTGCTTGGCTTCCGGTGTGTGTAGCTGTTGGCTTTCTATTTGGGTCCAACCAGATTTCAGCTTCCATGTGTTGCCATGTCAGTCTGATTCCGAATCAGCAGGTGAATATTCTGGACTGTTGCTTGTAATTTTGTATTTGATCTATTATTGTTGATTCCTACAATTACGATACGTGAATGGTGGTATTAAGATGTGGATGACATCAGGAAGCACACACCTGAGCCCCTCCAGTTGGACAAAGCACCCAAACTGCATGATGCTGGTGACTTTCCCGTTGTAGATGTCGCCCACGGACGGCTCCTCTGGAGGCGGGCGGTCCACGTGCTTGTCCTTCCAGTCTTGGTCCCTGCGGGGGCTCGGCGAGCGCTCGCCCCAACGGGACGATCGCTCTCGCCTCCGGGAGCGCTCGCGGTCTCTGTGGCGGTCGCGGTCCCTGGAGCGAGAGCGGGAGTGACGGCGCCTCCTGCGGTCCCTGTCCCGAGTCCTGTGCCGGTCCCGGCTCCTGCTCCGACTGCGGCGTCTGCTCTTCTCCGAGCGGCCCTTGTCGCTTTTGGAATCGGTGCCGCTCACGCTGGGCATGAACATCTCCAGCTCCTTCATGGCGTCAGAAGCCACCTTCACGTCCTCTTCGTCAAGGACTTTCTGAGGAAGAGACCAGAACTCATCACCTCGTTTGGCAGGTCACGTGATCACTGAACGTTTTGTGTTCTCAAGCTCATACCGTCGGTGCTTCGTTTGGTCTGCAGAGCGCAGGGAAAAGCTCCTTCAGCCTGTCCTTCTCCGACTTTGGCTTCTGAACTTCAGAGCCTGAGATGAAGACATAGTGATTAAAACTTTCATGTTTTTCGTACTAGTGTCACCTCGGAAAGCAACGTTCGTGGGCTGTTCAGGAGACAAGGCTCCGTGACGGCAGAAAATCAAAACATTGCTACTTTAAGCTCCATAATAAGTCAGAATTTTAGTAGGAATGTCACAAAAATGTTCCCTACAGCTGTCAAAATGCTAAATCTGGTTGAAAAGGTTTAACAACCTGAGAACAACGCACACAAAACTGTGAAAATTGTATGACAGGTTCCGGGGAAAATTGTTTTTTTATGCCTTGGCTCTTTCCGGAAATTTCAACAACACCGCAATCGCCTCCTATTGTTTAAACAAAAAAGTGATAATGATTCTGTTCATATCTGCTTTTTAGCAAAAATTGAAACGTGTCATTTTTTTTAAGGACTTTACCTTTCCTGATAGATGACTTAGACGGGGGTCTCATGGTCTGAATGAGCCTGAGCAGGTTGCCGATGAGCGAGTCCTGCAATGAAAACACCACCGTGAGTTTCAAACGTGTATATAATCAACCCTACAAACAAAATCTTGAATCATCTCGGAAGAAATTAGCTTACTGTAAACTCAGCTCCATTTTCTAGCAGGAGAGCTTTGAATCCGTCAAAGGTGGGTTCTTTTTCCGCCAGACTAATGACGAACTCAGCTGAAAACCAAGAAAACAAACACAATTATACAAATATCGTAAGAAACCCGGACGGGAATGCAACAAAGGGCGCAACATAAGAAATACAACACAAGTAACCGTTAGCTCGAGCTACGTTAGCTTTAGCTAGCTAAATAGTTTTGGTCGCTTTGGTACGAGGTCGGGTGGTCAAACCTAAATCTTTGTCGCTTATTCCAAGATGGTTATCCAGCTCCGTGCACACTTTGGACACCAAAGATAAAAATTCGAGCTGGGAGAGCTCGTCGGGGTCCGCCATTCTCGCTCACGTCTCGTCTTCACGGCTAGCAGAAAAAAAACTAACTAACCATCCGAGCTCGCGACGCGTTTTGCTTCCGCTTCCGGCCTGGGAGGAAATACACGGTCGCGCTAGTTCCTGTTGGCAAACGGATACGACGGTTGCGTCCACAAGATGGCGTTATCGCCATCTCTATAAACTAATAAACATTTGAAAGAAAATATATGAATAGGTTTGCGTTTTTTAACTGCGAATTTTAAGTAGTTTTGTCTCTAAGCGAAATGTTTAAAGGAATAGTCCTTTCAGCCGCGTGATTATGTTTGTTTACTGTGATGTTATCGTAACCAAAGGTGCTTGATGCACTTGTGCTTTTATGAGGAAATAAAGAAAGTATTCACATGTGAAACTCAAAGTTGTTCTTGGATTGAGCGATATTACTTCTCGTGTATAGCAAGATCATACATTATGGAAAATCGGCTTTAATGTTGATCTAGAAATATGTTTCCTTTGGGTCTGCCGCCCATCGACCGTGAAATTAAACAACGTCGTAGTTTAGTTATCTTCCAAATTTCGACGTTTCATTTTGCGATTTCACAAGTAACTGCCAAGTAAATAAGATTCAAAGCGAATATGGCACATTGCGTATTTAAAACAATCGCACGACTGAGACGGGCTAACGTAGCATGATTCAGCGCCACGGCGATGCATACTGTATTTGAAAGCAGACGCTGCAGCAACACATGTCGACAGACAATCCAGCGACATACAGTTTTCTTTATGCTAGGCGTTCACTGAGTCATTTAGAGTAGTTCTTCTTCATTTGTCCTCTTAACGGGGAAATGATACTGCTCCCCGGTGGCCAACTCAAACCCCAAAATGAGAAGATATGAATTATGATGCATTATGTTTTACGTTATTAGAGTGCTATTTTCTTATTTGTGGTTTATGAGCGTGCTAACAGAACAAATTAAGCGATCTCAAAGCACATGTGTATTTTATATTTATTGTGGACGGGATGGAAATATGTCAGTACTTGACATGTTTTCTATTTGTCATGACAATTTAACCAGAGTCGCAAGCACAAGTACGTCTGTGCTTTCCTTAGTTCTGGCCCCTGCGAAGAATATGCGAGTAGTTTGTCGTCACGTCGACGATCAAACGCTTGAATTATGCGGCCCCGCTGCGCTTGCCAGGAGAGGAAATGAAGTGCACGCTCTTCGGGGGTGGGGGGAGAGACAATCAAACACAACAATCCGAGTGTTTCTGTGAGTGATGAATCGGGCCTGAGCAATTTTTTTAGCTCTTCGGCGTGATCTGCGGACAGCAGGCCGCTGCGGTGGACACTTCTGGGAGTGACCGCGAATGAGCGAGAAGACCTGGCGGTTGCTGGCTCACAACGGCAGCCGGCTCTGAACCGGCGACGCTGGCTCGCTGGTGAGGTTGCGGTGAAGGTGACGCAGCGTCAAGAAAACCTGGTCACATAGCGGCGACTACAGTAATTCCCGGCCTACGGAGCGCACCTGGTTATAAGCCTTGGTACAAAGAAAGAGTTTAACGCTAGCGCCGCGCTAAACGGCTAAACTCTTTCTGTGTACCGAGGTTTAGAACCAGGTGCGCTAGTGTTAGCATGGCGCTTTCCCAAGCCCCGACGACGAGGTGCTCTAAAGCTGCTGCGCCAGCCTGAAGTCCTGGTCCACATGTTAGATGTCAATTCAGACTTTTCTCCCTTTACCCTTTTTAGCCTTCCTCAACGTTTCGTGCACGCACTCCTGGTTGACAACGAGGCGCTCTAAAGCAATCATGCTAGTGTGAATCCAAGGACCACAGTTGACTGTCAAATTACGGCAAATCTTCCGTAATTCCCGGCCTACAGAGCCCTCCTGGTTATAAGCCTCGGTACACAGAAAGAGTTTAACCCTAGCGTGGTGCTAGTGTTAGCGCGGCGCTAGCGTGCATACCTACACGACACATCCCACCAAGGTCGCTGTGCGGCTTTTCCAAGCCGTGACGACGAGGCCTTCCTCCATGTGCCACGCACGCACACGGTGCTGACATCGAGGCGGTCAAAAACAATCATGCTAGTGTGAATCCTAGGTCTACAGATTTGACTGTCAAATTAATCAAACCGGCAAATCTACCGTAATTCCCGGCCTACAGAGCGGACCTGCTTATAAGCCTCGGTACACAGAAATTGTTTAACGCGAGTGCGGCGCTCGTGTTAGCGCGGGGCTAGCGTTAAACTCTTCCTGTGTACCGAGGCTTATAACCAGGTGCGCTAACGCTGGCACCGCATAAACCCCAGGGTTGAAAGCGTGTGCAAAAAGTCGCGGCTTGTAGCGCCGGACATTACGTTAATATGCGCCGACTGAGTGAAACGCAGCGCTTTCTAGGCGGCGAACAAGCGGGCGACGGCATCGCGCTTGTTACTGTGAGGCCTTCCTGTGCCGAGAAACTTCCAGCGCCCCCCCCCCCCAAAAAAAATGTTTTCATTCCTCACGTAAGCTCTTCAAACACAGGGCGCCTCCCTGAGAGGTCCTCGGTACGTGCAACTCATTTGTTGGACCCGCTTTTGCATCCGCGAGCCTGTCAACAAGCAGCAGTTTCTTCTTCTTTATTTTGTGCAAAACAAACGTGCGTGAACGGCTCCAGCGATTGTTTAACCAAGCGGCACTGACAACAATACCAAACATCACGCCCGAATGTTTGACTTTTTATCAATGAAATCGTTTTTGTTTTTTTTTTTTTCTCCCACCCCCTTCCATAAATAATTCACAGAATCAACGAGAAGCGAAGCCGCTCCTGTTTATGTCCACAAACGAGAGAATGTTTACCGGGAGCGGGAAAATCTTGGGGATTTATTCAAACTCACAAGGCTGTCTGAAGGTCGTCTCAGGATCGCTGTGAAAACAAGATGCTGTGTGAGATCATTTTAATGTGAGCAAAAAAAGGCAGTAGTGTGTGAGGATGTGCGAGTACTATGTGTGAGGGCATTTCGGTAGTTTGTGTGAGAGACAATAGAGAGCGTTTCAGTTGTGTGTGCGAGCGAAAATCTCTCAGTAGTGGTTGAGCAACAATTTTGGTAGTTTGTGAGAGGATTTCAGTTGTGTGTGAGCAAAAAAGTAGTGTGAAAGCATTTGGCTAATTTGCGTGAGAGTTTTCCGTCATGTGCGTCTGAGAATTTCACTGGTGTGAGTTTCAGTCGTGTGAGAGCAACAAATTTAGTAGTGTATGAGAGGATTACAGTTATGTGTGAGCATTTTAGCAGTGTGTGTAAGGATTTCAAATGTATGAGTTTGTTTCAGTCGTGTCTGAGCAAAAAAAGTCATGTGAAAGCATTTGTCTTGTATGTGTGAGTTTTCAGTCATGTGCGCCTGAGTATTTCAGTCGTGTGAGAGCGTTTTAGTAGCGTGTGTAAAGATTTCAAATGTATGAGTGTTTCTGTAGTGTGTGAGCAAAAGTAGTGTGAAAGCATTTGACTCGTGTGAGTTTTCAGTCATGTGCGTCTGAACATTTCAGTAGTGAGTTTCAGTTATGTGTTAGCAAATTTTTTAGGTTGTGAGAGGATTTCAGTTGTGTGAGCATTAGTTGCACGTGTAAGGATTTGAACTGTATGAGTGTGTTTTAGGAGTGTGTGAGCAAAAAAAAAAAGTCGTGTGAAAGCATTTGACTTGTATGTGTGAGTTTTCATTCATGTGCATCTGAGCATTTCAGTAGTGTGTGAGTAACAAATTTAGTACCGTAATTCCCGGCCTAGCGTCGCTAGCGCTTTCTGTGTACCGAGGCTTATAACCAGGTGCGCTAACGCTAGCAACACGCAAATAGTTATGAGAGAATTTCAGTCGTGTGTGAGCAAATAAAGTCAAGTGAACGCATTTGACTTGTACGTGTGAGAGTTTTCGGTCATGTGCGTCTGAGCATTTCGGTAGTGTTTGGGAGTTTCAGTAGTGTGTGAGTGAAATTTTGTAGTTTAGTAGAGAGCAGTGTGCGAGAACATTTCGGTCGCGTGTCTGAGAGGTTTTCAATCGTGTAGCGAGCAAAAATTCCGTAATTTGTGGTAATGTGTGAGAGTATTTCAGTAGTTTGTGAGCAAGAAGTATATGGAATTTTGACCGTGATCAAAATTTGCAAAGACCAAGTGAAGTTCGCGTACGTCTGTCGGTAAAAACATATTTCTCGTGGCAATTCTGTCCACCCCCCCCAAAAAAAAAAATGAAAGCGTCTGTCTGGGAGCGTCGTCCTCGCCTGACCTGATTTGCAGGCCCACGTACGTGCACCGGGACGAGAGGGAGGGGGGGGGCAAAGAGGGCGAGGGGGGGCTTACATAAGACGAGGCCTCCGACGTACGCGGCTTACATGCGCTCATGAATTATCGCAGCCCGCCGACACGCGAGCAGGAAAAAAAAAAAAAAAAAGTCAGCCGGGAAGGGGAACGTGGAGCCCGCGAAGGCCGCTGATCGTTTTTTGAGCCGTGAACTTGAGGAGAGGGAGGGGGGTGGGGGGGGGGGGGGGACGACGACGATAAATTACGCGAGCGGCGGCGAATCGCGAAGCTTTTCCGCGGCTCAGTGGAAAATTCCCACAATGACCAAGCGGGGAAAGAAGAGAAGAAGAAGAGGAAGGAGGGGGAGGATGTTAGCGTGGGTGGTTTGTGAGTGGGGGGGGGTGGATAGAAGGGCGTATCCAGAGAGGAGGGGGGGGGGGGGGGCGCAGGGATTGGCCGAGAGGAAAGCTGCCCGCATGAGCTCACATCCCCCACGACAGGAAAGGAGGACCTTTCTGCATGGCCAACAACACGCTCACAAGCAAAACTTCCGACATCCACGTAATGCTGTCGCTTGTTGTCGGGATGGGGGGGGGGGGGGTCAGTGGGTGCCGGGGAGTATAAAAGTCTGCGGTTCGAGTGTTTTCGTGGAAAACCAAATCAGCGGCGTGTGACGAGCGTCCCACTTTCGCCAGGAAAAATGCATTCTCTATTGGTTTTAAGTCTTCTCCATCCACTTTCTTTGCCGCTTATCCCCACGAGGGTCGCGGGGATCGCTGGAGCCTATCCCAGCTGTCAACAAACAGGAAGCGGGCTACACCCTGAACTGGTCGCCGGCCAATCGCAGGGCACATCGGGACAAACAGTTGCGCTTGCAATAGCACCTATGGACAATTTAGAGTGTCCAATTAATGTTGCATTATTTTTTTTGGGGGGGGGTGTGGGGGGAAACAGGAGTGCCCACCCGGAGGGAACCCACGCAGGCGAGGACGGCGAGAACATGCAAAACTCCACACAGGCGGGGCCGGGTTCGAACCCGGGGGCCTCAGAATTGTGAGGCCAACACTATACCCGCTGAGTCAACTGTCCACCCCCCCCTCCCCAAAAAAAAAATGGATGACAAACACGTGATGTTTTCGGTTCAATTTATTTGTGCATTATCATCATCCCAAAAAAAAAAAAAATACTCGACAGACCAGAGAGGCGGTGAGAAGTCACTTTAGTCACATATTTATTACATAAATATTTCATTAAAATAGACCAGCGACAATTACCATAAAAATATCTTCCTTTGAAAAGCCCGACCCACAAAGAATTTTTTTTTTTTAAACCAAAACAAAACAAAAACACACGGACCTTTTTTTTTTTTTTTTTTTTTAAGTTTTTGTTATTTTTTAACACACGAACACGCTGATTGTCACACATGGACCAGCGCGCGCACACACCTGACCTGACGCCCCCTTATCCTCACGAGGGAGGCGCGCTGGCGGTCAGGTGCAAGCGGGAGGGGGTCCAGCGTGCCGTTGCGGTGTTATGAGGACGTCACAGTAGATCGGCGGCCATTTTCCTGCTTGGGTTTTTATTGTTTGTCGTGTTTGATGCTCGTTTGCATGATTTTTATTTTATTGTATTTGATTTTTGCCACGTCGACACACAACTGACTTGCGCAATCAAGAAAAAAAAATAACAATAAAAAAAAGAACGCAGAGATTTTAATTCTCAATTCCTGAAAGATTGAAAACTAGACAAAGTGTCGACATGGACTCCGTGCACCCCTTGTGACCGGCGTCTGAGGACACGGAGGCGAGAAAGGTCGCGCCCCCCCCCCCCCCACCACCCCCCACCCCCGGTGTGCCGCTTAGGCCGCGTTCGCACAGCCCGTCCAAAGCGGGTTTTGGACGGTCCGCGTGAAAGGCTTCTGAGGTAATACTTGAAGCGGAGTCGCGGCTGTGTGAAAGGACAAAACGGCCAACGTTCCCCACGGTTCGCTCGTCTGACTGACTGACGCCAGCGCACAGGACGCGTCGGTGTCCTGCTTTGCTGGGTTCCGCGTGAAAGACAGACCGATAATTCACCACGTTTGCACATACCGGATGATTTACAATGATCAGAGTGCGGGATATTGCCGCACCGCTGTGTGAACTTGCGCAGAATCGAACCCATGTCCGGCTTGGCTGGGTTTTGCGTGAAACTGGACGAAATGCCAGCGCTGACAGTTGATGTCACACAGAGCCCAGAGTTGACCTCAAATTGTGTCTGACTACACACAAGACACAGGAATGTCCGAATTTGTTGTGTTTTGTGTGAAAGACAATGTGGAAATTTTGCAAACGCATTGACCACAGAATTAATATCCAAATATTGCTACGTCAATTTGCGCACACATACTTCAATGTCCTGCGACGCTACGTTGTGTGAAAGGTGAACTTTTCTACGGTTCTAACTCTTGATGAGACGCTTTCTGATTCCTCACAGGATGCCAACTACGTTTGTATATTTTTTCTTGGACACATAGCAAACAATTTTGTAAACAGATGTGGCAATATCCTGTTTTTTCTGGGTTCTGTGTGAAACGCAAAGCTGAACAACTTTCATTCATTTCTGTCTCTCGATGGGCCAATTTGAAGGATTTCTCCCAGGACGCCAGTGACGTACTTCGCGCACATAGTAAACACACCTGCGCACAGACAGGCCAATACCCTGCTTTTGCTAGGTTCTGTGTGAAACGCGAAGGTGAACAACTTTCATTCTACTCTGCCTCTCGATGGGCCAATTTGAAGGATCTCTCCCAGAACGCCAGTGACATGTTTCCCGCACATAGTAAACACACCTATGCACAGATGAGGCAATATCCTGCTTTTGCTGGGTTCTGTGTGAAACGCGAAGGTGAACAACTTTCATTCTCTTCTGTCTCTCGATGGGCCAATTTGAAGGATTTCTCCCGTGACGCCAGCGACATGTTTTGCGCACGTAGCAAACACACCTGCGCGCAGACGAGGCAATATCCTGCTTTTGCTGGTTTCTGCGTGAAAAGAGAAGCGGAACATCTTTTAATGACTGCCGATTCAGGCTTTTCTCACAGCACGCCAACTACATTCGACCTCCTCCCCACACAAAGTGGATGTCGTTATTGGAGCACTTGGAGTGGAACCAAGAGAAGGATTTTTTTTTCATATTTTTTTGTGTTGATCTTTTCACTTATCTCGCTCCAATTGTAATCTGAGAAGGTCTGCCCGTCATCCTGACACACCTCACGTTCTTTGGCACCTACCTAACCTCCCTGAGCGCGTGCAGGGTCGGGTCACGGTCACACCGAGGCCTTTGGGACGGACTGGAGAGCTTATCAGCGAGGTGGTTTGTGTGAAGCCCCCCCCCAAAAAAAAAAAAATATGAATAACTTTCCAAAGAGCTTTGAAATCCGCAGACACAGCACAGCTCACGTCGCAGTGCGCACACGTCGGAGTCGGCGTCTTTTTCTCGAGTGTCAAAACGGTGGACAGACACTCGAGTACAACGTTAGCGCGACACACAAACACCGAAGACGAGCACGCGAGCCTCGTCTGTCCCCGTGCGGCAAGCGAACAAGAAGAAGAAGAAGAAGAAGAAGAAGAAGAAGAAGACGACGTCTCGGGCGGACGTGAGGTCTGGAGAGGTGTTTGGACTTTGCTGGTGTGGTGTGAGGCGGCTCGGACCTGCTACGGAGCGTTTTTGTTTTGATGTCGACATCCCTTCGTTTGGGTTCCCGGCTTTGCATACGACTTGAGGACGGACGTGTGCGGCGGCAGCGGCGGATGTCGTTTGCGAGGCGGGACACATACACGAGAGACAGAAGCGACGAGGGAGGGGGTGGGGTGGGGGGGGAGAGCCCAAAAACACCCTTCGAGGCCCGTCTTTTCTGACCTGAGCATCCGTTAAGTATATTTTCCACCTGACAAACATTTGCATATGTAAAGCACTCGATAAGCATCTGCAGATAATACTCATACCTCTCATTTGTGTACATTCTTAGCTGTCTTGGCATGATAAGTCCCAGCCTCTAACGACGTCGGCCGTCCTGTTAAGTGCTCTCTGTCGGGCTTTGCTCTGCGCACAATTCCCTGAGGAGGGGGGGGGGGTCAGAAAAATAATCACTTGATTTGAAAATGTGCATACCGACATGATACATCCCACCAAGGTCGCTGCGGGGCTTTTTCTCCAAGGGACGACGAGGCGCTCTAAAGCTGCCGCGCCGGCCTGAAGTCCCGCTCCACGCGTTAGATGTCAATTCAGACTTTGGAAATTTTCTTTCCTCCCTTTTCCCTTTTCGGCCTTCCTCCGTGTGGCATGCACGCACTCGCGACTGACAACGGGGCGCTCTAAAGCAATCATGCTCGTGTGAATCCAAGGTCCACAGGGTGACTGTCACATTAATCAACCCGTCAAATCTACCGTAATTCCCGGCCTACAGAGCGCAGTTATAAGCCTCGCTAGCGTTAGCGTTAAACTGTGTACCGGGGCTTATAACAAGGCATGCTAGCGCCGCGCTAACACTAGGGTTGAAAGTGTGTGGAAAAAAACCCGCGGCTTGTAGACTGGAAATTACGCTATTCCTTTTTCAGTGATTCCCAACCACCGTGCCAAGAGCTCAACAGGGGTTAAAAGTACCCAATTTCACTTTCTTAGTCCTACAAGTACTATCAATTTTTCCCTCAAATAATGTGTCTTTGTTCCTACGTTATCTACTTTAGCGACATTTAATGTCAGGCAAAACAATTAATTTATATATCAGGTAACTATTCAGACAACAGAATATTAGCTGTGTCCATGTAAAGATGGTAGATTGTGACGAGGCCGTAAATACATATATTGGATGTACACTTTTTTTGTACGTCATTACTCTAATAAGCAGTTAAGAAGGATACCTTTGGCTCATCCTCCTAAAATAAAACAGAAGTAGACGCCCACGTTGGAAGGAGCCTTTGAATTGGGACAGACCTCACGCGAGAATTTAAAAGGGCAACAAGTTTTATAGTTTCATGTGTACACCAGCAGTACAAAAACAAAGGCACAGAAAACCATTTTTTTTGGCATTGTATGCCTTCAAATGGTGCTAGACTTGGAGAATTAGCTGTTCCCAGTTTTATTAGCGTATATGACGCAGCTGTTTCTGTTTCAATAGCAGAGGAGCTAGCATAAGCAGCTAACGCTGGCTAGCATTCAGCTAATTGTAACTGGGGCTGCTATTAGCGTACGCAATATTGTCGTATTGATATTTTTTGAAGACGTTGGCCGGACTTGGACAATTAGCTATTCGAGTTTTATTAGCGTACATCACGCAGCTGTTTCTCTTTCAATCGCAGAGCAGCTAGCATTCAGCTAACTGTCACTGGGGCAGCTATTAGCATACGTAATATTGTCATATTGAGATTATTTGAAGATGTTCGCCCACTTAGCAAATAAGAACTCCACAAAATGTGACGGCAGGCTATCTGTCGACCCCCATGAGTTATGACGAAGCATCATAAATATAAACTATTATTATGATTTTGGCACCTGACGACATCCTCCTGACATCACATAATCTCATGCATGCTTTTTTTTTCTTCTAAAATAAATCTCTGCAGCGACGCGCTTCAAACACGACCGGCGCTCTCATTATTCACTCCCGCCGCCTCGGAACTTGTGAAATTGTTCCCGAGCGCGGCCCCAATCGCACCGGACGCACGATTGGGGTACATTCCTCTAAAGTGTGGCACGCTAGAGACGGACGGGCCTCAAAAGGTGCCGGGAAGGTTTTAAGGCTGGGGGGGGGGTGTCATGCAGACAAATTAACAACAGCAACAAAATATCCCAAATTCCAGATATGATTCATGACTCGCAGGAATTGCATCATCTCATTGTCAACAGGGAAGGGGAAAAAATGGATCATAACTATTGAATCTTTACATCACAATCATTTCAAATGATTTGATTGGTTTGAAGTGTTTCAGATGGCTTGTAGTGTTTACCCCGTTTTTCCTCTTAACACACCCACACACAAAAAAAGGAAAATGGCGCTTTACAAAATGTGGGAAAAGTTAATCATTTTTGAAGGGCTTTTCCTTAAATTTGAGGAAATTTGATGCAGCGAAGACAACAACAACAAACGAAAACAACATTTAGGCAACAATCAAGTTCACGGAGAAGTTTGACACTGCGACACGAGTGGGGGCCGGGGGGGGCACTGAAAAGGATTCACTGCACATTGAATGATGAGGACAAACAAAATAAAAGTTGGTGTCCATCTAAGGCTCATCATCTTTTATTAAAAACTTTTTTTTTTTTTTTTACCTGAGAGAATCCTTCAACAGCTTTCGTTACCCAGTCACAAAAAAAAAAAAAAAAAATGTGTATTGGTTGGCATGCGTGTGGGTGGGGGACGTGGCCTTGTTGCTCTCACGTGGGAGGGCGAGAATTCTTTTGCTAATTCATGCGTGGAAGCACTTTTTTTTTTTTTTTAAAGACTGTATCACATACTGCACTTATTTAAAATATAATCGTAAACTTTGCCGCCAAGGTCAAAATCCAAACGCGCATCCAAAGTGCTTGTGAGTGAAGTGCTTTTCGTTGGGGGCTAGTGACACGTCGCACGTTGCCGAGCGCGCCCGTTCGGGTCCGCGCCGGGGTAAAAAAAATGTTTAAGCTACGTATGTCTCGAAGAGGTGGGGAATTTAGGGGGAATTCAACAATTCAATTGAAGACTTTTTTTGGGGGGGGTGGCAGGCAGCCGCCCACCAAGAGCAACAAGCACAACGTGGCACTCACAGATGCACAAATGACAAAAACAACATCCTGGTTAGCAGCGGGGCTAAAGGTCAACTTGGGGCTCGCCGGTGTGCGCGGTTACCCAAACGCGGACGCGACGACGGCTGTAAATTCTTTGCAGTTTCCGGTCTTTCTAGTAAACCTGGTTCAAATTTATTGGCAATGGGGGTCGGGGGGGAGAAAAAAAATCGCCAGGATTGCTCTGTTTTTAAAGGGCAACGGAAATGGATAAAAAAAAAAAAAAAAAGACCCAAAGCGAACACGTAAAGCCAAAATGGCCTATTTTTGCGTGACTTTTTTTGTGGGTCTATTTACGTTAGACATGTCTACTAAACCCGAACCCTATTCTCACGAGGGTCACGGGGAGTGCTGGAGCCTATACCAGCTGTCAACAGGCAGGAGGCGGGTACATCCTGAACAGGACACATCGAGACAAAGTGTCCAATATGTGGGAGTGAACCGGAGTACCCAGAGGAAACCCACGTAGGCACGTGGAGAACATGCAAACTCCACACAGGCGGGATTGAACCCGGGTCCTCAGAACTGTGAGGCCAATGCTTTACCAGCTCATACACCGTGCCGCCGGGTTGAATTATAATACCAATTTTTTTTTTTTTTTTTTTTTAAAACAAACTTTTCCCGAACGGCTCTCTCCAAACTACAAGACTCCCTGCCACTTCTTCATAATTTCACGTGTGCGTAGTTATGATACACAAATCTACCCAATGACAAGTTAAGAAATGAATCATAAATGAATTTAAAATAATAAATAAAGCTGAAGTGAGCCCAAAATGTCTTGACTTGCTTTTTTGTTGCACGACAGGGCTTCTCGAGACTTTTTAGTTTGAGTTTACACACGACGCATCTTCCAAATTTCACGTTGCTAAGGGCTTCAGGGGCTGCATGCTATTTTATTAATTTCATTTTTTTTTACCCCTCCCCCCGTTCGTTAAAAGCTTTCGTTTCGCGCGCGCACCGATTGGGTAACCACGGAATCGAGCGGATGTTGTTTCACTTTGGAGGGACTTTTCACCGTGGACATTGAAGCACGTCGACAAAACGTTGCACTAAATCCCAGACGCACACACAAAGCCTGTATGACAGCGGGTTGGGAGGTGGGATAGGGAAAGGGGGGGGCAGGTGACAGTCAATGTGTCGGACGGGTTGGCAACAATTGTGACACACGTACAAACAGCAGCGCGTGTGTGTGTGTGTGTTTGTGTGCACGCCATCCTCTCTGCTGGTACTCCTATCAGCTACATTCAATACCAGAAACACTCAGCCAGGACAAAAAGGAGACCATCATGGACCCCCACAACCCCCCACCCCCACCTCACGGCAGGCTGCGCAAAAAGGTGCGAGGGTGGCGGCTGCAGTTTCGTAACTTGGAACGCGCAACAGGCGCGCGGCTCGCGGACAACACACCGTTCCGTTACGCCAAAAAAAAAAAAAAAAAAAAACACGGCGCGCTCCTTTTGGACTTGCCCTTTGTGAGGTATGACGAGATTGTTTCAGTTCTGTGAATTTTTTTTTTTTAACACTTTTTTTTTCTTTTCTCCAAAGTCAAAGTTCATCATAAAAAAAACGAAAAAAACAAGCAAGGTCATTTTTCCTGTTTTGTTGGTTGTAAGTTGCTCCAGAAAAAAGAGGGGTGACGAGGGGGGAGGGGGGGTGTACGGGACGGACGACGCATACGCACACACACACATACACAAACAAGATGGCGGCTACGCTGCACGCGTGGTCCCAAAGTGACGACGGCGCTTCGCTTTTCCCCTCCTCGCGGCAAGAAAACACGGAAAAGGTTTTTATTTGTCAAAGAGTCCTTTTAAAGTCCTCCCTTTTGCTCTCTCTCTCTTCCTGCGAAGGATTTAAAGTCATTTTTTTATATTTTATTTGCCTTTTTTTTTTGCGAAAGCCGCTTTAAAGGAACGGTTCTCAAACTGGGGTCCCCGGATCCTCGCGGGGTCCGATGAGCAGTTTCTTGGGGGCCACCGTGAAAAGAATTTGCAATAGATTATTAAATTGGATCAGTTTTTAAAAAAACTCTTGACTCTTCGTTACTTCAGCTTCACGACAATTCAAAGTTCTGATATGATTGTGACGGGTCGTCGCATAAATCTGACATTACTGCATGAATGTTTATATGTATATTTTTTGGGGAGGTGGGGTGAACAACGAAGTTTCTTATGATATTTAGTGGGTACAAATGTTTCCCCTCTAGGGATCCCCGCACCCAAAAAGTTTGAGAACCTCTGTTCTCAAGCAGCTTTGCAACGTTTGTGTCGTACACACATACAGACGCACGCAAAGAAACATACAAACAAATATACACACATTTTCCACCCCTCTTCTCCTGGACTTGCAAACTTGTCGGTTTTCTTTTCTTTTCTTTTTTTTTTTTTTTTTTTTTTTAAAATCCGCAAATCTCCAGCGCATCTGAAACGGACCGCAATGACCCCCTCGCCCCACTAGGAGGGGCCCTTCCCCGCTTCCAACTTCGGAACAAAGGTGGCGCTGGAGACCCGCCCCCGCCCCATTTCCCCCCTCGCCTCTTATTGGTGGATGGATGAGGTTGCTAATACTGACAGCGCGAGTGCTGGGCTGAGCCCGCTTGCCTCAGTCACACAGAGGCCGCTCATTAAAAAAAAATATATATATTAAACACCGGCCGGGCTGAGTGGGGCGGGGGTTGTGGTGGGGGTCCATTGGTGGGTGGTGGGGGGACTTGTGGCACTCCCGTTGCTTGCCCAGCGTCCGCACATCAGAACTTCCGCACTACAACGGACGGTGTGACGCTCCCTTGGTTCCCGTTCCTCCGCGTGGCGTCCAAGCGCTCCTTTTTTTTTTTTTTTTTTTTTTAACTGCTTCTTTGAGGTGTGTCTGTGTATGTGTGTTCCGTGTGGATTTAAAATCTCAAAAAGATGACTCTTGGTCCCATATTTATCCCCCCGCCCAAAAAAAAGGAAAAAAAAATCCAAAGGTGAACTTAAGGTCTCCACTATGGAGCAAGATGCTGGGCCCTCCTGTCTTCTTCAGTGGTATTTCTTTGCAACCAATATCACTGAGATGTGTGTTTGTCTGTGTGTGTTTATGTGAGTGTGTGCGTGTTTCGAAGTGAGGTAGTGCCTGGAACCAGTGGGGGTCATGTGTCCACTTCTGAGGTAAATGGTTGGTTGCCATTTTCTTGGCGTGTTTCGCCTGCACTCAAAGATGTCTCAGTTTTGTTGTTGTTGTTTGTGTTTAGACGATAAAAACAAACCGAAAGAACAGAAAGAAAACAAACAAAAAAAAGGCAAATGTATGGAAGCCTGGAGGAGGACTCTGCAAAGGCCCCAAACGGAAAAGAACAACAACAACAAAAAAAAAAAAACGAGTCGCCGTGCGAAGGCGGCCAATGAGGCATTCACGTTACTCTGAGGTGAGGCTGTGTGTCCGTGTGTGTGTTACAGGCGCCGGTCCGAGGAAAAAACAAAAAAAGAAAAACAAAAAAAAAAAAAAAAAAAAGAAAAACCCAAAAAGGTAGATATGGATCTATGTTTAACACAAAAAAAAAATGGAGTAGTCTGAAGAACATTAGCACCGGTGTCACTTGGATGGACTGTAACGGCTCAGATTGACTTGAGGAATCTGCGTCCGGTCCGTTGTGAAAGGACCGGACGCCACAGAGAACCATGAAGAGAGGAGTTATGGCTGCTTTTTGTCTGTGTGTGTGTGTTGTGTGTGTGTGTGTGGTGTGTGTTGGCGAAAAAAGAGACAGCATGCTCAGACAGAAGGGCCGCCACTATTTCCTGTTTTGCTCCTCTCCCTCTTCCTGCTGGTGAGTCCTACTTCCAGTTCAGAAACGTACGTGTTTTGTTTGTTTTCTTGCCTCCCTTCCCGAATCTCACGTTTGTTTTCTTTCCCCGTCACACTTCCTGGTCCTCGAAGACCTCCAGAAAGAGCGGCGGGAACAGCTCGTTGGGACATTCCACCTTCATGTGCAAGAAGCGGCTGGCGTGGCAGGCGCCGATCATGCGCAGGTCCGTCACCTTCATCAGCAACTTGGGCCAGAAGTGGGGAACGTTGTGCTTGCGGTAGTTGATGTAGTGCTCGAACGCCAGCAGGTAGGCCTCCTGGCACTTCTCGATCTTGTCCACGCACGTCAGGCCCGAGCGGTCTGGGGAGGGCAGAGATGGGCGCGCTCAGTCATTTGGTCTCAATTCAGTTTTGATTCAAAATTTATGGCGGGGGTTAAAAGTTGCAGACGACCGCCACAATAGGTGAAATCTGCGAAGTAGAGTCCGTGCACTGACGCAATTCTGTTTTTATCTTATTTTTTTGAATCCCCCTGTATCTTCTCTTCAAAGTCATTCCCTCCATAAATTCATAATGTCACGATTGCAAGTGATGCGGGAGCTTGCAATTTCATCCAAATTGAAAAATTATGTTGGTAAATCTCCCTAAAATCCTAAAGGATAGGGTTAGCAACAACATTAAATAAACAAAGAGGATGTACCGTACGTACATTTGTAAAGAAAATAGCATTTGGTACATACATATGCCGCAGCTGCGTAAAAGCCGCAAGTGCCCGCATTGAAACACGAGATATTTACAAAGAAACACGGTACACGGAAAGACGCTGGCGCCGCGCTAACACCATGCTAACGCTCACACTAACAGGGCCAGTTAAAATAAAACTTACTGTTCAATATCACTGAGACACACCAGTAACACACCGGCAACACGCTAGCGCAGCGCTGACAGGGCCGGTAAAAGTCACTTCCTCGGCACATACATTCTGGTCTGACTCTTCACTTTTCCGATCGAGTACTTCCTTGCGGCCGTTAGAAATGAATGCACAAATTAGCCGCATCGCCGCGTGAACCGCAGGGTTGAAAGTGTGTGGAAAAAGTCGCAGCTAGCTCGTAGGCCGGAAATTACGGTAGAGGTACAAATACTACATTTGAAAAAGATGTGATACATTAAACTATGAGGCAGTTAAATCTGATGTAAAAATAATAATAATAACCTGAGCTCATGAGCAGGACGGCCTGCAGCAGGGCCACCTCCGTGTCGTCCAGGTTGAACTGCGCCAGGCTCTTGCCCAGGTCGAAGATGGCGTCCGACACCACGCCCAGCCCGCCGTTCTTGAGCTGCTCGCGCTTGACCGCCATCTCGCCGCTCAGCGTCAGCGTCTCGCTTTCGGGGTCGTAGCGCATGGCCGCCCGCAGCGACATGATCTCCATGCAGCAGCCCTTCAGCAGGATGATCTGGTCCTCGCAGGGCAACTGCGGGCCAGAAAAACAAAACAAAACAAAACAAAACAGAAAAACAATAAACAAACGTTCAAAAGTTCAACGTGAATGCGGCGCTCTAATGTGAATGATTACAATGGCGCCCCCCTCTGGCTAGATTGGACACGCAACACCCGCAAAACGGAGCTCGCTGCGAGTGATGAAATAAGTGACAATGTGAATTAAAGCTTTTTGCGCTTGCCGCTGTGAATACTAAATGTTGCGATAATGTTTTCCCGAAATGAATAAAACATCCGTCGGCAGCGCTGGGCACGCATTTCAATCTCGATCCTCCTCCGAAGACTAATAATTGTCAATTATTATCCATTATAATATTGACGCATTTTAATGCATTTCGCAATGTCCTACAAATTGTTATACAACTTAAATACAAGAGCTGTTTAAAAAGGCTAAAAACAAAGAATGAAAATTAAAAATGACAAATGTAAGAATATTCATAACTTATTTCAAAACTATATCTGTATAGTGATGCAATCATGTACATCAGCCGTGTATCTATGCACATATTCACCTCCTTATATATCGATTCAAAGAATTATGGCGTACTGTTTAGCTCTTTTTGCGACATCACAAAATGTCGAGGGAAGTAGTAATTGGTGTCAAGGAAGTATTGCAATGGATGCTGAAGTGATGGATCTTGAAGCCTGTCACTAAATATAGCAGGCAAAGATAGACAAATATAGATTATCAGTAGTAAACAAAATATGATGTTTTGGGATCATCGTCTGCAGCATGAAGCGAACCGACAAAATTTGCAGAAATTGCGAAAATCTGCTGGAAAGCGGAGCCCACCTAAAATGTTTTGTAATCTCTAAAATATGCCACCAGATGGCGCCAAATTCACGTCATATATGGCTTTAGCGTTTCAAACTAATCGCATAAGTCATTCAAAAACGTTTGTGTTCCTGAACGCAATCACCTCGGAGAACATGTGCAGTTTTTTGGCAAAGTCGACCACTCGCGTGATGGCGGGGGTGATGATCTTGGTGAACTCGCTGAAGGCCTCCAGGTCCACCTTGTCGCCGTCGGACGTGGGCGCCACCGGCGACTGGCCAATTTTCTCCGGCTGTGCGGGAGCACAAACAAACGCCATTAACGGGGGACGCCGGCGCGCGGGGTTAAAGAGTTGCGCGGGGAACATGGAGGACAAACAATGCGTTGTTTACATGATAGACAGGTGGGGGGGGGTGGAAGAGGAGATGAACTAAGGATGAAGAGAAGAGGAACAGAAAAGTAACAGAGTGTTCCATAAACAGCAGCAGCAGACGTTGGCAATTTATATTTGAAACGGAGGCTACAATTGAAAATTATGAAGAATTTGTTTGTTTTTTCACAAAAAGCAAATTTTCTCCACTTTGGGGCTGGGCGAAATGGTGAAACCAAAGCCCGTTCCTACTGCTGACCAACCAAAGAATGGAAAAAAGCAATAAACAAACTTTTTTTATTAATGTGGAAATATGAGAGAGGTTTTTTTTTTTTTAATGGGACGGGGGCAGGGGGGGCATCGACACTTCACACAATTCACAAGTAATTCCCGTGTGGCCTCCTTCCCCACCACACCCATCCACATCCTGCCAGTTGCCTAGCAACCGCTCTCCACAACGACTACCATCCTTCCTCCCACCTAGCGTCGGCGTACGCCTCTCGGCGGTCCCCGGCGAGGACTTTTGGGGGATAAAAAGAGCTTCCTCGGCGTCGGCGCGCTCGCAGAATTCTGCCGCGGGACGTCTGGCGAGACGCTCGGAAACCGCGAGCGATGTCAGTGGCGGAGTGAACCGGAGTTCATCTGACAACCGGCGCCCCACCTGAGCCAGGGAAGGATTTGCAGAGCCCCGCGGAAAACAGACGGGAACGTCGAGCGGGAGGGAGAGAAAGAGTGGAAAGAGATTATAGTGAAAGGAGGGAAACAGAGGAATTAGGAGCCCTTGAGGATTAGCGTGAAAAATAGCAGCGAGAAGATTTAAGGGGGGAAAACCAAGAGCTGAAATCAAGATGAGACGGCGGCTCGCTCAAATTGTTCTTTCCGTTTGTTTACCCCGCCGCCCGCTCGTCTTTGAGGACCTCGCGTTCCGGAGCCACGTTCCGGGGGAAGCGGCGCTTTCCCGACATTAACCCGACGCCATCTTTACCGGGACCGCTTGAGGCGGACGGCGAACCCTCGTTACTGCGTTTACTGACACCTGGACGGCTGTCGCATTAATATTTTTTCATCCAGACAATGAAAAAATGTTGACGGCTTGTATTTAAATTAACTGCCACCACAAAATAACTCGATACACAGCCAGAACTGGATAAACAGTTTGGCAACAAGAACGAGAACATTCCTATGTGAAATCCATTCGTTGGGCGCCGTCCCAGGAATATTCTCATCAAAATATGTGAGAAACTATTCTTTGACAAATGCACAGCTTCGTGCCAAACTGCGTATTTATGTGCTGTAAAAACCACAAGATAGGTCGCTAAACACCAGCGGGGGGTGACGGAAAATTCCAGTCGAGGTCCGACAGGCGGGACGGGGGGCTTCTTTTGGGTTCAACGCCAGAAAGGGCAAGGTGGTAAACTACGCAAGATGATGCAGAGAAAGGTCCGGATCACAACTGGGTTTAGTTTAAAGCTGATGAGCTGGTAATGAACCCCCAGGTCCAAAACGTGAGAATTTGCTGACAGTTAAACATTTTTTTAATTGTCTAAAGGTGCCACAAGGTGGCAGCAAAGCACTTTTTCCCAATTAGACTGACTAAATGGAATTCCAATAATACTTTGTCCAACTTAGAGGCTTGGCACCAGTATGCCACTAGGTGGTGCCTTTATAACATTTTTGAGCACAAAACTAGCAAATGTCGGATATGTTTTTTTTTTTTTAAATTTCACTAATTAGCAAATGTGCTAATATGAAGCATCTGATGTTTTTCCACTGGCGGTACTCCAAACCGACGTCACCCGAAAAGGAAATTCCCTCTCACCAGGAATTTGCGCTTCTGCTTCCACTGGGCGCCCTGAGCGTTGGTGTGCCGGTGGGCCTCGGTCACCAAGTGGATCAGCTCCCACTCCGAACCGCTGGGCTCCGGCCGGTTCTGGAGCGTCTTGACCATCTCCTCCTTTTTGCGGCGCTCCCGGTTCTCCTCGATCAGGCGCCGCTTGGCCACCCTCTTGGAGTCGTCCAGCACCACTGGCAGAAAAAAAAAAAAAATTAAAAAAAGAGGTTTTTGTGTTTGCACGGACGCACACATGCACAATAGTGGAACCTTGACTTACGAGTTTAATTTGTAACATGATCATGCTTGTAACTCAAATCAAAGCATTTCAAAATAAGATTCCTCATTGAAATGAATGATAATCTCATCAATCTGTTCCGGCCCTCTCACAACACTGATAAATTGTTTGAATTTTTTGAACTAATAAAAATATCAATATATGTACCGTAATTCCCGGCCTACAAAGCGCACCTGGTTATAAGCCTCAGTACACAGAAAGAGTTTAACGCTGGCGCAGCGCTAATGCTAGCGCCGCATCACCGCATAAACCACTGGATTGAAAGCGTGTAGGCCGGAAATTACGGTAGTACTGTATAAAAACATACTGGAGTATTATGATCATTCAACATCATTTAAAGACTTTTTGCAACCTTTTTTGCTGAATTCAATCAACATTGTGCTGGTCCCACTGGTGAGCGCTACTGGCCACTAGAGGGCAGTATACTACAGCCAGGTTATCGCAAAATGTGGAAAGGTTTCAACATCTGGCTCACCTAATATGTTCAAATTTCAGTTGTTTAAAGATAAATTACTGAAACGAAGGCTAATTCTGTTCACCAGTCTACAGCTTTTTGCTCATATGCTAATATATTCGTAAAACAAAATCACGTGGTTTGATTAAAACGTGTAATACTATCTTTAATATGTTTCAACACATTGAAGAAAGCGCTTTTTTTTGGAAAGAAATCGATAGTTATAAAAACATCCTGAATAAGTCACATTTTGCAACACGATACAAACGAGGTGGGGGGCAGCAGCGATAGCTCGTAATTTGCAAAATATGGAAATTGGGGTACTAATAAGGCAAGGTACCACTAGATAAGAATACAAAACAAAGATGGAGACTGACAGTCCATGGCCATGCCCACTGCGATGCACTTCTTGAACCGACACAGCTGACACTGGTTGCGCGTGATCTTGTCGATGATGCAGCAGCCTTCATACTTGCACGAGTAGGCGGGGTGCAGGTTCTTCTGGATGGTTCTGCGGAAGAAACCCTGCGGAGGCCCAACACGTGAACATGTAAGCGCATCGATCGCACGCTCGCTTTCATTTTCTAACCTCCAGCTCCCACCGGGCACAGGAAACAGAAAGTCACACTGGCCAGAAAAATAATTCATAGGGGGTGGGGGATATTTAATTTCTAAAAGCAATAATAGCACTCAACAAAGGAGGAATTATTCGAGAACCTGATAAGGATCTGATGCTGTTCCTTTTCTTTTAAGTATCAACGTAAGAGGATTTTTTTTCTATGGCCAGACTACACAAAACCACTCATCCAAAAACTGTATGACGTGTACTTTATGAAGTACTGCTTTGTGCTGCTCACGTTTTTGCCCCGTTTGAGGACAACTTTGACTCGTTCGTCTGAGACGGAACCCGTCCTGCGAACTTGCGCATGTGTACTCGTGCGCGTACCTTGCAGCCCTCGCAGGTGATGCAGCGGTAGTGGTAGCCTGTGGCTTTGTCGCCGCACACCACGCATGGCTCATCCTTCTCCAGGTAGCTGGGGATGTACCCTTGAATACAAAAGAGAAAGAGAGACGATCAAGATGTGGTAATCGTCAATACTTCACAATATGTCAAGACTTCCATCTCCACTTTGTATGCATTTTCATCCATTCATCCAGTTTCTTACCGCTTATTCTCACAAGGGTCACGGGAGTGCTGGAGCCTATCCCAGCTGTTATCGGGCAGGAGGCGGGGTTACACCCTGAACTGGTCGCCAGCCAATCGCAGGGCACAGGGAGACAAACAGCCGCACTCACAATCACACCTAGGGGCAATTTAGAGTTTTTGGGATGAAACCGGAGTACCCGGATAAAACCCACGCATGCACGGGGAGAGCCCGCAAACTCCACAGAGGCGGGGCCGGGATCGAACCGGGGACCTCAGAACTGTGAGGCTTTACCAGCTGAACCACTGTTCCGCCGCATTTTCATCTTTTTACAAAGTAATATGACGTCAAGGCACACGGACAGACTGTGGTTTTCCTCAACCCAGCAGGTGGCAACAACGAGCCTCAGGTGGCTCCACCGTTACCATTGTAACACTAAATGAAGAAACAAAAAAAAAAAAAAAAAAAAGAAAACATTCACCTGTTGAAGAACCTTCCCTCGGGTAATTTATTAAGCAATGCAAATTAAATCAGACATTCCAACAGCTTTTTCCACGTTTGACATTAAAATCAGAAATGGTTGACTTACAATTTCACTGCAACGTGCTTCCAAATTTTGTCACAACTCAATCTGGACACATCACTTGCACACGCATTTGCATTATTTTGTTGACTACTTTAACACTGCCCACTCATGTTTGAGTCCCTGCACCATTTGCACAATCGTCACTTTAGGTCACTTTAAACTGCTCTGAATTGCATCGGGAACCTCCATCATTTACACATTTGCTATTATATCAATATCACTACATTACTGGCATACTTTCATTGCTCAATGCTCACGTCTTTAATGTCCTCAATGTATATCTCGTAATAAATGGCTGTTGGTCGTTATTTTAGATTCCCTGCCAGGTTAAAAAGAGAAATTTGACTTCAACAGCCGTCACTGGCAACGAATGAGCGAGTCCGACAACCTCAGAGAAATTCCTTGTGTGTCTTGTAACACGCTTGGCCAATAAAGCCGATTCTGATGTGTGTAGCGGACCAGAAATGTGACATTAATATCTTGACTGCTATTTTAAGGAGATGTTTTTTTTCCAAACCACTACTTCAGGAAACAGATGAATGGAAGCTCATTTCAAAACGAAAGTAAACAGTAGTAATAGTTACATCGTGGATTGCCAAACCATCGTCGCATCACTTGTTATAAAAACAAAACAAAAACAACAAAAAAGTGCTCTGGGCGCACCAGCAAAACAAACACACTGAAGCACCTCATTGAGGCCAATTAAAAGCTTAAATTCCACCGCAGGAACGAAAGAAGCTTTTGAATCTGATGTGATGGAAATAAGATTTAAAAAGTCATTTCGACAAGCAGTGCGAAACCCAAATCGTCTAAACTGATATGATATGATATGATATGAATGCTCGGTTGAAATCTTTAGAACCCTAATGAATCAATAAATCCCATGCAGTTTTGATATACACTTGAGGCGAGTTGAATTTGGGGTCCTGGGAAATAACCTCCCCAGTAGGGGGTACCCGGATCCAAAAAACTTTGAGAACCACCGAGCTAGACGACGCGGATAAAAAGTGGCTTGAGTGTACGTGAATCCATTGTCCCATCCAGACAAACAAATGAACGTGAACACGATATGACTGATACGGAAAGTGCTGAGACAACACAGACAAAAGAAAATTACACGCGGAGCCCTCGGGGAGCAAAAAAAAAAAAAAAAAGACAGCAGAAAAAAAATAATGATAATCGCAAAATAAAGCCGAGCAGAAGCGAACGAGAAAGACGCGAGAGTAAAAACAACAAGTAAATGCGCAAGTGTGTGCTATTGGAAAAAGTGGAATACGCGGATGAAGCTTAGCGGAGCTCCGGCGATTTGCGTCCTTGACAGAGACGAAGCGGCCTCCGTCGGGGAGGGGGTCAATCAAGGTTAGAGAGTTTCCCAGCATGCCTTGAGTCACCTTTATTATGAGCTCCCGGGCTACGGACAAAAGGCTTCTTTGCTATCCAAACAAAGGTCATTTCCCAAGGATTTAAGTCCATCGTGATAGTTGGGGAAAATATGGATGTAGCGTATGTGTATTATTATGTCCTTGCTAACACAAGGACTCTAAAGTTCCGATAGGAAAACTCTGACATCGTTCCGCCCAAGATATGATCAGCAGTGTCCTACTTGGGAAAGTTTGGTATTTTTCCTAGTACTCTTTCCGGGTTCCAGGAAACTCGAGCTGCACAAATAGGATGTAATATAATAATGATAATAATAATAATGATCTCCAGCCATGCAAGCGAAAAAGTTCCGTATATGTGAAGAAATGACCACAAATGGCCATCACGTTGCCTTGCCAAGGCAAAATGGCCGACTCGTAAACAGACATCCCTGCTGAATTTCATGTCGTTAAGTTATGCGGGGATACATTTTACAAAATATTTGAAAGGAGCTCCAAAAATGACTAAATTGAGCGGAAAATGTCTGGCTTCCTGTTGTCTTTTCAGACTCGGCTTCTTGTGGGTGAAAACGCCTTTGGGGGGGGCTGCATGATCAAATCATTCAGAGACAATTTTAGAGGCACTTGAACATGAAAACACACGCACACAAAAACAAAACGGGGGTCTTAAATTGTCATACAACTTACTCACCCGTCATACTCTTAACCGAACATTGGCTGTTCTTCCTCTTCCTCTTCGGGCCATTGAGCCACCTGAGCGAGTGAGAGAGAAAGAGAGAGAGCTCGATTAATTGTGGAAGCATCGTCTCATCGAGCGATCTGGCCCACAGGTCGGCCGTCAAATCTCATCTGCTCGCCGTCGTCTTTCGCTGCCGCTTTATTATCCATTTCAACACCCGAGGAATAGGATCGTCGTCGTTAAAAACCATTAAAGGTCCTTTTTATTAAGCGGGAAGCTGAGAACCCCGCGGAAATTTTGTCGTCGCTAAACGCCGACGGTGTAAAAAAAAAAAAAAAAAGCTAATTTGCAATTTGTGCATTTTTTCTAACAGCCGCAAGGGGGCACATGAGCGGAAATGGTAAGAGCGAGATCGGCGGAATACATGTGCCGAGGAAGTGACTTGTACCGGCATGGTTTTTTTTTTTTTTTTTTAACTGCGCTACCTTTAGCACAGCGCTAGCGTGTTGCTGCTGTGTTACTGCCACGTCTCGGTGATTTTTTTCCGGTATGTTTTTATTTTTATTTTTTAACCGGCCCTGTTCGTGCTACCGTGTTGTTGGTATGTTATGATAAGCTAAGGTATTAAATCTTAAACTCTTATATTAAATATTAAACTCTGTGTACCGTATTTCTTTGTAAATATCTCGTGTTTCAATGTGGGTAATTTCGGCTTTTATGCGGGTGCAGCTTATGTATGTACCAAACGGTATTTCCTTTACAAATGTCCTGGGTGAGGCTTATAATCAGGTGCGCTCTGTAGGCCGGAAACTACGGTCCACTTTAAGGAGTTAAAGCAACCACACGGCTTTGCGCCTTTAAAAAGTTGCCTTAGCTTAGTGCTAACGAGCAATGCAAAACGCCTCAGACAGGCTACCAAAGCACATCCAAATGGCGATGTGTAGGGCATTAAACAACGAATATTTGAACGCAAATAATGTAATGTAATACATAACACTACTGATATTTTATATCCTCTATGAAGAAAAACAAGTACTACTGTCTTCCTGCGCAATCACGATCATCTCCATGTAGATTGGTACGTTTGTATTATATAATATTCCATTTAATTATGCTATTACTGTATGCTTGGTCAACCTGACTAAGCTAGAAAGCTAGCGGAGACTTCTGGGCTCTTTTATTTTGTTTTGGAACCACGTCAGCGTCAAAGCAAATTAAAATAACAACAAAAAAAACAATGAACAAATATTCAACCAGGAAGAGCTCCGAGTTGCCAGCGTAGAGGCGGGGAACACAAGACGCCCGTCAAGTTCAAGAGGTAAATTCTAGCGGAGAAGAAAGCCGAGTGCAGACGGAGAAGGGGAAAGGCGGGAACGGGGTGAAGCGTTGGTGACAAAAGCCTCGGAGGAAGATGAGCGCACGCCAGAGATGGAAGCGAATTCCCCAATCCCCGGAGTCGCTCTGCTCTCGGAATCCGTCGTCTTGCCGTCACATCAAGGTCGCTCAGCCCAGAGGAAAGACATTCATTCCCGTTTCCAAACCGCGCTCCAAAATGAAATCACGCGACGGTATCTCATTTAACCAACATCGATTTTATATGTTAGTTTTAGCGTATTGCTAAGGATGGTTTTTAAGTGGGGGGTGGATGACTTTGGGGGGGGGGGGGGAACCCAGACTAATCCACCTCCACTAGCTAAAGCGCTAAATTGCCCTTAGCACAAGTGGCTAATTCCCACATTATGTCTTCAATTAGTAGCGTTGGCTGTATTATAACAATTAGAAAATAAATAACTTAAGACAGGATCATACTGACAGGTCCGTAAAGAGAAGCAGACCCCCCCCCCCACTAATAACACCAATGACGTTAATCAATGCTTTCAGACAAAACAACACGATTACATTTTAAGAACAGCCGCCTACTTGGATTCAAGTCAAACGCTGTCAAATGATCAATCATCAACGCTTGACAAAGATGCGCTCGCTCCGCTGCGACTTCGTGCGTAGGAAAAAACGATTTGATCTGTTAAGAAAAGCCGGAATGTTGACTTCCAGTGTGACGGCAACATGACACCAGAGACATTTTCAGCCTTCTTGGGTGTCATGCTGTCAAAACCGCAGCGCTGCCACCGCGCAGCTAGTACACTTGGAAGTCGAGGTACTTGTAATCGCATTATTTTTGGGAAAAGAAAACATTTTTTTCTTTTATGCCTGCGGAACTCGACGGAAATTTAATAATGCGAAGAAAAACTGGTTAGGGAGAAAAAAAAAAAAAAGACACCCGGGAAAATAAAGCAAACCCAAGAAGAACAAAGCTTGCTTTGAATCATTGTTATTAGCATTTTTTTTTGTACTCGAATGGGAAATTGTTTTGAGCAACTGCCTTCTCAACCACTCAGTTGCAGTACATTAATATTTTGTCATCAGTTCTGCCGTGGGAAATGATCCAATAAGCCTTAATTGGTCCAAAAATGATTATTTACTGAGCACAAATCCTGTATCCTAAACCTTAAACGACTTAATTTTTTCACATTTAGATTCAAATTTTATTTCAGTTTTTCGTGAAATACATTTTAACTGAGCAGTCAGGTAGATTTTGAAAATTTTCCTGTTTAAATCAGTTTTAATGTTCAACCAAAGCATAATGGCTTACAAATCTATTGAATCTAATTTTTAGGACTAGTAAAACAACTACAATGAAAAAAAAGTATATATATATATATATATTTTTTTTTTTTGGGGTGGAAAAAAAAATCTGAACCACTCCGATAGATGGTTGAAAGACAATTAACCCGAGAAATATTTCAAACATCATCCATCATTCCCTTTAACACATTCACTGCCATGGACGGCATTAGAAGTCAAACATACATTAACTGGGAGGGCTGGCGGGCCAAACCGCTTAAAGATTGCAAAAATGTAAGAAAGTTTGCGTGTTCGTGCACAGGTGGTGAAGACGCTGGGTATATTCGTCTAACAACCCCGGGCTAAACATAGGCTGTTATCTGACACACAAAACTTGTCTCCAAGTCGAGATGCATCAGTTCAAAATACGACATGACAGAGGAAGTAAAAGGAGAGACTGCGGCATCAGGAAGTGCCGGACGAAAAGCAATACGAGCTGTACAAGGAGTTCAAAGTCGTTTTTTTTTTTTAAATTTGAAAAGCGCCACCTGTTGGACAAAGCTGCCATTGCTTTATTTAGTGCATAAACGCGACGTCACCATCCGGCTCACTTTTGTGCTTTTACGAGGATGTAAAGCCTCCGAGAGCGTCAAAGCCCAAAATAGCCCCCTGGAAATACAAACGGGGGCCGGCTAGCCAAACATGAGCTTAGCATTGCTGGCACGGGGGGGAATAGTCCAAAACAAAAACATCAAAGCTTTAATTTTAGGTTTTTGAATACGTTTGTACCGCATGGAAAGGGAAACCCTTTGGATGTGGAATTACTTGAATTTGCCAGTCAAAGCACGTCCTGGCATCCATTTTCTATACACTTGCAGGGGGGTACGGGGAGCCGGAGCCGATCCCAGCTGACTAGGGACGAAAGGGCAAAAAGGGCCCAGGGAGGACCCACCAAGAGCAGCGGGGACGAGTCCAAGGGTGGGCCAAAAGTAGCGATTAACTTTTGAGCTTCTTCTCCTTTTTTTCCCGATACAGCTTTCCTTCTGTATCATTTGCTTCCTTATTACCTTCGATTGCTGTTCCCCATTTTCTTACCTTTTTCCTCTCGCATCCGTCTCCTCCCCTCTGGGTGATCTTTTTCTTCCATTCCTCCCTCAGAACCTTTTCAAGGATCCTCACGTACTTCTTTCCCTTTCATAAATTGTTCTGCCTTCTTTTTCTTTCTACCTCAGACCGGCTTTCTCCCCTTCTCCGTCCTCTGTCCTGACTCCTGTATCCTTCCATCACTTTCTGACCTTTTTCCTCGTAGCTTCCTTCCTTCATTCATCAGCCCCTTGTTTCTTTTCCTCAGAGGTGATTTTTTTTCCCCCTTCTTTTTCTTAAAACTACGTTCCATTGCTTGAAACTCCTTTTCTATCTGGCTTTGGTGTATCCCTTCCTTCTTTCTTTCCTTGCTTCCTTCACTTCACTTTTTTGTTGTCACAATGTAACACTGCCTGCACTCGACTCAAATGATCTGCCCATTAGTTACTTACTTACTAAAAACAAACAATAAAAAAAAGTGCCTGCTTACTTTCGGCCCACCCTGAAGCGTGACAAGCGAGTGGGAAGTGGACCACTACACCGACAGCGAGTCCGCATCAGGACTTTGGTAGTTTTCCAGCATGCCAAGTACCTGCGAAAACCTGTTTTTTTTTTCCCCTCCCTTTGGCGCTCGCGCTGAAACCACAAAAGCTTAAAACGTTTGGAGAAACGAGACGGCGAGCGGTGACGAGAGGGAACCGCGGCGGTCCGGGAGTGTCCTTGAGCGACCGCCGGTCACGTGACACGACGACGACGGTCGGAACAGGGGCCGGGTCCAATTAGGTATGCGCTTTCTCCCTTTGTTTGTTTATGTCTGCTCGGCCTCTTTTTGAAACTGAAGACGGCGTTTGTTTGGGGCACAGCAAATTCTTCCCTGACGGCAACACGAGCGGGCCTGCAAAACCGAGAGCGTTGCCAGAGGAATGCGGGCCGTCGCAAGTCGAGTCACGGCCGCGCTCTGCAAACACAGCAAAAGCCGAGCGCCGAGGGTGCGACGCCGCGCCGTAGTACGTTATACTGTCCACCTCTCGTGTCTTCTCGCAGTAACCTGAGCGAAGCTCACGCGTGCGCTCAAACTGCAGAAACACACGCGCAGCTGTTTTTGACAACAAGTGTTGTGCAGCCGAAGCCCGAAAGGAAAGAGCAGCGTTGCAGTTCTGACCTTGTGACGCAGCAAGGTGATAAGATGTGCATTTCATCAATAAAAACCAACCAAAAAAAAAAAAAAAAAAAAAAGAAAAACAAATCAATCCGATGTCGGACTCGAACGCTGGAAGCTCTCTTCCCCGCAGTGGCGGCTGGTCTAAGTTTAACTGGCTCATCGGACACGCCCCTGCACAGCCTTCGACTAAGCTCCGCCCACCCCACCCCGCCGCTCCCCGATTGGCTCCTGCGGACGCCCTTTCCCACCTGGCCTTAGGAGCGACTTCATCAAACATTAAAGCGAATGTTTATCGTGGCTGATATGCTCCAGATAAAGCCGGAAGACTGACGGTGAAAAACTACAGTAGAAGGACCATATTTTAAAAAATAAAAAAACTAAAACAAGTCATTTTTAACCCTCTTTTGATGAACATTTTTATCTAGGAGAACACAGTATTGATTATTTACAAAATGCCCAATGGTGCTTCATGCAGCTGCGGATAGTTTTAAAAAAAGCGAGCGTTTTCTTTAAGATCCATTCATCCAAAAGTAAAACAAAATCAAGAAGATGGTGATCCAGACATGTGAGCAGAACGGCTGCTCTGGGGGATGTGTGCCATTCAAAGCATAATGGAGGCCTTGTATAACCATCACTCCGCATAGTTTCCATGAGGATGACCTCATGGATCACCACCAAAGGAGAACGTGACATAATTATTACCGTACCTTATTAGCGTACATAAACGTCACGTTTATGTACGGTAATAAGAGTGATCTCGTCTCAAGTTATCCACAAATTGGGTCAGCGTGAAATCTGATTGCAAACCGATTATTCAGTTGTGCGAACGGCGGGTCAATTGTACCTCGGTGCCATCTCGCGAGAGAGCGTTTGATAGTTTTCCCCGTCACCGTACGTCACTGTCTTGGCGCGACGCACGAACGTCGCTTTATTTGTATTGAATAAATCATTTCAAAAGCAATTAAGTGAAATTGAATAATTGGATAATCCCTCACAATATGTTTGTCGGTAATTACCGCTCTCTTTGATCATATTGACGTGATTTAAAAAAAGCTGCCATAATGGCTAAACTTTTTTTTGGGGGGGGGGGCAGCGCTATTATTAAGGCCGCATGCCAGGGATGTGTGAGCCTCATATGAAAGTGGATCGTGGGGATGAAATTACTGGAACTGAAGGTGTGATTTTCTGCAAATACTTTTAATAATTTCGACAAGAAAATTGTGCGAGTGCCGGGTTCGCAATGTCTTATTTCAAAATGCCCCCAATAAATTGCTTTGATAGAGTCAATTAGGCAAATGGATGGTAGCCCTTGAGGTCAAAAAGAGATAATTGCTATCACATCGCGCCGCACAGTAGGACTTGCACCTCGGGACCGTCTCCAGATCCCCCCCCTCTGCCGTTCCATTACGCCGCCTCCGTTCGGGGCTGACAGGCGCTCGCCTCGAGTGAACGCCGCTCACGGCCCGACTGGATATTCGAGCTCCTCGGCGCACGTAGCGGCCGCCGTGTAATCAGTCACGTAATCCGGCATCCGAGGAGACGTACAACAATGCTCGTTAGCGCGCCGTGACAGGACGTCCTCGCGGGAAGGGAAACCTCCAGCTTGTTTACACTGGCGAGACCGGCACGCACTTGCGCATCTGCTCACGCGAACGGGACAAGAAAGACAAAATTGCTTCATCAAAAGCCGCGCAGCCAACACGAACGTTCCTCACGTCTCAGCGTTTCCTTTTGATTGGCGGCTCTCAGGTCTTGACAATTAAAAAAGTTCCAGAGGACACGCGAGCGGGGCTAACGCACTGGAAAAAAAACAACAAAAGTATCCATGTGTGAACTAAATCTACATTTGGTTTGCCACGTGCTGAACGGAAGCTGTCGCAGCATTTATCCGATGTCCTCGATTCTTCTTCTTCTTGTTTTCCTTTCGGCTTGTCCCGATTAGGGGTCGCCGCAGTGTGTAATCTTTTTCCATCTAAGCCTATCTCGTGCATCTTTCTCTCTAGCACCCTCAGTCCTCATGTCCTCCCTCACCACATCCATCCACCTTTTCTTGGGTCTTCCTCTCGCTCTTTTGCCTGGAAGCTCCATCCTGATACTCTCTCGCCTCTGAACATGTCCAAACCATCTCAGTCTGCGCTCTCTAACCTTGTCTCCAAAACATCCAACTTTGGCTTCCCTCAAATGAGCTCATTTCTAATCCTATCCAACCTGTTCACTCCGAGCGAGAACCTCAACATCTTCATTTCTACCGCCTCCAGTTCTACTTTCTCCCCACCGTCTCTAATCCGTCCATCATGGCCGCCCTCACCACTGTTTTACAGACTTTGCCCTTCATCCTAGCGGAGACTTTGTCACGTACAACACCAGACACCTTCCGCCAACTGTTCCATCCAGCTTGGACCCGTTTCTTCACTTCCTTACCACACTCTCCGTTTGCTCTGGATCGTTGACCCCAAGCATTTGAAGTTGTCCACCATGGCCCTCTCTTCTCTCTGGAGCTTCACTCTTCCCCCACCTCCCCTCTCATTCACGCACATATACTTTGTTTTACTTCGGCTAACCTTCATTCCTCTCCTTTCCAATGCATGCCTCCATCTTTCTAACTGTTCCTCCGCCTGTTCCCTGCTTTCACTGCAGATCAGACTATCATCTGCGAACATCATGGTCCTACGGGATCCCAGTATAACCTCATCTGTCAGCCAATACACTACTATAGCAAACAGGAAGGGGCTCAGAGCAGATCCCTGATGGAGTCTCACCTCCACCTTAAATTTTTCTGACACACCTGCGGCAAATCTCAACCCTGTTCTGCTGCATGATCCGATGTCCTCGATATCAAGCTTACATTGAGAGTTGGGTAATTTTTTTGGTCAAACTATAACTATGGAAAAACAACCAGAGACACAAGGTGTAATTGTGTAACCTGTTACGGTCGGCCCACTTTTGGTTAAACATGTGTCACACACTGGTAAAATCTGAGACTCACACAGTACCCATAAATAGTTTTGGCTCACTAGTAACTTGTTGTGCTCCTAGGTAAACCGCAGGACAACTTGACCATTGACGACTTCACACATGAGTCAGGGTAATAAGCTTCAATTCAGTGCCAAGCGGGGGCCGTATCGACTTTCTTCTACCTACTTACGGTACTCACATATCTGTGTTAAAGACGGATAACCTGATCTGATGACATTTGACGGGACGTAGCGTATATGTGTGTCAAGAGAAACATTAAATGGGAATGTTCGTGTACGAGTTAAATCTGGATCAGATCGGTCTGGATCCAAATGGTTTGAAATGACACCGGAGTTCTCTGAGTACACATAGTCCAGCGAGTTCACACCTTTGAATATCGGCAGGTCGAAGACGTCGTCGGAGGTCACACGGCATGTTTATGCAATTTCGACAAATTGAAATACAATTTCCTCTAAAATCAGTTTTTAATGACGAAAAATGGCACGTAAAGAAATATAAAGTGCAAATACTGAACATATTGTAATGTGCTAGCTTTGCGAAAGACTTTAGATGCTGGAGAACGTTTGGCCGGCTGCTCTGGGCGTGAGCTGTGGCCTACAGCAGCTCCTTGCGTGTGTACTAATTTCAGATTTGTGCGCTTGACTGCTTCAATAAACAACTGAAAGCGTTATTTAAACCATCGTTTTACCTCAAATCTCATTTCGCAACACAAAACGGGGGAAGAAAAAAACAAAAACAAAAACAGAAATCTAAGTGACAGCTCGTAAACTCGAAAAGCTTGAAAGTTTTGGCACTTGGAAGTCAAGGTACCGTTGTACGTCAAAAAGGGTTTGACAGCAACTCACGCAAACCCACATCGAGAAACAGAATGTCCTTGGCAGAGGTGAAAGGTATTCAAACAAGAGCTTCCAACCCTTCACCATACCAGAAAGTACACATTAATATTTACACACACATCTACCGAACGCATAATATTTCATCAAAGCGTGTTTTGATAAGTGATCATGGCACATTGCGTCTCTTTGCGTTTGGACCTGCCCGACCAGACGGGCCGGTCCACACGCGAAGTGTACAGGAAGCGTATGCGTTCACCCACCGTTTCTCTTCGCCCTCGAGTGGGTTTGGCTCTTGCTCCTTGGGCATGTGTTCCATTCACCTCGATTCCATCCAGCAGCCAATCACGAGAGACTGAGGCAAGCCCCGCCCTCGGACGCACGCTTGTCATTCGCGCGGGAGTGGTCGGTCGCCGGAAGATGGCAGGGGACCGGGCCCTGCGGTGCCGGGCGGGACGGGGCTCCGGGGGAGGCGCCGGTCCCCGGTGGGAACGGACCCCTTGCGGCGCGGAGCGCTGACAATTTTAGACCTTGGCGGGTGACCTCGGAGGCCGCGGCGGGGTTGACGGTCGGCCTCAAAGGGCCGTCTGGCCTGGAAGAGGGAAAAACGTTCACGTTCAAAATCACGACAATAATTGTACACTTTATTTTAGGTCCATTTCCTGCGACTCAAGCAAGGTGAGCTGACTGGATTACAAGAAAAATAATAGAAATTAAAAAGCACAAAATGAGGAACTGCGTGATATCAAGCACATTAAAACAAAATAAAAATTGAGGTAGTTATGGCTAAAACAATTGTGATTATAATGCCCGTTTACAAAGGTGTTGCCAGTCATAATTTGCATGTTATATAACAGTAAATTACACATTATATAACATTTCTACCATTACATTAAATTATATTAAGGCATTCTCACGTGTGTGGTCAATCAGGTTTATTATCATAATTTGCTGATCCGATCAATGACGTGATTGTGCCGAGTAGATTTGAATACAACAGTTGTTTTTTTGTTTTGTTTTTTGCATTCTCTGGTGTCAAAAGTAGAACTCTAAATAATTAATGGCCAATAAAGTTATTAAAAGCCCAACTTAAAATAACTGCAGGGTGCACGGGGGAGACGAGACGGTTGAGAGACGAGACGTAATGCGCGGATCGGATTTGCTCCATCATGATTGCAATTTGTCAGACTACTGCAATAAAATCGTGTATCCCGATACCGCCTGCATCCTCTTTTTTACGATCATTGGGCTTGAATCTTGCCGACTCAAATGCGACTCATTACCGTGGTGACGACAACAAAAGCGGATCGCGCCGACAGTATTTCATGTGTATGTGGAAAAAATGTGTTAGTGGCGACCGGACCTCAGGACAGGAGAGGACGTCGGCGCTCGGGGGCAGGAGAGGACTCGGTGTAGGGTTCGCTTGAGGTATGTTCGCATACTTTTAACGTGTTACGGCTCGCAGGCCGTCAAAACGTTACGTAGCCCTCGCAAGCTATTGCTAACGCTCGTGGTTGTTTGTAAACATGCTGCCGTTCTGTTGAACACATAATACTTATTACTTATTGTAAATATTTTGAGGAGTAATTAAGTCCACGTGTATGTACAGTAAATGAACTTGTCATTTAAATAGACTCCATCATGGGATCAGATCTTGGATCGGTTATCGTTTTTTGCTGATTAGTTATTGGTAATAAGTGAGCATCCATAGAGGTTGGACACAGGTCTCAGTATTCCGTTGCGGGAAACCCACAGGGAACTCTCTGGATTAGAACGAGTAACGCATGAGGTGAAAGGGGACAAAACAGTTGACGTCGAAACGGGAACGTCACCTTCCGAGCTGCGTGTAAATTGGAGGCGCTTGATCCCGTCGCCTGGTCGGCCCTCTGTGTTGTCCAAAGAAGGCTTTATTATTTTTTTTTCCACGGCGCTAATCCCGGCTTCAGTGCTTGTCTAATCCAGAAGAGTGGGATATCAAATATGGCGACATCCTCTGATGATATCGTTTTCACTGTTGCTATTGCTGCTAATAGACAGATTACGCCCGTGTTTCCCGATCTTTCAGGCACATAGAGTGAACACGAGCGAACACAGGATAAAGTAGATGACCTTTCTGAATGCGCTTTTTGTTTACAATAACTCTTAAAATGGGAATTTTTTATTGTATTTCTTATTCTTCAAACAAGGTAAATGGACCAATTACTGCTCCCTGAGGAACACTACATTTAATTGTGGAATTGTAGTGATAACAATAACGAGAGGGGGAAAAAAAGACAAAAAATGTCAATAGCAAGAACAAGTCAAAGCTGATACCAAGATTTAGACGTATGGGAAGCTGACAAACGAGCGGAATGAAGGAGGCTACGTCGGTCGGCGGCTAATGGGGCTCGCAGAATTAAAAGGGCTCTCTTTTACGCCACCGGCCGCCGCTACGGGTGGTGCTAGTGTTTTTTTTTTTTTTTTAAAGCCACAACAATCGACCACTTATCGCCACGGGAGAGCGAGAGGACGGTGGACAGATGGCGTCTTTGTTCTTGCTCGCGAGGGAAAGAAATTCCCGCGGAATAGCTACGCTAATGTTCCTTTAGCGTCGTGCAGAAATGGACAAAAAAAAAAAAAAAAGAAAGACAAAAAGCCGGGCAGCGTGGGCACGGTGGGCATGCTGGGCATTTCCTTCGCTTCCCAAGGACATCTACATTTGAATGGAATGCATTTTAGACAAATTCACAAACAACACAAGCTGTTAGCATGCTAACGTCATTCTCGTTAAAACAAAACAAAGTGTTGAGTAACAGGACTGTAGCTTCGACCTACATTTATAACCTAAATTTCCAATCTATTTTATTCCATGAAATTCTATTACATTTATTTCTAACAATATAAAATATAATTCTGGATAATATACCATATACCAGGATCTCGCGTAAACTCATCGGCTAACATTGCCTTTTCACCACCAGGAGCGAGTCCTTGAACGCCTCCCCAGCGGCGGAAGCCACCGCGAGTCCCCCTCCAAGGTCGGGGAAACGAGTTTGTCCTCGAGAAACGCGCCGAGATAACGAGAACGGCGAGGAAGGCTCGCTCGTGCGGGCGAAGGTGAAATGAAGATTAAAAGCGCTTTGTGGGTGAGGGCGCAAAGGGGAAAGTTGAAAGGAGAACTCTGGAACGGCGGGGGGGGGGGGGGGGGGGGGGGGGAATCGAAGACAGGAGATTTAAGGCGCGCAGATGTTTTTGCGCTCATCTCCATTTTCAAGCGCGCTACGGACTCTCCGCTTCGAGTGAGGGCATGGCGTCATTTTTAATGATGATAAATGTGTTGACCACATCTGTTTACAATATAATATAGTGCTGTGACAGGCTAATTATGGCGCAGAGGAATCATATGTTTGTGTTTGACCTAAAAAAAAAAAAAAAAAAAGGCAAGGAAAACAAGGCGAGTGTATTGGGATGCATTCAAACGGAATTTCATTCACTTCTTCACATGCTGTGCGGGCTTCTCTCCTCCTCACGTCTTTTTAGTTTTTTAATTGCTACCCCCCCAAAAAGCAAAAAAAAAACAATGAATTCTCCCCACAGCGGACTTCCCCTTTAATTACACACGATGACACACATTCTCAAATTACTTCAAAGTTAGAACGGGCGAGCGAGCGAGCTAATCGTGAGAAAAAGAGCACGACGTCACAACTTCGTGTTTCAATTAGGACGACCATTTGTCCATATTTTTCGATTCATTTGAGCTTAATTTTCAGGGGAGGAATTTTTTTTTTTCTTTCTGAAACAGATTTTTATCAGCTCTTATTTCAAAGCTATTGATTGGCAGAGCTATTAACAAGCAATGTCCAAGTCGCAAAAAACTTTTTTTTAAAGGCAATGTTGCCACGAGTGTTTTCAGAAAAGCAAAATGTTAAAGAACAATAAAACGTGCAAATATGTCACAGAAAAGTGTTTGAGTTGGCCATTTGTACCTTTGCAAACGATCAGAATGGCACCACCTGTTGCGCAATTTGAGCCAGGAAAATAACACATCCAGCCATCATTTTCTTTGCCGCTTATCCTCACAAGGGAGACGGGGAGTGCTGGAGCCTAACCCAGCTGTCAGGGTGGCAGGAGGCGGGGTACACCCTGAACCGGTCGCCAGCCAATCGCAGGGCACATCGAGACAAACAGCCGCACACACAATCACACCTAGGGCCAATTTAGAGTGTCCAATTAATGTTGCATGTTTTTGGAGATGTGGGAGGAAACCGGAGAGCAAGGGGAGAACATGCAAATTCCACACAGGCGTGGGCCGGGATCAAACCCGGGACCTCAGAACTGTGAGGCTTTCCAGCTGATCCGCGATGCCGGTCAAACAAATATAATGCTTCAGGTCTAGCTAGGTATATAAAGGAGTGGAAAATTTAACAGTTCTCTATTAATATTGCTTCTCGAGCTGACAAAAGATGTCATCATTATATGACAATAATACAAAAGATGTTTCTTCATAGTGCTGTGGGACATTTCAAAATAGGTTATTTTATATCCTGATGCCGTTTTGAGTCTTTGGTGGTGCCGGAAAAGCCAAAATACACAGCTCGAGGGTGACGTCATCACTCTTTCGCGACTTACGGGGAGTCAATCGGACTCATTAGGAGAGTAAAAGATGTCTAGGAATGGAATTACTATTTTTTTTTTTTTAGCTAAAAAAAAAAAAAAAAAATCTCAAACGTGGATGACAAAGCTAACACCACATGGAACTCCCGCCGCCTCCTAACATTCGGACACCGATCACGGTCGCGTGGTCGGCGACCCCCGAGCAATTAGCAACGGGACTTGTTGACGTGGGCGCGTGAACTGCGACGATGTTGGTAAGTGGTTGGGAGGGGGGGGGTGGGTGGTGGGGGGCACGTCTCGGGGCATGTGTGCCCGCGGGGGGTGGGAGACGTTCTGTTCGCGCCCCCGCAAGGAAAAGGCCAAAAGATCGTGTTTCGTGGTGTGTGCAGCCAAATGGCTGTCAGCGGAGTTTGTAATATCACACTGGCTGCTTGAAGTGCCAAATGTTTGATTTGGGGCGAAGACGCTTCAGCAATGCGGGCACAAGTATTGAGACAGACCTCGACTAAATTCCGGACTCGATTTCTTTTTTTGGATGAGTCAGAATATTAGGAAACCTCAGTTTTGGTGTTTTACCTAAATAGTACAAAATCCAAAGCAACATTTGAAAAATGAAATAATGTCAGTGATCTGTTCCAGGCATCCCGATAAACATACACAAAGTATATAATACATTTTAAAGAATCCTGTAACTACAAGAAAAGTTTCTTGCCCTCATTTTTGAATTGGGTGGACTTAGTCTATGTCCAAATTATCACAATTTTACTTCCGTAGATGTCCTGACTGACCGCATAATTTTGTGTGTTTTGTGTCCCATTCAAAAACAGAAGCAAACAGAAGCCATTTGTTTGAAAAGAGGGACGTTTGAGAACCGAGGCTTTACTGTACTGTCCAACCTGTGCATCTTTACTTCCTGAGGGTTTCTCAAATCCTGAAACTACCCCCTTCTGCAAGTGTCCCATTACTTCTGTCCAAACTCCCGATTTTTTTTTTTTTTTTTACTTCCATTCGATGCCTCAACACTTTTGTCCAACATTTACAATTTTATTTTGCACTTGTTTCAGGGAGAGACAAGTATGTTTATTTTCTGTCCATGCACGGTATACATGAAGTGAACTTTAGTCCGGGTAACTGCAGGTACAACACGTATCATGTTCTGTTTGCATGTACAGTTTGTGTCAGTGTGTGTGTGCGCGCAGACACGCGTGTACACCGGCGACGTCCGTGGCATTCAAGGACACCGAGGACGCACTCGGGAGCGACATTCTATAGAGCTCGGTCGGGAATGAGGTCACGTCCCTGCAGATGTTTTGTTTGAGCCTGGTTTGTCTTACTGTGTCACTCGCGGCAAGTACCGCAAGCTCATAGATTTAAAGGCCGGGGGCGACTCTTAAACTTTGCTCACAGTTGGACGGCGTCCCGGAGTGGTCGCTCTCACCAAAACAGAGCCGGCGCGCAGACGGAGAAGGGAAGAGCCGTGGCGCTGGAGTGCGCTGCGTCATCAAAACATCGGGAAAGGACTTGAAAGAAATGAAAGAGGCCTGCACTTCTTATGCATGTTGTATTGCCTCATAATGCAAAATCATTTTTTTATCATAATACTACTGGATGGGATAAGTCAGGAGTGGCCAGACTTTTTTTTTTTTTTTTTTACCCCAAGATCTACTTTTCAAGCAGCCAGCCTCTCGCGAGCTACAGACGACGGAGGGCGGGGGGGATGCTCCCAAACTGTTTTAAGGTTTATGTTATGTTGCCTCCTATATTAAAAATACAGAATTTGCTTTTTGTGCACTATATTATCTGTGCTTTCACTTTGGATCAGGCTGTGCAAATGTGGAATTTTAACATTATACACCATCTCATCCTGCACTTTGTACTTCAGCTTCAGACCAGACCTTTCCCGCTCGGAAAAGTAGAACATCTCGTCCAGTTTAACCACTTTTTCTTCCATTATTCACATACTCCGACAGTCATTGCATCATTCTCATTTAATATCGAAAGTAAACACAAGCAGCGTGTCTAGCTCGTTTTTGCTCTACGTTGCCAAGACTGTGTTGCTAACTAAAGCAGCGTTGGTGGACGCTGTCATTATAAAACACATTGATGGGCTGCGTAAGTACTGGAACATTTTGTAATTGTGAGTGTACGTCTTTAAGAGCTGAGGGGGGGGGGTTGAAAGGTAAACTAAGAAAGAGTGCGCGCAATGCATCAGCGTTGCGCAATTGCGCACGCGCACAGTTTAGAGGGAACATTGGCTGATGCCTTTTTTTTTTTGGCACGCTGTCGATCGCGATCGACGCATTGAGCACCCCCCCCCCCCCGGGATAAGTGATGCAATAGTCAATTCTAAAAATAGCTAAAGCCCAAACTTGAAATTCTTTGCAGTCAAATGTTTACATTACAAAAATAAAAAAAAAAAGTATTTATTTTCACCTACTGCTGGTGGGTCGGGAAAATGTTCCCTTTGACAAATGGTGGTGGGGGAGGGGGGTTAGTGTAGTGTTTCACTTGTCACACGGGTGTGAAATATTGCCGTACAGTGCACGCCAACACTGTAAATCGGGCACATATTATTTCCACGCACGTACTTGCGGGTGGGGGGGGGGGGGGTGCTTAACAAAATAGAGGTGGCTCCGTGTCCCCGAATGACTCGCGCCAGCGCTGAGAGGCTCCACATCGACAGCTTATGGAAAAGTACAAGTGAGCTTTTCCCCCCTCTCTCCCGTCGTTCCGAACCAAACGTTCCTGCCAAGAACGTGAGAGCGCCGGGGAAACCAATCAGGTCTCACTTCCTGCTCCTCGCAGAGGGATACAGGCGCGCAACGCTGCTCGGATTTGTTTTTCTGGCGTTGCCGTTCTGACATCGCCCTCAGCTGTTTGTCTCATCTTGTTGAAATCGGTCTCCTTGTGTGTGGGCGATAGAGACGACCGTGCCCTTCCATTACTTTCAAATACTTAACTAATGAACAGATGTTCTAGCGACTTGCGCTCACTTCTTCATTCGCATTTAATTGACTTCCTGATGCCAAAAGATTTTTGTTTTTTCTCCCGCTTCCAACTTAAAAGGAGACATATTTTTTCACACAGTTTGAAACCGTTCATGTGTGTCTTAACATGTCTGTGCCGCGCTTTTGTCAAAACACCCCAAGGACCGCAAATTACAGGAGGTATCCCACCACTAATTAGCGCCGCTACGAGCTCGCAGCAGGAGCGACGCTCGCTGAAACATTTTCAGAAATAGACGGACAGCTCGAGATTTAATTTCATATCTGATGTGTGGGCAGCCATTCCAAACAACTACTTGTATGCAAACATTAAAAAGTCAATGTTACTTATTATGTCTCTTTTAAGTTTAATTAAGGCCTAACTGAACGCGCTTAAAATGTTTGATGTGTTCTACGGCAGCCTCCGCATAACTTTGGCCCCGTTTCTTTGTTGATATAGAGTGATACAACGTTAAACATATTGATTGCTTTAATGTTGGGCTCAGTCAACGGATGATGCCCGGCTGGTCATGTTTGCACCCACAAACATTCTCCAGTGGTCGAGCACAATTTGCAAACAAGCTAACATCCACGTGGACTTGTAACACAGATGTTAGCATATAATATGCTAGCACCTTGCAGGCAGAGAGGTATGTGAAGTGTGTGTACAGCGATGCCTCAGTTCTCGACCACAATCCGTTCCATCATGCCGGTTCTACGGCCACGATGACGCCACGTTCCCGTGTTATGGAACGACAGAGTGCGAAAGTCACGCATGGGGACGTGGACGGATGAATACGCCAACGCAGCGGGAAGGAACATAAAAAAAAAAAAAAGGCCCAATCGATTTGATCCCATTTTGTGAAACTTTGGACCCCCCCCGCTTTAAAGGTACGCGGCCCTACATGAATGGAGATAGACGCGCGACAAGACAGATGTGCGGGTGCGCGCGCACCCGCATCACCTCTCTGTGGCCCCCTAAAGTGTTTCCATTCCTCACCACATCTCAGCCACCTCTGTAATGAGCAATAAAAAAATACTGTAAAGGAAACCACACACACCAGCATGGTCACTTGCTGCCCCCCCCCCCTCGACACACCCACCACCCAGGGTTACGGTGAAGCCTGGTGAGGCCCCTGTGCCCCCCCCCCTCAGCCACACACACTATAATCCCAATCATTTTTCTGAGCAGATCCAGAAGAATCTATGAAAGATGAGAAGGTGGGCGGGATGGAGGTTTTTGTGTGTGTGTGTGTGTGTGTGTGGTGGCGTCCGGAAAGGTGGAGGCGACGGACTAGAAGGTGATTTTCTTGGCAGAGGCTCGGGGTGGGGCACCCGAGGGCCAGGGGGCCCCCTCGAATCCCACCCACCCCCCTTCGCCGGATTCTCGCTAGCATGTGTGGTCCTGGATCTGATTAGTCTTCATCTCACACTCGCGTACGGCATTTATTTATGCAAAAACACACATTGTACATGTGCTTTCCACGTATGTCCACGAGCACAATCCAATCGAAACCCCTCTGAGACCCGCTTGTGTCAGAACACATCAAGAATTATTTGGACTGGAGAAAAAAAAAGTAGTAGAACTGTAGTTTTCACACATGACAGAATCCTCACAGGCGTGATTCAACATCACGCAACAAGTCTGATCTACTGCCGTATGGTTGACTTGACGCTGGGAGAAGACAGATGGGAAGGTTTCAGACTGAGGATCCAAGGTGAGGTTAAAGGAGAAGGCTTCAGGATGATGGTTCGAGTGCACCGTGAAGACTCGGTGTCAGGGCTTAAAGTAAATATTTACACTGAAGCTTCAGAGTTAGGACTCGGGAGTAGCGTCCAGGGTAAATGTTCAGTGTCAAGGTTCTGCTTGAAGGTTCAGACTGACATTTCAGGGTGAAGACTCAGTCAGAGTCGAAGTTTAAGGTTTCAGTATCAAAAGGTTGAAGTGAAGATGTTGAGGTTTATGGTGAGGGTTCAGGGTTAATGTTTTCAGTAAAGGTTTGGCTTGTGGGTTCAGAGTTAAAGTGGACCTAGAGGGTTGAAGGTTCAGTGTCACGGTTTAAAGTCCAGATTTAGGGGGAAGGTTCAGGGTTAAGGTCGACATTCAGTGTTCAAGTTTGGGGTTAAAGTTCAAAGGTTTACAGGGGAAAATTCAAAGCCAAAGTTCAAAGTGAAGATTCAGGATGGTGTCACCTTCCCACGTGGACCCTCTTTTATAGCAACAGCTATTTCAATCGGTGCAATGTCCTGTTACTATGGCGACAAGTCGACATTTGACATAAAGTGCACACCGGACCCTGCGATTAAGCCCACCGGGCGGCACTCGCATGCCACTACGGACGACACAATGTTACCCACGCGGCTGTTACGCACTGCAATGGCACTGACGGGATTAGCGACTGTGACGTTTCCAAATGGCTGAAACCATTTATAAAACATTCTGACGGATCGAGAGAGTTGACGGAGTGGAACAAGACTGGAAGAAGGTTTCTTGCTTACAGTTCAGGAAATGCATGGAATGTATATCGCTAACATGAGCTAGCTTTCCTGTTCAACCAGACCCAGATCCACTATGGCTGAACATTCTTGGTGATTACAACCTGAAGAACATCTCGACTACTAAAGAGACAGACAAATTGGGTCGCAGGTTAATTTTTCGGTAGCTTGAAGTCTTGTAATGGATTTTACAGGTCGCTGTGAAGCACATTGTGCTTCCCACTTCGCCAGTTACTGTACAAAAAGATTATATTAATGACCACAGGACATCATACAACTTCTCAATCACGTTTTTTCCCCTTTTTGCTTAGATTTAGAGGTGAGACAACAAACCGATTAATCAACAACTACTCTATTATCAAATAACTTCACAACTTGTTGGAAAGACTCAAAGGTTTTCCCACTGAGTATGAATTGGAACGGTTCCCAATTCCCTTCACCTTTCGCAGGCTGCTATTGGAACTGTCTACTTTTCACGAGATCACGATTTCGCGCTATGGATCTGCCTGGAATGGAGCTATACAAATAAGCTTGGCTTGCGAGAAGTGCGCAGGCGCGAACTTCATGAAGTTCACCGACGCGTGGACGCGTTCACCAGGCGCCGCACATGAGGTTCTGCCGGACCTGAGGAATGCTAAATATTTATCCAAAACTTTGACCCCGGTGCATTATATGTGCACTCTACACTATGTACGGGCACATATGTGTATATGTATACAACTCTGGGGAATATAGAACACCACTTGGCATTCATCTTGTCGTCTGTGTTGCTTTTGTGAGGAACGTGTACACACATTTGCGTTCCTACATCAACCTCGTACTTCAGTTCCAGTCGTTCCACATTCCGAACTTCTCTAGAGTTTCAGTCCGAGGCAGATTTAAAAAAAAAAACAGAAAAACACAAACATCCGTTAGCACGACAGATTTATGCTGCAGGTAGGACATATCTATAGAAAGAAGCCCAATGAGTTGGTAGGGAGTGTTTTCATATTCATAACACTTATAGCTTTTTTTTTGTAGTGCATCCAAAAAGTATCCATAGCACTTCACTTTTTCCACATTTTATGATACGAGCTTCTTCCACAATGGATCATCAAATTCATTTTTTTCTTGCATAATTCTACGCAACATCCTGTAATGACGGGAAACGAGTATTTTTGCAAAAGGATTCAAAATATAAGAATAAGCAAGCACATGAACAGTACATGACTATTTTGGAATAAGTACATAAAATGTGAACAGTGAAGTGCTGTAAATGGCAATTGTATTTGCGGAAATGCTATACTCGAATTGTGTACCAATGACGGATCCCTGCGGAACACCACATTTAACTATAGAATCCTAGTTATATACAGTAACACACATTTTAAGTTATCCACACAATACGTTGCTATTGTTCTTCCACGATGCGCGGTACAACGCTGTCGTCACAATGACTCGTCAACCGAGTTGAGCAACCCGACCCGCACAGAGGCAAAGACAAAGGCGGCGATCGACGAGCGCAAACCACCTTTGGGTTGCGTGACATCGGATACAGCAGCCACGCCCACTCTTACCTACCGCCGGCGACATTTTGGCTGGGAGGTTCAAAGGAAAAGTCGTTAATCATCGTCGGGTGACATCACGAGTTAAAGGCAAGTACGGTGGCATGCGGGTCGACAGGATCCGGTCCACGCAGATACATATGAAAAGTCGTGCCGACAAAGTTTGCCTGCGTAGGTTTGTGTAATCTTGAGTAAATCCTGGCCCCGGTTACACGCTTTACGCACATTTAAACGGATGAAAACTGACATTTTAAACTTATTTGAACACAAACATAACAGCATAAAATGTAACAAAAAAAAGCTAAATTGTACTTATAGATGCCTCTGTATGTCTGGAGAATGCATTTAATAAACGGCGTGAGCATCCAGGCATGAGCGGTGGTCCACAGCAGCTCCTTGTGGAATGTGCTGATACCATTTGTGTTTTGTGATTTTCAGAATGTGAACTAAAATGGCTAAAAAGTGCAACTATTCCTCGCCTTTCCTGCATGCATGGAGAAAAAGTTAAACAGCGAGGGCATGAACGATATTGAGGAGTGAAAACTGCAAAAGGAGGTAACTCGTGGTTTTGTTTTTAAAACTTGCTTAACAGAACGTGCTGTTTTGTTTTTTGTTTTCCAGGGGTCGGAACTGACTAATGGCATTTTAATTCATTTCTGGGGAAAATTGATTTGATATGCAAGTCCATTGAGTTATGAGCTTGGCGACGAAACAAATTAAATTAGAAAGTCAAGGAACGGCGTATTTGTACCCAAAAACATAAAAAAAAAGACATTTTCACAATAAGAGGCATCAGATGCTGCTGATCTATTTTTTTTTTGTACTTTGCAAACAAAACAAGAAATTGTTTATTATTGTGCATTTGGCAAGTGTCAAAAACCCAGCAAATATCACAAACGTTTTTTTTCCCCCCTTTTTAAGCAAGCGAGCAGGTTCAACGGGAGAGCGAAAAACGCCTGACAGGAGAACATAGATTGGCGGTCGGACTCGTCCAATCACAGGCCCCCGACGCTATCGACCAATCGTGTGGCTGAGATCGACGGGGCAGATAGATGCTGGCGGCGAAGGAGGAGGAAGATAACAGGCGAGGGGGGCGTGTAAGGGGAATTGTATATGAGCTGCCTCTCCCGGGCGATAAACACTAGTGTGTGCACACTCGTGCCGCATTAGTGCACGTGAGCGCTGTGTTGACAGAACAGGAGCAAGACATTCTGGGTCATGCAGTCCATCGACGCACACGGATCCGAGGGGAGGGTCGCTTAGTCCGTGGCAAGACTACAACATTCCCTGGATTAGTGGAGTCTGTTGAAAGAAATTATGCTGTGTCCTCAAGCGACACGCGGACAACACGCATGTAAGACCAAGCAACAATTATCTGAGCTGCTTATCCCCACAAGGCTAACCATCCCAGCTGTCTTCGGGCGGGAGGCGGGGGTCGACCCTGAACAGGTCGCCAGCCAATCGCAAGGCATGTAGAAACAACCGAACGTTCGCACTTACAATCACACTTAGGGGCAATCTAGAGTCGGGATTCGAACCACAGACCTCAGAACCGTGAGGCACACGCTCTAGCCAGTTGCCTCGTCGATATATATGCAGTATATACGGCCACATGAGGTTTTTCGCAAAAACAGCCGAGGCACTTCCGCCTTTCGCGTGTGTTTTACAAGAAGTGCTATTCTGTATTTATTCATTTTCTTTAACCTTGTCTTGACAGTAATCACCCACACACGCAACAAAATACTGAATATATATTCATTCATGGGTCACCCTCAAAATATGTACACATATCAAATGCTTACAATACAATGGCCACAAAAGTACTGTTAGATTAGTATGCAAAGGGAATCCATCCAATTACTCTTTTTCCATTTTGTTTATCGATTTAGTACAAATAATATATCTTTGTTTGTGTACTGCAACCACCTCCATCATCATTTTACATGATTGCCTAATCATTTTTATGGGTCATTTCGGAGGTGGCAAAAGTACTCACACCCTGTATTTAGAACTACACATTATTGTAGAAAAGAAAATCTGGTACTAGTTAAAGAACTACAACACCTCTGCTTAAGACTGAAAGGTACAGTACAGTGAATACATCCAAAGGTAAACATTTCAGTTCATAGTATTCAGTTCATAATACTACAACAATAAGACTTTACCTCTCTATGTAGATCTTTATGAGAATATATCATATCAATATATATTCAGAAATAATAAAAATGACCAAGTAAGGAACTGAAAATACAAATCTATTTTCAAATGTAGGCCATAAAAAGCCCTCAGAAACTAAACCCTGGAAAACAAATACTTGAAAAATCTATTTTAATACGGGAACAAACATGTTTGCACGTGGTGTGTTTCCCCACCACTGGTTAGTTTTGAGAAGACGCCGAGGTAGGGTTGCGGCGAGCTTTTCGTCGGGCCGCAAAACCGACATCGGCGGGAGGATCTGGGTCAACGGCGAGTTTGACACCCGCGACTCAACCCACTTTTCACGTCACGGGAGCGTGTCGGCGCCCGCGGGAGCCGTATCGCGCGTTCCCGCCCGGGCCCGGCCAATCGATCGCACGGTGCGCGTCGAGCGCGTTCGCCGTGAGTCACGGCGGGGGCGCTGCGGGCTTCTACGAGCTCGAAATAGACAACCTGGGTAGCAGCCAGGGTGCCTTGGACGCTCACACAGGGATGGACGAGGACTGAGCGGCCTCTAACATAAGCAGACGTGGACGGCGCGCGTCAAGACGGGAAACATTAGCGTCACGCGAGAACCCGAAGGCGACTCCGGAGAATGGAGCCCGTGCCATCAGGCCGCACGCGCGTGTGTCCCCTGCGCGACCCCCGCTAATCACATTGTGCGCGCAACATCTCGTTTAGCTGCCTCATGAGTCGAGGCTACAGGCGGGATTGAGGTTTTAATCAAGCGTCCCGCAGGGGGAGGATTGGGGGGGGCGGGGACCGTCCCCGTCTGGAGTTACCGGAGCGAATGTAAGAGGGCGTAAGAGCTGTAAAGGCGGCGACGCTTTACATGGAAATGTATGATTTTTTTTTTCCCCCCTTTCTTCTGTAAAAATGTATTTTTGTTTTTTGTATCATTTTGGTGGGAGAAGCTAGCCATCAAAACGTTTATTGGTGGTTTAACCCTGCGTGGGAGGTGCAAAAAGATGACACGCTGTGGCGACCCCTCACGGGACAAGCCGAAAGGAAAAGAAGAAGAGGGAGGTCGTTATGATCAACCAGCAATTATGATCATCAAACACTACTACCACATTAAGATCATCTCAAAACATTGTTTTACACATATCCATCCATTTTCTTTCCCGCTCATCCTCATAAAGGTCGCAGGGAGTGCTGGAGCCTATCCCACCTGTCGACGGGCAGGAGGTGGGGTACACCCTGAACTGGTCGCCAGCCAATCGTAGGGCACATAGAGACAAACAGCCGCACTCAAAATCACTCCTTGGGGCAATTGAAACCGGTGTGCCCACCCGGAGAAAACCCACACAGACATGGGGAGAACATGCAAACTCCACACAGGCGGAGCCGGGATTGAACCTGGGTCCTCAGAACTGTGAGGCCAACGCTTTCCCAGCAGATCCACCGTGCCACCCACATTTAATATAATTTGATGTTGAAAAAAAAATCTACTTGCGGTGAAAAATGTAAATCCCACTCACAACCCAGGCTACACTTAGCTCCTCACACAACATAGAAAGATCTCAGTGTAATTTTTGACAAAAATTATTACCATCTTGCGGCATCTTAGGACAAAATATACAAATGTTTCTCTACGAATAGCTGACGACAACAAATAATGAGAACATGTCAATTCGTGGATGGGCAGGGGTTCATTGAATTAAATTTTCCTTCGTGGAGGTAGCACTTCATCACCCAGCAACCAGACAAACGTGATTAATTTAGCGGCTCGGTGCACGTGGCGCCTTGCCAAACGCAAATGTCCTGACAACAATCATCACTTTGGTAATCCTTTTAATTCTGATTGATCTCATTTCGCCTTTCATGCCGCGTCTACACGGCCGCTCGCTTGTGTGCTCGTGCGTAGGCAGGCAGCTCGTCTCACGACAGACATCCAAGCCTCTAATTGCCCAGCCAGACAGGCCAGCTCGCGGCTCGGGCCAGCAACCTCAGTGAGGCTTTTTTTTTTTTTTTTTTGAGGTGGCGTGAGAGTGGGTGTGTCGGGGGTATGTACAGGCGTCAACCAATGGGCTCGCGGCGGCGGCGGCGGGAAGTTGAACCACGTGTCGCTGCGTCGAGCCAAGGGGAAACCAAAATGGACTGCGCAGGCAAAGCTCAATAAAGCGGATGCGTAGTAAGAAGGAAGGGAGGGACTTCTGTTTTATTTTCTTTTGTTTTTAAGCAAGCAACACACAAAAACACACACACCATCAACCGAGGAAAAAAAAAAAGATTAAAACTATCAGTAAGAAGGCCCAATACCTTTGCTGCATTCTTCGAATGGCGGCGTAGCACTAAATATTTAAAAAACCAAAACACACAGCACAGCACGTTTTGCTTCATGCTTTGAATGGGGGCTAAAAACGAGCAAAAGACGATTACCTCTGCCGAGGCGCATTTAGGCAGGATGACAAAACTACCAAACATCCGAAGACCGTGGCCCACAAGGGGCCGTTTAAAGAGGACGTCTATTGACTAGCTCCGTTGCAAACGGCTTGGCGTGACAAGCTGTGTGTGACTTTGCGGTGTCACGTTTTACTGTACGAAATGAGATGAGTTCATGGTTGCGGGTTGATTTTTCCACCCGAGCGCCGTCGTGCCTGCCAGTTCTTTGCTCGGCCTTGGCCTTTGTCCAGACGAACGGGTCATTTCGTTAATGGCTATAAATAATTTAAAAAGGCTCCATCCTCTCACACCTCCTCTCCTCCAAGGTTGCCTTATTTATGGATCTTAAGGTACCATGCTGATTGTATTTTTTTCTTCTTTTTCTATTTTATTTACTATTGAAGAATCTAAGAGCTGCATACCCCGCCTCCTGCCCAATGACAGCTGGGATAGGCTCCAGCACTTCCCGCGTCCCTTGTGAGGATAAGCAGCAATGAAAAGGGATGGATGAATCTAACAGAAGGCGGCACGGTGGATAAGCTGGTAAAGCATTGGCCTCACACTTCTGAGGTCCCCGGGTTCCATCCCGTCCATGCCTGTGTGGAGTTTGCATGTTCTTCCCGTGTCTGCGTGGGTTTTCTCCGGGAATACCGGTTTCCTCCAACATCCCAAAAACATGCAACATTAATTGGACACCCTAAATTGCCCCTCGGTGCAATTGTGAGTGCGGCACTTTGTCTCAATGTGCCCTGCGATTGGCTGGTGACCAGTTCAGGGTGTACCCCGCCTCCTGCCCGTTGACAGCTGGCATCGGCTCCAGCGCTCCCCGTGACCCTTGTGAGGATAAGCGGCTAAGAAAATGGGTGGACGGATGGATGGAATCTAACAGAGCAGCTTGCGTCATTGTGGGAAAACCCACTCAACATTAATACCATGCAGTTGTTCATATTGTATATCGTCACTGGTGGACAGAAATTGTACGTACAAATAGAATCGATTTCACTTCACTCCAAGCAATTGATCTGTCCCTGTGCCGTCGGTAAACGCACACACGCTATAAATCAATAAAGGTGTAGAAAAGCTGAACAAGTCTTAATACTTAACAGTCTGACAAACAAAACTTGCTAAATCTGAGGGAGGCGTGTGACATTACGTTGCCTCAAGACTGAGAGTCTGGATGTTTTTTTTTTTTGTTTATGTTTTAAAAACATAAGTGACGGAAAATAGTCAGGTTAGATAGATATGAGGAGGTAACTATAAATCCATGTTGGAAAAAAAAAAAAATCTATGGACAATTTAGAGTCTTCGATGAACCAAGCGCGCATGATTTATGTTTCCTAACAAACAAGAACAAAAGCAATTGGGAAAAAAAAAGGCGGGCAGAAGAAGAAGAAGACAAAAAGAAACGATCCGACAGAAAAAGCGAGAAACTAATCAAACAAGTGGACACCGTCGGCTGATTAAAGGCGCAGGCGGGAGGTTGTTATATTTCACAATAAAAGAGCAGGAAAGGGAAGCCAACAAGTACGAAATTCACATCACAGCCAACGTCGATGATACTAATGAGCGCCGCAGAGGACAAAACAAGGTGAAAGATGATAAATGGCGACGCTTTTAGATCTTCATGGGGAAAAATGAGGACGAATTGGCAAAAGGACAGAGTGACCATATCTGCGTTAAACTGCTCTGAAGACTTTTAGACCTTTAAACCTCTCCTACCAACGGGAAGAAATCTACATCCCCAGCAGAACAATTCACATGAAATATGATCTTTTCCTCCTCTCGTGTCGAATAGTTACAAAATATGAGCTTGTCTTATAAAAAAAAATAATGAATAAAAGATGCGGTTCGATGGCGTTTGAAGGCTAAAGTGCGCTAGCAGAGGATGGCCGGCTTGCGTCGCACATTAACTTGCATTAAAGACCGTCACGTTCCATTTAGTCACGTTAGTGAGACGCCCCGAAGCCATGTTTTCTTTTTTTTTTTTTGCGTCTCTTTAATAGTCGTTTTCAGGCAGGGAGCTAAAAATGGCTTGCTTTGGAAAATGTTGCCTAGCGTGCTAACATTAGCAGCAAAAATCACTTCACTTCTATATCTTTATCTCTCATCCTCGTTTTCCATCTACCCTGCGCTCCACAAACCGAAAATAAATTTTAGATCGATTAATTCCAGTTTATATGCCAACGTGGGATTTTTTTTGTGACTTCCGTACATTAATGAAAGGTTATTTTACATTTCTCCTGAGTCACGGCATGTGGAAAAGCATTTTGCCTGCCACGCGGAGAGGAAAATACTTCAATACTTAATTGCAGATTCCCGACGATGACGTCTCGGGGCCGCCATTCAAAACATCGCGTACATTCTGTTTCGGCTTCAGGGACGGCGAGGTTTGTTTGGAGCAGCGAAAAGCAGCAGCAGAATGCGAGGAAACGGGCGGGGGGAGAAAAAGGCTAAACGCAGGAAGTAGAAGCCCCGCGAGCTCGCCTCATAAACTCGTCTGCTGGGACTGTTTGTGTATATCCGTGTGCACGTTTGTGGTAATTAGTTCTTCAAACAGATACGGTGCGAGCTCGTGCTGTGGGTGGGCTCCGATAATCCAACATCGTTATATCTGACTGGAGCTATTTTATAATGAATGCCTTTTTGCTCTGTCTGGCTATCAATCCGCGAAGCGCCAGGTCCGCTGAGAGAAAGCAGAACCGGTGCGGGACCGAAGAGCCCGCGGGGCCGGATAAAATTCCTCTCGGACCGTTTCATCCTTCCTCGCGACGACATTTACGAGCTGACGGACGGGACGGAGCAGACCCGTGTCCACTTGATGTACCGCCTTCAGGTAGTGAACCTCAACGGGGAGACAAGGACAAAAGAATTCTTTCATGGCCGTTCCGTTTTTTTGTGGAAATTCCTTTCAGACTGGGATGAAGTCATTTGTCTTATCTCACACTTTTGCCATTTTACCGCCGACCTTGTTGTTTTCCATCTTTTCGGGAGGTTACATCATCGATAGGATATTCCTCACTGAGTGGGAAATTACGATCTTTCGCTGCTGTGGATGTTTATATTCGTCAACCGGAATTCAACCGTTTACTGCCAATGACGTATAAACTCCAAGTAGGTTTTACAACAAAATAGCGATGTTGCTTCACCAAAATCCCTTTAAAAACTGAAAATGAACAACTTCAACGGTCAACAATAACATCATGAACTGAGCGGACAGTTAGCGCATACCTTGGGTCGAAGGTTTCAAACATTCAAACATATTCTGACATTTTCCATCACCCAGGCTATGCCAGGGATGAGAAATGAGTATTATTTGCTCCATCTCAGCGTCCGACGCTCGACACTCGATAATAATTTTCGGTGACGGGCCGAGCCATTGACCTCAAAAAGAAGGTCGTCGTAGGAAGAGCGAAATAATTATCGAACGATAAAGTAACATCCGGGAGAACTCACGCGGCGGCGCGAAACATTTTGCCGGCTCCTCGGGAGAGCGAAAACCGTTCCCGGCGAACACACAGGACAGAGCGCCCGCTTCTCTTCTGATGCGGAGCGAGAAAATGAAGCAATCCATCTGAACCGGCTCAGCGGGGAAACCACAACAAACGACGCCGGCCCGGACTTCAAGCGGCGCTAAAAAGTGCCTGAATTATGACAAATACTTTTTTCAAGCACTTTGCATATCTATCGGGGAAAAAAAAAACGATGGGGGAAAACACTGTCAACATGACATGACGCACTGCAATGTGATATTTCCTTTTTGCGACCGTTTATTTTTATGTTTACTGTTGTTAATTCCCCATCCGTTGTTATCGATCAGGGGTGTCCAGAAATAACAGCTGCAGCCCTACTGTACCCTGGAAAAACCGGCACAAAACGGTGGCTGATAGAGCAGGAAGTGATTATTGATTAACTATATAATTAAAATGAAAACGACGTTATTAAGTACAATCCAGGCTTGAGTGTGGTTCCTGTGTAGCGCTCTTTAAATTGTTTCTTAAGGAGCTGAAAAGGCTCAGATAAGGCAGACGTAGAAATCCCACAGGGGCAGGTCTTCTCTTTAACCCGCCAGAAATGGATTCTATCTTGTGCGCGACAGCTGCAAATACCCACGAGCGCTGACAAGCAGCTGCGACGGCCGACACGCTGCGTTTCCCCGCCGGTGCTGCGTTCAATCAGACCTTTAAACCGTTGCCTATCAGAGTCTAGGTCCAGTGGGATTTTACCGCCGGGCAAATGGCGGGGTGCTCCATGGGTTGCGGGGGGCGGGGCAACACACGGCTTGTTAGCTCGAATGCTAGTTCTTAGGCCAGATCCGGGGGTGTTCAGATCAATAAGACTTTGATGATGTCACCAACAAGCCCATTTAAGAGCAAGGTAATACGCATGTATTTCGCTTCAAGTTACCGACACATAACGTCCATGTTGGTGTCTCCCAAAAAGCAGTTAAAAACTACGACACGAATATACTAACTCGAAATCCAAGCTTTGCTATGGGCACGGCAGGTGTACTTTAAGTTGGCCCCAAGTGATATTTACATTGAATATCGTGACAAGAATGTCAATATTTATTTCAGACGCAGCAAAGAGGCTTTTAGCAGGATCGCTGGCGGGTTGGCTGCCACTCACGTCGGCAAACACCCAAAGTGAGCGGAGGAGAGAAAATAAACTAATATTTTGCCGAAGGGCATGTATGGAGACTCTATAATGAAAATGTGAATGTTGTTGTGGAGCTCTGCAGCAGTTCTGGCTCCACTAAAAAGTGCCGTCAAAGTGGAGATTCCAGACGACAGCTCCGTCCATTTTCCCTCGCTCGCTGGGGCTCATCCCGGCTAATTCTGGACGAGGGTCAGGGCGCACCCCGAACTGGTCGCTAGCCAATCATAGATCGTAAAAAAAAAAAACATGTCCCGATTTACCGTCATTTTTACTGCACAGGCTATTTGCCAATGGGAGGTGTGATTCAATTACACAAATCTGGGCTCGCGATTTTTACAGCCGCTGTGTGGTCGCAAGAGCATCATCATCAGACTGAAATACTTTATATACCTTAACTTATAAGTTTGGTATTTCAATTTACAATCTCGAAATATTGTTGGCTACGGATAACGGCCAGACCCTCGCACATTCACCAATGTCACACGGCGCCCCACCAGACTCGCTAATGGAGTTTATTACTGTGAAATCTGCTATATAAATGGTGACCGGAGGATACACGGGTTCATTGTACCTCATGGCCTCGACGCGGAAGAGCTTGTAAACGATTCTGCTTTGCGCTGTGGGTCGCTGACATAGACGGATGAAGAGAAATGCGTCGTGAAATTGAAGCGAATGAAGACAAATTGGATCAATGCCCGCGGCAGCTCTCCCAGCACGGTGGATGTGAATCACCGCTGCACGCTCGCAGGGACCAAGTCAGAAGTACAAATGGATTGTGATCTAAATATGACTAAAAAATATACAAATAAACCTGCACTTTACTGCTAAAAACCTCGCGGTAGTAGTATCTAATTAGACAGTTTCTATGGCTTAGGATGCTTCACTCTTTATTGCTCCTCTCCCCCTATATGACTTATAGAGTCAAATTTATGAATCTGAGCTACTGTCTCCCGCCCCCCTTTTTAAGTCACTGTCGGGACATCGTAGAAAAAGTGGAGAGGCTGACAGAATCCAGATCTCTCGCATTTAGAGCGCTTTATTGAAGACATTCCGCAGAGACGAATATGCTCATTGGGATATTGAAATTGCTGGATCACACTCACCTGTCTTGCCGTCGAAACAATGACTTTGCGCTCCTCGTTAAAAACCTGCTGCTGATTGCTTTGTTTTCACGCTCAAACTGTGCGTTCAAGAACGCTTGATAACTCTGTATGCTGCAGCAGTGTTGCGCAAGCACAATAATAAGCATATTTTGAAATGAATACCTGTGTTCGGATCAAACGTACCACAATCACAATGCGCTGGAGGCGACGAGTATTCCACATCGCGCTGGACCTCCGGAGACCACATGAGTACAGAATGTCCTGCGTCGACGCGTAAACATTCTACTTACGGTCTTACGTAACAGCATAAGACGCAACAAGAGCAATTATCGAGGACTGCGTTAGTGTTTTGCCTTAGTTTGGGCCAATATCTTGTGGAGCTGAGCACAGCGGATGACTCGGTGCGGAACAGCGCTCCGATCCCGCCGAGCGCAGGCCTCGGCTAGCGCACGGAAACGCAATATGCTGCAGTCGGCAACAAAAGCAGCTTTTAGATAGCTGTCGCAAACAAACAGCATGTTGGGCTAAGATAGCAGACCAACTGCAACGTTACGATTGGAACCGAACCACTCAGCACTAGTACTGTGGACCCTCTGGAACTAAAATTCTTCCTGTGGAACATAACTAGAACTATTCACTCATCGTGTCACTTATTGTCTGTTGTTTGTTTGTCTCTCCAGTTTGATCCTGTCCTGTTGAGTTGTTAGTTTGCCCCATAGTCATCGGACCTCGCTGCATATCTTTGGGATCCGGCCTAGCCTAGCGTTTCTGTGCCTCTGCGTTGTCGGACTGCCACACCGCGTATGACACAGTTTCCGGAATAAACCACTATGAACATTATGTCTCTGCCTCGGAGTCCTGCATTTGAATCCGCCCCCGCACCGTTGGTTCATGACAGATGGACACGCGAGTTTTGGACAGGGAGCGGGAACCAAATGGATGCCGGCGGCGCAGCGCGCAGACATTTGAGAAGGCGCGGCTGATGCCCACATCAGGCAAACACTTTATGATTTTGGTGTGGGGGTTGAGGCGCCTTTGAAGGGGCGCCCCGTGCTCAAGACTGTCAGCCTTACGGCCCCCACATTCGCAGTGGGCTACAGGCGAGCTCTCTTAACACCTCGTAAATCTCACCTGGTGCTGCAGGACTGCTGATGACATCGGCGCGCACACACAGTAACTGTGAAGTAAAGTATACAGTACATCCTGTACATAGAAGCTGTGTAGTATAGCCAGAAGTGACTGTACACAACAAAAACCCGTGCGTACACGGACTAGCGTGCTAACTCCAAGTCAAAATTGAAATGAACAAATTTACAAATGAGCTTCGGGTACGAAGCCACTCGAGTTACATCAATCCACCTTTTTTTTTTTTTTTGAAAGTACAGTATGCATGGATGACGCGGGTTTCCGCAGACGGGTGAAGTTAGCGCGTCAATTCCTTTGCGAGAGTTCGCTTTAATCCGCCGGACTCCATGTTGACACAGTTTTCCACGAGAATCAAGTACAGCGGGGGTCCCTAAACATCTGTCCGGTCGACTCGGACTGGCATTATCTGCTACCGGAGCGCCGCCCGGGGCCTTAAAGCGGGATTAAAGCACAATTACGCCCTCCAGATGCGCGGACAGATGAGCCCGGCGTGACGTTTTGCTGGAGGCAGAGTTCAAAATGTATTTCGGGAGCTCTGAGCTCCGATTGGTTGTGTGTGTGGGGGAGCTCATTTGCATACAGTTCCCTGCACTGCTTCCAATTACACCTCCAATTTCTCGTGACTTCTCTTGTGACTAGTTGTGTCACTCATGCTAAGTCCAACTGTGACAAGCTCAGAAAAACAAATCCATATGCGATGTAAACTACCCAAAAGGTCGAAGTCACACTGAAATGTTCATCAGCCAATCGCAGGGCACAATTTTGTAGATGAATCATCCATTTATACTCACTGTGTACAACACAAAACAACATGACGGTCTGCGGAGCGTATGGTAAAACGAGTCGGTCATCTTGACCTGATTCTATTCCTAAAAGCAGACAACATAACCTAGCAGAAACTATTGACTCGCTCGCCTACTCTGCGGAAAGCACCAAAATCCACAATCACAAATCACTCTGTCCACACATCATTCCCTACAAGCCTACGAGTGACATTATGTAACGTCAGCTGGCTCGCCATCAAGAGCCAAGGGAGGACTTACTTTCTTTCCTGTCCCAACAGCGCTCCGACACCGATTTGGAAGTCCTGTCGGCTTCCGAGGGCAAACATTCGAGAGAACAAAGAGGAAAAAAAATATAGACATACACACAACAATCTCTTGTTTTTGTTTGTGTATTTGTCGATTTAGTCCGGCGAGAGTATCGCAATGGCCTCTTTACTGCAATCAAAATGTGATTATCCACCACAATTGAACTCAATGAACAGCCAATACACGTTCAAGTAATTTGAACGGGGCCTTTGCGCCTAAGTTTTAAAATGAGAGCGAATCATTTCCTCACACCTAGGACGCGAGCAACCCGACTTCGAAGTTCTTCGAGATACGAGCTGTTATACAGCCGATTTTTTTCCCCCCAAAGCAATAATCCAAGATATGAGCGCCGTGTGAATTGAAGTCACTTTCCGACAAGCAGCCCTTTGGGAGATGCTTCAATATCTTAAAGAAAAAAAAAAAAAAAAAAGAGAGGCATCAAGCAGTTTATTGCCACTCCCAGTTGGAGTTTCTTGTGAAATAATAAAAAAGAAAAAAAAAAAAGAAAATGGACAGGTAGACAGAAAAAACATACTCACAGGCATATATAGTATTCTTTACAACTAATACTACTGCGGATTACTGAGGATCTGAGACCACTTAGATCAGTGATTCCCAAACAGTGTGCCGTGAGTGCTCTTCAGGTGTGCCGTGGGAAGTTATCCAATTTTATGTAATTTAAAAAAAAAAAAAAATATTGCCCAAAAATTTATTTTTATTCATCTATTTATGCCAGTGAGGCACAATGACAGACAGAACAAAAAAAATCATCTTCTATTAGATGGAAGGAAGTGCATACAGTAATTAATCTATCCATTTTTGGTGACATTTACTTTTGTTGGTGTGCTGCGGGATTTTTCAATTGTAAAATATGTGCCTTGGCGCTATAAAGGTTGGAAATCACCGATTTAGTTGAACAGTACAATCAGATGTCGTTATTATACTGCCTCTGTAAACCAGAAGGAACCTCACAATGCCCATGGAATGAAAGCAAAAAATGTGGGAAAAACAGCTTGAGTGTTTACATTCTATTTAATCATATCAGGGCAGTATGTTCATATAAAGTACAACAATATAGAGTGCTATTAACGAGTCTTTTGAGCAACGAGCATGGTTACGGAACAAATTAAACTTGTATCTTAAGCCACCTACGTACTTTTTTTTGCACCGTTTATTTCAAATTTTATCAGATTGACCCGGCAGAAAATCTGTGGTTGCAAATAACATTCATGGTTTCCCATGACATTCCATATAATATGTCAAACACAAGCACACACCTTATTTCACCTCAACTTAACACACTGTGGCTCATGTTCAATTTACATTAGAGGAAGCTTAACAAAGCGTGCTAAAGAGCTTATGCGGCGTCCACCTACCAGTCATGTTGCGTTTGTATTTGTGCGGACAGCTAATTATTTCCTCGGCCCTCCCGCGTGGCACGGTCCGCCTCGCCTCCACCCTGCGGGACGCGAAAAGAACATTGTGAGGGCGGGTGGGCGCGACAAAAGGGAGGGCGCGGGGCGTCTCGCTCGGCGTATAGAAAACTAATAAGGCCGCACCGGTCGGCAGACTACTGCTGTTTGTTTGCATGTTGCTGTTTTCCCCTTTTTTCTTCCGTGCTTTTATTCCCTGCTCACTTTCCTCCAGCCTTGGCCCGTTTACTGGAAAGAGTGAAAAGCAAACAATTACGAAGAAGGCTTGGATCGCGGTCGTGTTTGGACCGCCGCGCGCCCGGATTCACGCAATATGCACACACGCTCGGGGGATTATAGTAATCACCTGCTATGTTTATTACGGGTATATGTTACAGACCCACCTGCAAAAGGTGAAAATCCGCCAAATAGGGAAACAATACATTGAATTCACAGTTTTGTTTTGTTCTTTTTGCTGAAAATCTCGCCTATTAGTCATAAGTCAATAAAAAAATAAAAATGCTTTGCCGCAATGTTGCAGCCAAAAGGCAATGTCGAACTGAGGGGAGGAGCTTCATTTAGTCAGTCTAAAAGAAAAAAAATATATTTCCCAACACCATGTGGCTTCTACAGGCAATTAAAACCTTTATGGATGTTACAATTACTCACGGCAAACTGCAAACACTGGAGGACAACTTCATTAAAAAAAAAAAAAATATATATATATATATATATATTTCTTTATTCTTTCCACATACATGTTTTGTTAACATTCAAAACTAAAACACACTTTAAAAACACATTTGAACAAAATAGAAAATATTGCACATGTATTGGCATCTATCCCTTTAAGAGGTAGGGCTTAGCGAGGTGGCACGTGAGCGTCTTGGGGGTGAGCAGTGGTTGATAGCAGCTCCCGCGCATGCGACTGTGGCTATCCTTTCCTACATGTGAGGGCATTACAGTAATTAATTATATATACATTTTTTAAAAATCCTCAATATCGTGCAGAAAAAATATAAACTGCAATAAATCGAGGGGACACTATTATGGACTTTTATGTTAAACTTTTTCTGATGGTGAAATGCATTTACGTTGTGTTTAAAAAAAAAAGTGTTTGAATAAAAGTATTTTGGATTACACGCGCTAGCTTGGCTTACAGCATCAACCATGAAACCCAACAATATTAATAATTCATTGATGATAAATGAATCCATTCTGCTTTTCCACACAAAAAGATTAGATCTCCGCTCGTGAGTCACGTGCGAGATGACGCAAGAAAGAAATGGATCATGACGTAGATGAGCTCATTCGCAGGAGCAGATCGAGAGATTCTGCGAGGGACAAACTAAAAGCTACTAAACGCTTCGCAACAGGAAGGCTGAGAGGAAGCCGAAGAGGAAGCTGCCCGTCAAGTGTGAGCCTCGCTTGTACCTTACGTTAGCACGACTGGTCATCTGCCAGAGGAGTTAAGACGTTGTTTTGACTTTTACAGACAGTAATTGGCCACTTCCTGTAAACATCACCGTCGTCGTATTAGCTGCCGATGACGGGCTGCGGTGATTCACTCGTACAGTACAGTAAGTGTATACAGTAAATTACGAGGGAAAACAGCGTGAGGTGGTTATTTTCAGTCTTACAACGTGAGGGCACAAAACAATTTACGCAAGCTTACATCCGACTTGCTGCATAAAAGGGTTCCGATAAAGAACTGAAATAGGGAGGGAAAGAAGGGATTCACCTATTACAGTACAATGAGTGGAAAACAGCGTGGGTTGACTGGTAAACGTGCGAGCTTGCGTCCTATCAGATCGCTCGTCACAGGAGACGTCCAAAAGGGGGAAACAGAAGCAATTCACTGAAACAGAATAACACGACCGCTACACTACGAGTGGAAATGGGCCAAGCAATCGGTTTACTGGCTAGTCGGGATGCGGGACAAACTGAAACAGTTTGGCATCGGCACTCTTAAAGTACACTCCGACGATGCTGCTACAAGTAGAAACAGTGCCGTCAGTTACTTTCGGTTAAAATCAGCGTGACAGAACTGAGTACAGCGAACCATGATTTACCGTGGGAATTACGTTCCAGACCCGACCGGAACAGGTCAAAATTTGCGATATCGCGACCATATCATCTCGTTCACCACACACGAGAGCATCACAGCAATGATACTGCAAAAAGAGGGCTTGTCAGTTGGACCCGCGGAGGCTATTACGGAGCGCAAAACGGGTTGGCTACGATGTGGAAGCTCGCTGAAGAGGACATGCAGAAATAGGTCACGTTTAGAGTCTACAACTGAGGTTGTGGCCTCCATTTCAGCCTGCCTCGCTGCGTAGCTTGATGGACGGCCAACAGACGGCCTGGTAAGCGGGCAGTACATTGTGAGCGTGGAGAGGGTAGAGATTTGTGTGGGGGGGCGTTGCGACTCGGGTGTCGGTGGACGAAGACGAGCATAAAAGCCAAGACGTCCCTTCATTATCGCTCGGTGCTCGAAGCGGCCGCTGCGGCCAACCCAACTTTCGAGTGCACCGCCAGCATGAATAGATCCCTTTGTTGCCGGCAAATTCTACAGGCAGGCTTCTAATTAGCCGGGGGTTAACACCCCTTTCACCCCGACAAAGACTTACAGGAAAAAGGTAGCGCGAGCGTTGCCAAGGGGCCGCCAGGCCAATTAGGAAGTCGTCACGTGATTGGTTAAAAATGCTAAAGTGCAGTCAGAATCATTGACTGTAAATGAAATCATTTCACGCCGCCGACTGAATTCTGCCAGTGGCCGATTCATTTGCTTTGAGTGCACCCCGTTACCCACAATGCACTTGGTGCACGTCCTCGTGGTGCGAGCTAACAACTCGACGAGCGCAGCTTAGTTGGCAAACCCGTGTTTAATCGCGGTACCTTGAGTTATGAGTTTAATTTGCTCTGTGACCGAGGACCCAGGACTATCTTGTTGTCCCTGTTTTTTTGCCTCATAAATCCCCAAGATCTCAATCAAGAGCTCGTGTGGTCCATTTTATCCATTGTTTTTTATGTTTTGTGGTCACAGATTTTGCAAAAGATTCATGATCCTACTTTGACAAATTTGTAGAAATTACAGAAATATTTCCAGATGTAAGTAGAAGGGTGCAAAAATTGCTGAGAAAAATTCCCTGTGAAAAGTACAGATACAGTTTTGGGCCGAGGACAAGTTGTACAGGAAAAAAATGCAACTTGGTAAATTTGTAAATAGCGAAACTCAAATATAGGTGGGGGTTCACTGTACGCCGCTCCCTGCTTTAGGCCCGTCTTTTGAAATTCAGCAAGTGTTGAAACGCGAACAATAAACTGCATTGTGACCTCGGTGCAGTTTCCTCCGCTTCGAACCGCAGTGGACCAATTGCGCAAACAGTTGACTGAAAGACTCCATACGTAATTAGAGCTTTCGGCAGTGTGACGCTTAAAAGAAATCCACACCTAAAGAAGAATTCCGCCCGCATTTTTTAAATCTAATTTACGTAGCCGCTCTGTGTTCTCGTCGACTGGAAAAGAACGCCGCCTCGACTGCTTTGTGCCCAAAGAAGCGTCAGGACAATTACTGCTCGCTATAAATAAACAAATAAATCACACGCTATTTCTTGACGGAAAAGCATTGCGATTAGAGCGCCGTGCGGCCTTGCATCCGCCTGGAGAACTCTTTTTTAAGTCACGCGAGACACCCCCTTGTTTTCTTCACAAAGTGTGCGACCTCCCCCCTCCCCTCCCACCACTTGGATCCCGCTAGCGGGTGTTTCCCTGTGGAGGATTTTGAAGCCCAAAACGCCAGCAGTTGAACTTGCCACATGAGAGGACGTTCGCCCGAAACCATTAAGTTAGCCCCACTAAGTCGGCTGCTGCGCCCCTGCGCCGGCGGACCGCGTACGACTTTGATGGTGTCTTAGTGTGGCTGTCAAGATGGTGACTTATGATAAAAACCGTCTTGGCCGCGGGCTGACGATCTTCTGAAGATGGAGGACTAAATATGGTAAAGACCCTCAGCTCCCCCGAGGGCAGGCAGAGTCGTCTTCATGGAGGGGACGAGGTGCCACTGAGTTCCATCTTTTAGCACGTAGTCTATGGTCATGTCAGATACTTCCATTCGGACTCAAAAGAGATGTCCTGGAAGGATTACAAGTTCATATCCTATAAGCAATTATTTCGTGTAAAACTAACCATGTAAGATGACAGAGTATGAGCTAGTTTGCCACCGAAATGGGCCGCGGTAGGAACTGAGAAAGAGGGCAAAAGTAGTAATGCATCTGCTGGTGACTGGTCTAAGGCCATCATGACAACTACATTTTGTGTAAACGTCACCGAAGAACCTTAAGCTACTTTACTAGCTGTGGTAGAAGCTAAAACAAGATGGTCAAACTCCTTTGTCTGGTATATTGTTACTGTCGTATTACCTCTAAGAAGCACAATGAGAGCTGTAAGAGAACTTAGCTAGTTTTCCACTTTACGGGCTGCGGTACAAACTGAAATATGAAATATTGCTGAGTTATTGGTCTGTTTTCAGGCCTTCGTGTTCTGTCAATTTGCTCTGGTATCGTTAACAGCAAAGAAAGTTGCAGGACTTTAAATATGTCTGTCGAGATTCTGAACCATCCAGGTACAGGCGATCTGCAAAGGATCCAGCTTGTTGAAGAAGTTCCATGTATTTCCCTTAGAATTCCCACACATGCCCACCCAACACTTTGCATAAAGTCTACCCAGAAGAACGTAAGTACATGAAGTGGGAGGGGGGAGACAACTCAATTTTCTTCACTTCTTGTCAATGGAATGTCACGCTAGGCTACGATGACAGTATGCTCATATATGGTAACATGCAAGAGCCCCAGCACCATCCATCCCAAGAGGACAAAAACAATATAGCGTGCATGACAACACTGTGCACATCTGGCAGCAATGTCCGCAACATTAGTTGTTTTGTAGCATTCCAAACAAAACTGGTTCCGGAACCAGTTTTCAACGCGCAGTTCTTCCAGGCCAGGAATTATTTTCATGTTCCTTCTCCACAGTGGCCAGCGAGCGACGCATCTTCACAAGCCACAGTCAAAAACGTCCTTGAGCTGGTCCCTTGTGTCAATCTGCTGCGAGGGCGCTCGTTTCGGGCCACGACGCACGCCATCGAGCGCTCGACGCCCGGGAGGTGATGACGAAGATTGAAAGGCGGCCGAGACACAAGGCCTCGTCGCGAGGGCGTCTGGTTCAAGGAGACCCGAGGGGAGGGCGAGGAGGCCGCGGCAGGCGAGGCAGAATGCACGCAAAGAGAAAAAAAAAAAAAATAGACAGTTGCTCGCTCTGCAATTAGCTTTGCGCCGATGCAAGAGAGCTTTTATGTACGCAGAGAAGGGTATGGAGGAAAGTGGAACGCTGTATCATTAGATGGATGGAACGGAACAGAACGAATGTAGCCTGGGCCATTTTGAAACTGCAACAGCATGACTACACCGTGCATAAATCACGCCAATAAGATTACCTACGTCATGCACATTTATAGATGTTCTCCTCATGATTCCGCCATTCCGAACATGAGGTAAACATTAGCAACGGGTTCGGGCGGGGACTGCGCGGTACTCTCCCAGAAGCCTCGACGTGTTTCCACTTAGACATCTTGGGAATCAAACCTGAAGTTGAAATGTGTTTTGCGTTACGGGATCTACCTCGAAATAAGCGAGCGATGCTATGAACGAACGCCATTGGCTAGTTGTGACCTGGTGCAGAACAGAGCGCACGTTAGCATCAGGTCTCGACCAGGAGCTCCCAAAATTGGTCCAATATATGAACATAGCAAGCTAAGATGCACCAATTTTGTTAGTGGGGCACGGTCATCCCCCTGAGAATAAGATACCCAACAGGTGCAGTTTTCGATTATTAATATGAGTTGCGAGAGTGACCAAAGATTTATTGTATTGAGTTCTCGCATTCCGTGTACGGTCAAGGATGGTCATGTTAGGAGAAGGAAAGAAGAGCAAATCCGTTTCGAATTGGAGATCATTTTATCTTCGACAAGACATTTATAGTCTGCAGCATCCGGAACCATCGGCCAAGAATAATACAGACAAACGTGACACTTTTCTGGAGCAATGATTAATGACCACTGCGCTAAAATTATCAATTATTTTTTAATTGATTGTTCCAGAAATTGGGATTTATTTGCAACAAACAATGCATCTTTGTTCATTTAGGTATTTCAGTGACAGGATTGAAAGATTCCAGGAATTTTCAAAGCTGCAAACACCCACGGGACTGACTGAGAATTATTAGTAATAAGCCAGAAATGCACAAAATTGAAGGCTGCCTCTTAATAAGGGGAACTTCAATTAAGTGCCAGTATTATATTCTTATTGACTGCGGCAGGAACGTGACAAACGCAGAACACGACGCCACCCCAGCACACTTCGAGGAAAAAGCTGCTCCGTTGAGTTTGCTTGCGTTGACATAATGAAGTCCGTTAAGCACTAATATCAAAGAGAAGCTTTTCCGCTTTATGGCTCTGCAAATACGTCTGGACGCACTGCACGTGCATCGCAGCCAAAACGGAAGAAATGGAATTTCCCTTTGACACAGTGTCAGGGCGCGTACATACAAACAAGAAACGGCAGGTCCGTTGGGAAAACGGATACACCTTTTATACTTGTTCTCGTGGTTCCTTCGGTGTCATGTTGCCGACACGGAATCTCATGAAATAACAACACCCATACATGGAGGTGGCAGCACGGTCCAGACGGCTGAGATACTTTTCCTGCCGGTAACGTCAAATTGACACAAAAATGTGTCAAATGTTGAAAGGCTGGGCAATACGGCCTTCGAATTTCAATTTCCACAGAAATAAATTACAAAAGGAACCTCGGTTTTTGTGATTAATCAGAAACTGAAACTGAATCGTATGAAATCTAAAACTATATATCTCATAAGAAATCATGTAAATCCATTTGATCCGTTCCAGACTCCCGAAAATGTGATAAGTGTGAAATAAACAACTAATGAAGTGGAAAACTGAACATTTCCACCACTTTTACCTCAATCGAAAACTCTTGATGGTGTATACAGTGAAGAGGTGAGAGGGGAGTCATTTATAGTTCAAAGTAAGGCAATAACTCTGTTCAGCAACACTCAGACAGGTTGGGGCCCGATTGACATGACATCCTGTCAAAATAAAAACAACCCCCCCCCCCCCCCAAGAAACGCATGCTAGTTGAATAACAGTTTCGCAACACTTCATTCTGCCCGCCGTGAGCGAGTGTGGTCAAACTGTGATTATTGTACGTGCTTTTATTTTGATGGTCTGGCTTTAGACAGGATGTGAAGCAGATGTTGCCTGAGGGCTGCTTTTCACATTACACGGAAAAGAAAGACTATTTTAAAGAACGTGCTTGGAGAGAAGCACTTGTTTTGATATCAGACCCTGTCGCCCAGTCCTACCGACATTTAACATTCACTCACAATCTTGCATTCTGAAATCTCTCCGGCCCGCCACAGGCAAATCATGAGGACGAGATGTAACGGTCACAAATATAAAGCTTCCAGACACGGCCAAGTCACGTGACCGTCACGGGACGTAAGGCGAGATGCAAACACAAAAAACACTTTAACGCTTGCAACATCAGCAGGGGCGGCTCTCCAGTCGAAAGAAAAAAAATACAACCTCCTAGGGATTTAATAGGTAATAATAAAAAAAGCTTGATTGACATTCTAGTCAACAAAACAAAAATATTTGCTCGTAAACAGCGGGAATAACAAATAAAATGTGAATTTTCATAGCAGGGGCTGGGCAATGTTGGCCTCAAAACAAAATGTCAGATTTATTTTATGCACAAAGATTTCAGTTCGAAAAATCGATTTTCCCTCTTCACATCAAGAAAATATTATTCAAAGCAAGCCTGAACGTTTTTTTCTCCATTACTCTTCACTGCCAAACTTGGCTCGATGCATTGTTTTTATCCAGAAATAAATAGCGCGTGGTTGTAAAGCAAATCCAAACGCGCTCACTTGATGAAACGGTCGTAAACAAAGTCAACCGCAGTGAGTCACTCAGGAGCTCGCGAAGGCCGACAAGCCAAAAAGTCGCAGCTGATCTGCGCAGAGTTTATCGTCGGGCCAACTTCTACTACCTTCCTCTCTCTCCTCCTCTTCCCTCTCTCCCTCCCTCCCTCCCTCACTTGCTCACGAGCAGGCCACAGACTCATGGCAACGTTGCGAGACCTTGGCGTCCTGACAAGCAGCAGGCGAAGAGGCCCCGCTAAATCTTCTCGCTGTGTCAATACCGCCGAGTCGGAGCGCGGCATCATGGGCGGCGAAAGGGCGTTTAACAGCAAAGCGCCGACTTTACGATTAAATCCAGTGTGACGTTTGGGTCTGAATGTGTTTTATTTTTTTTCCGTAGTAACGGCGGCGGTGTCAAACGCTAGGGGCTCGAGTTGAGTCACGTGCGGAACTGCTGCGGGGTGCAAAAACAAAACGAAGGATCTTGATCTTTGGGCGAGCGGAAAGACTCGCCGTTGCTAAATTGGCAGACCGGTCATCGCCAAAAAAGCGGAGTCGAGCGTTTAGGAAAGCAGAAGGCGATCAGAGCTGTGATTGTCAGGCCCTTCTGGGAGCCACAAACGCTCCCTTGGAAGGGGGCCGGGGAGAGGGGGGTGGGGGTGTTGTGCGTTGGCGTGCGGGGCTGACAGACGTGCAGCGAGGGGGCCCGACCCGGGCCGACCCACCTCGCTCGCCCCCAACGGCAGCCTGGAGTTGATTTAGGATTCTTGAACTGCAGCCAACATTCCTGGAGGAAACGCTGTAAAGGGGGGGCGGGGGGGTTGCCGGTGGATCGTGCCCAGAGAGAATGTGGCAAATATGGAATTACTGCGTGTGCGCCCGCATGTGAGAACACGCACACTGGGTTGCTATGGTGAAGCAAGACTTTTTTGTGTGCGAGGGGGAGGGTTTGGTAGAATTCCAAATGGGAACATTGGGAGTGCGAAGTGCACACAGAGCTAAGCACAAGTACGTGTCTGTGTGTGTGCGACTGAATTACAGGAGAAGTGCAAGGGCGAGGCAAGCGAAGGCCAAGTTTGACAGCCGGCCGGCGAAATTTGAGGAAATGAAAAGGAAAAAACTGAATAAAGACGAGAAGAGTGTGTCTGTGTAGTGGTGTAACAATACAGTCGTACCGTGAGTTACACGTTTAATTTGTTCCGTGAGCACGCTGGTAACTCGAATCGCGTCGGGCCGTCGTTCCCTTTGAAAGGAAATGCCGTTAATCTGTTTCAGCCTTGACCCCTGAAATAAAATGTGGTACGGCTTTATATAGTTTTCATAGGGCCATTGTACTGCTGCTATGCCGGCCTTGCCTAAGTGGAGGGAGTAGAAAATACAAAATAGACAGATGGCTGTACTCTTCATTGAGTGGTTCAACACTTCACAGCTCATTAGTACGGCACTAATATAAGTATTTTTCTTGTTTGCAATGCTCTGGCATTAGCAGAAGCTCAAGGAAAGGCTCAGCTATGTGGCCGTTTTAAATACACAAAGTGTACTTCGTTTTAGTTTGACAGTTGTAACCTTTAACCGGGAGTGGAAATAATCGTAATCTTTTTATGGTACTTATTGGGACGTGAATTGAAGTTCTACTGTATGCTCACAAATCAAAACAAACAAAAAAAAAAAATCCGACCGATTGTTCGTATCTGGAAAAACTCAAATTGAGTCACTTGTATCTCAAGGCACCAAAGTACATCAAATCAATATTCTCCAATTATATAAATTGAAATTCCATTAGGCCGGCACGGCGGATCAGCTGGAAAAGCGTTGGCCTCACAGTTCTGAGGTCCCGGGTTCAATTCCTGGACCCGCCTATGTGGAGTTTGCATGTTCTCTCCGTGCTTGCGTGGGTTTTCTCCGGGCACTCCGGTTTCCTCCCACATCCCAAAAACATGCAATATTAATTGGACAATCAAAATTGCCCCTAGGTGTGATTGTGAGTGCGGCTGTTTGTCTCCATGTGCCCTGCAATTGGCTGGCAACCAGTTCAGGGTGTACCCCATCTTCTGCCCATTGACAGCTGGGATAGGCACCAGCAATCCTGTAACCCTTGTGGGGATAAGCAGCTCAGATAATGGATGGTTGGTCTTATGTGTGTTGTGTGCCGGAGCCTAGCACTCACCGCAACCCTTGTGAGGATAAGCGGTTAAGAAAATGTATGGTGGAAATGTCATTAATCTGTTCACGTGCCCCAAAAAGATTTTGATGTGAAGGTTTTGTAAGAAAAATCATATTGTATCATATAAAAACATGACTATGATTAAATAAACTGCCGCCAAAGTATAATTACTGTAAACGATGGCTGTTAACTAGAAAAACGTACAAGTTGTGAAACTTGAAGGGAACAATGGAGAGTGTATCGCACAAAGAAACACAATGAAAACCAGACATACTTAATTATTCATTTGTTTTAACAGGAACAGGTACGGTGAGCTTTTTTGCGTGTGTGCATGTGTGCGCACGGCTGCCAACAGATGTCCGGCGGCACAACAAGGCTTTTGGCGCGCCGCCACTGCAGCGGGCGTGCCACTCTCGGAGGTGTCGGCGTCACGTTTGTCGTGGTGCCAGCTGGACGACAAACCCGTTTACAAGTGCCGATAGCCACAGTGATGCTGCGAGTTTCAAAGTTAACGAATCTACAAAAATATTCAAGAAAGTACCAATTATTTTCATGATAAAGGCATCAATTTAAGATGAGCAAATTGAAATCTGATCTGCTGACAGGAATATCTTTCTTCATGCTTCCAAACGGCAAAAAATGCACAAAGAGACAGAACAAACTATTTTTACCGATGATCAGTCTGAAAAGAACTTTTATTTTGAAAATCGCGTGCATTCGTCTGTGCCTCTGCACACGTCCGACCTCTGATACAGTGGTGAAAAAGTATGACAAAGAGCTGGTAAAAATGTGGAAAACAAAATGCCTTTGGAGAGCTTTATTGGAAAGAGGAAAAGGCAAAACGATGAGACACAAGAAGAGCATGCATAGACAATTAAAGCCGCATTTAAGAGAATACCAGCAGTCTCTGGAGCGACAGGCTCGCGTAAGAGGCGGTGAAGCCTTCAAAGTGACCCCCCCCCCCTCCCCGCTCAATATAAAAAAAACCCGCAATATCTGGCACTCATTTCTAGCGCCTTATCTCAGTGAAATGCGATTTTCTGCAAGGATGGCTATCATAACAAAATTACAGAGTCGACTGGAAAAAAGCATCCCGTTTACGCCAAAACGGGACTGCTGGAGAGAAACAAGCGTAGAAGGGGGTCCCAATAATTTATATGACATCCTATATTCAGCATCATGTATTTTTCATTGCTTATTTGTAATTACGCTGCTCCATCAAGATATTGCTGTGAATAACAAGTGCATCCAAGCGCAATGGCATGCAGGAAAAGCCTTTTCCAGCACATCCAGGTAGGCCTCGCTCCTAACCCATTGGTTCAAGAACACGACAGTCCGACTACGATTTGTACGGGAAGCCGCGGAAACAAAAATCTTGTTCCTCGCGTGCGTGTTGTGCTTCTGAAAAGCGCAGCAGCCTCTGAGTTCTGCGGCCTGGGCTTAAACTGAGCCTTTAGACTCTGGCTGAGTCTTCAAACGGCAACAGACCTGGTGGGTCTGTTTCAAGCCCGTCGCAGCAGCAGCATTTCTTCTCTTCTTCTTCTCCCCTTCCCTGCTTTATCAGCCTCGGCTATTTTTAGCCACTCCGCTGTAGCAGCCCTCGCTAGAGCGCAGAATGTTCCACATAGCGCGGGCCTCTCCTGACCGCATACCCCGGCAGGCCTCACGCTTTCGCTCCTCCGAAAGACAACGCGGCACACACTCAGTCAGCATATTTTTTTTTCCTTTCCTGAGCTCCAAGCACCTACCCCGCCATCGATCACGTGAAGACAGGCATGCAAATGTCAGGCAGGGGGGTTCAGCGGTCAACGGCGAGATGTGGGCTGACGCTACAATAAGAGATGACCGAGCGCAAGTATTTCAAACATGCAAATGAGGACGCACAAATGGTTCACCTATAGACGCGCGTATATGAGGGGGTTGGGGGCGTGGTCGCCCAGCTCAGTTGCACTAGCTGGCCTCAGACATTATGGTTGCAAGCAGACTTAATGTAGACGTTTGTGGTTTAAGCCGAGTCATCAAATTTAGCCACCACACGGCGTCCATGCGCTACGACCAAAACGTCAAATCTTCACAACTGCGTGCCACTATGTCATGCATACGTAGTTACAATATGCAAACAAACAGTACAAACAAACAAGTTCTAAAAGGAGATACTTTTTGAAGGGTGACTGGAAATCACCCTAAAAACGCCGCTTCAAACCAAAACGGCGTCTTATCAGGCATGGCATCTAGAGACGCTTTTGTGGATCTAGTGATGATGGACATGCCTACCAAATTTAATATAGCTAAGTGAATCTGGCTATTAGGGCTGCATTTTCAAACAAAAGAATGCCTGGGGAAGAAAATCACCAAATTGACCATAAAATCAAAACTTTAAAGCAAGATGGGGGGGCTGGCGTGTTGGGTGTTGTGCGGGTGCGTGCGTCGGACATCCCGGAGAAGGGTCGTCTCATTTTACCTGCAAAATTGTAGTATGTGCGTACAGTAAAGTGACAATACAGACTGTCTTTTATCATAAACATGTCGACCAAATTTAATGCTGCTGACGTAAATCTGTTTCGAGGGCTGAATTTTCAAAAGCAATTAAATGAACAGCCGTGACAATGACCATGCTGACTCTAAAATGATCACTTCCAAGCAAAATGGCAGACTTCCTGTCTTTTCGGGGCATGGCTCTCAGCCTTTTTTTCTGGGTTTATTCATGACAGATGCACCAAAGTGGCTTTAGGGACTGAATTTCCAAAATCGGGAAAATCCTTGAAAATGACCAGAGTGACCCTATAATGGCTGCTTGGGGGCAAGATGGCAGACTTCCTGTGTCTTTTTGGGCATGGGTTCTAGAGACTTATGTAGGTCTAAACTGCCGACATCTTTAACCCATGTCAAAGATGGGGGTGAGCATGCGGTACAGCTCGGCTAACGATAGCGGACGAAGGCGCGTTACGAGCCATGGCGCGCAGACTTCTTCAACTCGGAGACAAAATACTTTTCACTGATCTGCGAACAAAAGGGCTGCTTGTGAACGGGACCGATGCGTGGTGCAGATCTCGTGTGCATTCACCTGGTTTCTATCAGCACCACTTTAATAGACCTCCTGCATCAAGTAATGGAGAACATGTTACGACTGCAATTGGATCATGACATATTTGGCCTTATGAAAGCAAATTTCAGAAAAGGGAGCACGTCGACAGTGGAAGAAAGGAAAAATACATGAAAGCAAAGTTATTGGTTGTGTAGCGCAAAGGCCAAAAGGCACAAACAAATGTGTTTGTGGTGCAATTTGGAATCTATAAGATGTTTTCCGTGATCATCATAATTATTATAATGGCGCTGTATTAGTCAGCATGTTCCGACGTGCTCTCTCCGAGAGGATGTGCAATCAAGTGAACCGTGTTTACCCACAGCTGTTAGCGTCTGAGTGACGTGGCCTAAACCCAATGAACTGTCACGCACTTTGGGGGATTTCTACCGTTAGTTTCCATGATTGGCCAACCGCTGTCCAATTCAAAATGTGAGATCACCTGGAAATGATATGGTCATGTTGCAGATGAAACAGAAAATCCAACTCAAAAATGAGCTCGCTTCTTCCAGGTTTAAAGCATAAACGAGACACAGCCGGCAAAGCGATCGTTCTCAATTGACTGTGGCCATCCGTGTCATCCTTGGCAATCGTGCCATATTTTATTGGTTCAGAGAAAAAAACAGTACAGAATATTTTATGCAGAGCCTCAAAACTGATATTTAAGAGGATATTTGCGCCACTAATCTGTGCAACAGAAAAGTCAATTCATCAGCAATTATCTGAATTTCCACCACATGCAACTTTAAATCAACTCACATGCTAAAATGTAAATTACTGCTGGCGCCCAGTTTACCTCTCGTGACCAGCGCATTCTGAATGCGGAAAAGGGTGTGCAGCGGGGTTCTCAAACGAAAGGTTACTATTAGTGCGGCCCTCGAGTTTTATATGAGTCACTTTTACAGTGCTGTGTAAAACACTGACAAACATAGCCATCACGATGGGGTATCTGTTACAGCAGCATTGGCGCAGAGTTTTATTAGTAGTTCTGCACACTACTTGTTTACACCAGCATCCTTGTTTATCTTCGGAGTTTGAGGTTTTTTTTTTTTTTTTTTTTAATGTATTTCCGACATTCTAACATGGAGCTGCCTCAGCCAGACCCCAGACCAGCCCAAGGTAAGTTGAGTTTGAGACCCGTGGTCTAGAGCTTCAGGTGTTGGTGCAGCAGACTGCAACTTATTATATTAGCCTCCGCAAGCGGTGGCACCTGATTGACACTTGGTAATGAGTGACAGGAACTATCCGATGACATTGTCGGTCTATCCGTTATTGTCTGGTTTATTGTCATAGAGCCAGAGCGGCTGGCAGATAAGACACATCGCAAGTACGTAATCCTTGCCAAGAGGCGAACTCAAACGACGTTAGCGCACGACGCTTGTGCTCTGCCTGTTCCACATAAAATTTGCAAACTAGCAGGGCCTTGCCAGGTGAATTTCAACACAGCGCAGGGGAAACAGTAACATGTAACCGCTAGCGAAACGTGCAGACCTTGGAATTTTTGCAAGTCGATGTATTTTTTATCAGCACTAATGGTTGTTAGAGAACCAATTAAAATTTAGAACTTGGTACCCGTAGGGGAATCTGCCAGCGGCACAGCAGGAAGGTAGTTAATAGTTCATGCTGGCTAAATATTAGGAGCCTGGGCCCGATAACTAATAACATTGTTAACATGAAAAAAACTGCAACTTCCTTCCATGGAGGAGGATTATTAGTGCAGGTGAACTTTTAGGTTATTATTTAGTGTCCATGCTCAATTAGTGCTGGCTGCTTGCATAGGGATTCATCCCACTTGGGAGCGAGCTGCCATTTAGAAATCAAATGAGCCCAGAAATGGGCTAACTGCAACAAGACAACTCAGGCGTCTTACATTAGCATTAGTATCAGATGACTTATCATGCCTTGAAAAGACATTATAATGCATCGCCTCGACATCATAGTTTGCGACTATGACGCAAGAACGGTCTCGAAATCATCGTGAGGATTTACGAGGCGCAAATTAAACAGACACTACAGTGTGGTCAGAGACGAAGGGAAAACACTCGAGAGTTGCTAACACAGCGGAGATGTGTGACAGCGAAGCGATCGGACATGGAACGACTCAGAACAGGATGAAGCAGATTCTCCATCGAGGCCAAGTTCAAAGGCAAATTAAAATGGAAATTCCCATAAAGAAATCACCCCCCCCCCCATCCTTTGGATAACAAAAACAAAGAGGAACAGGTTTTCAATTTCTTTACCCACAACCAACAGGCCTTTTTGGGCTTTCACTCATGCAGCATTTTGTTGCGTTCAAGGTACTCAGTGCGCTTTAATACGGTCACCTCTTTCACCTACTGATGACACAGCAGCGGGAGAAAGAACAGCGAGAAAGAGAGAGAGAAAGAGAACTAAGGAATACTTTAAACTGCGGTTCACTGTAAAGTGAACATACTGTAATTAACAAACTAACCTCACCCAAAATGAGACCATTCATGGCAGACAAAAAGGTTGAGGACTGTTACTTTATGTAAAACCTCTCCTCCAAGTGGGGACAACGACGTTGCACGTCTTGCATCACAAGCGACAACACATAGAAACCGCTTGGGTTTCTTTTCTGTGAAAACCACTTCCGGTCCGTCAATGAAGGCGCAGGGATTGCCAAACCGTATCGGACCTCTGTGGCTCGGGATTGTAAATGTTGCGGTTTACGGCCGCTGCGCGACAGGACATAGATACTGATGTTATTGCCGGTTGAATGTCAGCTCCCGGCATGCCTTGGTTCTCTGCACGGTACCGCTAAAGGCTTATTACTCGCGTGATTATTGATGAGTAGCAAGCACTCAGTCAAATGTCAACGTCACAAAAGGGGGGAAAAAAAATGCCTGCACTATTTTCAAATGAACATTTCAGCTTCCCCACCAAATAATATATATGTCGTGACATTATCCAAGCTGCTTATGCTCACAGGGGTTGCAGGAAAGCTGTAGCCTATCCCAGCTAGCATTGGGAAAAAGGCAGGGCAGTTATCGACACCATCGCTGAGCGGGAACTGACCCCAAGCTTCCATGCACGGAAGGCAGGCGTGTGTACCACTACGTGGAAAAAAAACAGCATTTTTATCGACAAGTCTCAGGTCTGTGATCTCATAACATGCAGACTCTACATCCATCCATCCATCCATCCATTTTCCAACTCTATCCTCTCAAGGGTCACAGGAGTGCCAGAGTCTATCCCAGCTAACTTATGGCAAAAGACTGAGTTTATTTTGTTTGTAGCTAGGTCGTTTTCCTTCATGTAATGGTGAACAATGCACAAATCTTTCATCACAACAATGGAAGGAAAGAATGCTTGTCCAAATTGGGTTTGTTCCGCTTCGGCGAGGGGGAGGCGGCTACAGCATGTGGAGATTCCAGTGTGTACTGTCCCGATACAACGATCCACTGATTTAGGATTCAAATCATTGATAAGCAATCAATTTTTTCTTTTTTAACGGTAATCTGGGGAATCGTGTTGTGCAAGTTGAACCCGATCAACCGCTCGTGACTCTCCGGCGATTGTACGTGCAACGCTGGGAACCTGACATTGCGTGGCAAAGTATATGCACACAGGTCCCACACGCGTGAAAAACTTGCTTGTCCACATACTCAGACGTGAGAGTGTTGACGGAGGAGAGAGACGAACTACAGAAGGCCAAACGCAGCATCCATATGGTCGTTTAGGCCAAACCGTGTGAGACCTCGTCAAGTGTACCTGTAGAATTTTCCAATTATCCTTAATCAGTCCGAAAAAGATTACATCTACATGGCAGAACAATGAGATTATCTTCCACTATATGGCAGATGCATCCGGCTGTTGTCATTTATGCAACGCAGACCAGCAAAGAAGTGCAGTACAATTCTCCCGCACTCACAACTTGCTGGCGAAGAGAAACTGCTTCTTTTTTTTTTTAAGCTCCGTAGTAAGATGTGACTTTGTTAAACAATATAGCATCATACTTTGAAACCCCGTGATGATTACATCATTGGGGAAACTCGCTGTTAGGGCACATGATTTCAGATTTTAGCACAAGTTTTACAGTGTATTACACTCTTTTCATATTGTTTGAATTACATCTTTGTGCAATTAAACACATAGCCAATTGTTAACCTCCCATGTCCATCTTATAGACCACTTTTAAAGTTGTGCAAACGATCTTTGTGAGATGAATGTACATTTGTGCAATTTTTCATTCCCATGTCCACCGTTTACAGGTTTCAGTTTACAGTCCTTATGTTGACAGTGTTCCCAATTTTAAAAAATTTTGAATTTGTGTTTGCTTCTTTCTTCTAATCTGACGAATATAGATGGGATTTTTTTTTTTTTTTACCTCCATTGTCAGTATCGCTATACCAGACTATCTTAAACTCCTCCCCTCTGTTCAACGTAGCTGCTTGGCACCGAGATGCCACCAGATGGCACCGAAGTAAGATTTTTACGTTTGACATGGCTTTGTCAGGAGCACAAAATAATGTGAATTCTCCAGCAAATAACAGAGGTTGAGTTGGTTGAAAAACAAAGGACCAAATTTGCAAAGGTCAGAACGCTTATATCAGACATCGTCATGCTATGCTCAACACGTAGAAATGAGGCCACATTCAAAGCGGAATCATTTGCCATTTATGTATCTTAAGCGTGCAGATCAGTCTACTTTCCTTTATCCTGCAAACAAGACGCCAATTAACTTGTGTCGCTCACCTCGCTACACCGTCTGGTCCCACCTCTCCCTCCCCGTGGGACCTCTCAGAAGAAGGTTCTGGAATCATGAGAGACGCCGCTCGATTGTTTGACCCGGCGTTTTGATGCACGGCAGAGGGAAGGGGGGGGGGGCTTAGCGGCGGCGGATACTGATAGTGACGGGAGTTAGCCAAATCCCAGCAGGGAACGCCGTCATGCAGGAAATCCACTGGCAAGCTCGGGGATGATAGGGGCGGCGGTCTCGGCGGCGGCACATGGTTTTCTAGACTATGCAAAAGAGATGCTCCATTTTCTCCGCGACCAGCTTAGCACTAAAAGGCTCAACAGGCTAATCCTTTAGCCAAATGAAGTGTCTAACCTAAGCCTTAGGCAGCCCACAGGAATCGCGGGGGTTTAATAGTCGTGCACACCTCACACCTGTTCGGCAAAGACGCAGACGGATTCCTCAAAAATCTCTGTGACCAGCACAGACGCGTTAAGCTACGCTCATCGATCATCAGGTGCAGTTGTCAAAATATAACATAAAAGTATAACACACTATAAGTCATGGTGAGTTCAAGTAAACTTCTATACCGCTAGGAACCCACAAAGGCCTTTGCGAGCGCAAAAACAGTCCCCGAACGTCGCATTCAGCCGACCCGGAGTCTGCTGCGGTGAAGCAGCCCTCAGATGACATATGACAGGCAGCCTGTCACATGAGACATCCTACATACTTCTGCAGCTTTGATCAGATACCCAGAAAAATCTACTGAACTCTCACTGAGACACAAAACAACTCCTGTTCAGACTGAACATCGGATGAAAACTGGGAAGCCATGTGAATCACAAAAAAAAAAAAAAATCACCAGTGGAACAGATTCAACGTGATTGGTTCAAAATATTAATTAGTGTCAAGGAAGTATGTGAAAGTGGCATCTCGGCTGACTAAGCTCTTTGTCTGTCAAGGAGTGGCTAGATTTTGTTCAGGTTGTTGAGTGGAGATAATGAGATTCTTTCACAATACTCAAGAGTAAAACTTTTAGAGGTACAGAGGCATTTGTGACATGGCCAGAAATCCCACACGCACTGCAGCACGCCGACAACTCAACCTGACAGCACTCGAGACGTGGCATCAATGCAACATTGTGACCATCTGCTCAGCTCAAACGAAAGAGACGGGCTTCAAACGGCGTCTGCGGAGGGCACGACGGAAACACCGAGCGTTACAGGCGCCGCCGCGGAAACAAACGTCGCACACGGCGTGACGGCCGAGCTTGCGTGATTCCAAACGTCGATTTGACAGCACAAAAAGCAGAACTGAAGTTTAAAGGTGAGCTGTTGTTGACCGTGGTGACACCAATAATGCTGCATACGGGGCAGGTTCTCACGCAATCGGTCGGAAGAACCAAAGTACACCAATTCAATGAGTTCTCCGAGTTATAGAACACATCCAGCCTACGACCAAATCACTGCCATTATATTAAACTACAACAATACTTAATTGTATCCAACTGAATGGAAAAACTTTTTTACTTTCGGAATGTAGCATATTTCGGTCTACCTTTTTACTGATAGACCCAGTAGATTGAATTCAGAGATCTGTAAGCTTGAAGAGAAACTACTGAAAACATGTAAAGACTGAGAACTCTTAAGCACTCAATGTAGAGATGAATTATGCACTGAATTATGTTTAATTTTTCCTGAATATTTTGGCACCCAGTGACCCATTCCGACGTCCCGCATAACACCTTGAGCACCTTTGTTATTATCAGTAGTTATCTACCAAACAACTTCCGACTTGCAATTAGCTAGCTAGCTATGCCATCACAGCTCTTCCCTTCGAATAGTCTGCCAGAGTGGCCGCATCAGAGGGCCTCGTTGTTGTCTGTGAGTTTGCACGCGTCACACAAAGAAAGGCAGAAGTGTGAAGAAGGCAGGGGGGGAAAATGGTCATATATGATTTGGGCATTGTCACTTAAGAGTGCCTCATTGCCAGCTGCAAGTGTCAGACAAAGCTAACCAGTATGTACAAAAGGGTCTTCGTGTTGGCTTGACTGCATGAGAGCACCTTGTTGTTGCAGCACGGGAAAGACCCACAACAACCCGGTGGAATATATTCCAGCCGCCACAGACATTAAACAGCCATATTTTCATGGCTCACACACGTGGTGGTTTTTCCAGGTCAGAAAATGTGGACTTGGTTGACAGTTGAGCAGGGCTTGGTTTCGGCTGCCTTTCGCAGAGACGCCCGCAGCGTTCAGAGAGCAGAGACAACTTTTTGATTTTGAAGCCTTGTTTTCTATACTTGGCATTTTTTGCAATTATTCAAATTTGGCAGGTGTGTCGAATTTAAGACCTTTGTTTTTTACTTTACAGGGACTTCAAATAAAAGTTGAATCGGAACTTCTACTTTGAACAGACTTTTTTTTTTTAAACCACATAAGTGTAACTTCTATTTGAAAGCGTATTTTTACCTCCTCAGTTCAAATGCTAGTTAACCGCACGCGGCGGCCGCTAGCTCGCCGAGCGCCAGCGCGCGTGCAACCCCGTCACTCCGTGCTCACGACGCAGCTCCAAAACCGCACGTGTCAAAACCTGCGAGACGCCTTGCAGCGTCCCTCCCGCCTTTTCATTTGCTGGGTTTACGCTGCAGAGAGGGCGCGTTACTCGATTTCTTTAATTTTGTTTGACAGCTGCTGCGAAAGATCTTTAAAAAGCAGCCTTTGAGGGAATTTGAGGGCAAAAAAAAAAAAAAACACAACTGTGTGGCAAGACCACTTCACTTGAAAGGTATCAAATTCCGAGCACTTCCCGCTTTGCCTTGACAGAAGATCGCACCCGAGTCAAGCGGCAACGCACCACGTGGACGAGCGGGGATTGGGTGAGCAATAAATGGATTAATTAGGCAACTAGACAGGTCAAGACAGCAAACGACGAAGGACTTGTTAATGCTTGGCGGTTGCTATTTTTACAGGTTATGAGTGCTGATGCCCTGCTCAATAAACAGCTCCAAGCATATCGAGTGTGGCTCTCTTTTGTTTTTTTGTTTTTTTTTCCACTTGACTCTCTATATTCCTTTGCATCATGTCCACTTTAAATGTTACGTATCGCAGCCTTTTGGGAACTGACATTGAGAAAGCTTTTTTTTTTTTTTAAACACAAGGGGGCGGACGGGAGGCTAACAAAGTCCCCAGAGCGCTTGCGTGGTCGTCATGTGAACACTAATCAGCGGATTGGCAGAAGTGTCGGCGTGTCTGCGTATCGTTTCAATGGCTATTAATAAACGGGCGCGTTCATTAGTGCACTGAAGCCCAACACTTTCATATGCGATAAAAGCATCCGGATTTACATTTCAGACCCTCTCGGAGAACCTGGGAGAGAAAAGCTGGTTTGAGCACAGCAATAATCCAGCGCGAGTTGCTCTTCCTTCTCTCGCAGCAATCGGCTTGTTTGCATAGCTGAAAAGCTCAGCGCTCGCATGTGGACCCGCTCGCCGGCCGGCTGGCTGGCTGGCGGGGCCGCTGTCACCGAGCCAGTGCAGAGATTGATCAGCTGGGCCGCGTCCAAGACGAGGCCCTTCCTCGGTGGGCTCGCCAAGAATAACAAACTCTGGCCACACCTCGCCTTTTCAGCGCCGGCCCGCGTGGGCTGGATGCTCGCCGCCGCGATTGTCCCGACGCTCGCCACGGAGAACGCAACGGGCACCTCTCGCACAGCTGACACACTTTCTGGTCTCCTGCTTTCTCACTCGCAGGCCGCGGCTGCATATGGACGCACAGAATCATTTATTTCTATTTTCTTCAGGCAGTCTAAAATTTAAAAATGAAAGTCGCTTGATGATTCTAGGTTTCTTAAGAAGAAAAAAAAGGGAGGGTGGCACAGGACTGAATTACATTTTAATATTTGGTTTTTTGGTGTAGCACAGTGACCACGCGGTTTGCACGTCCGCCTCAAAGTTTGAAATCATGCGTTTGCAGCTCATCCTGTGCCGGGTCGTGGCAAAGTGCCTACGTGAACCACCAGGCTTTTAAGAGCGATAAGGGCTGGAAATGTGATTTGGACTTCGACAAATTGATTTAGAATTTAACTGACATGGAGTCTCCATCTTAACGGACAAGCGCTTTAAGGAACGGATGGATGGTTTCTTTGTTTATGGCTGTCCTGTGATTGGCTCCAGATGAGGATAAGCTGTATAGAATCTGGATGGGTGGATTTGATTCGCTGTGTTTATACGACCCGTCGTTTTTCTTAATGAGTGTCAGTAAAGATGACATTAGCTCGCCGGCCACCCCAATCCGACCGTGAGGCATCATATCGTTAGCTGACTCGCATGACTCCCCAAATCCTTTTGAACTTACTGTCACACCAAAAGTAAAATATAAAAGTCATTTCTAAAAAATTCTGTTATTTATTCATGCCTATGTAGATTCTTAGTCATCTCGGTAAGGGTAAGGGCAACCTGACTCTTCTTGTTTGTTGAATTTTTTTTTTTCTTTCCAAAAACATTCAAAAATGTCTTAGACACTTATGCTTTTGTAAAGTATAAATGGGTCCCATTTCTTTGGCAATATTCAGCGCGACTGAATTCAAGATGGCCTTGTGAAATTAATGGGGGGGGAATCCAAATGACTGCACTCACATCTGATTCTCTGCTGGAATTTAAGTCGCTTTAAAAAAAGTCACTAGAGGGGTCGTTTAAGTGACTAAATATAGCGGTAAAGTCGCTAATTTGGCAAGACTGATTGTGTTTTTGCAAAGTAGCTCAACTCCGTTCGTAGCATGGGGGGGGTGCCAGTGGGATTCGTGCTGGCGTACATTTGTCGCATGTTCTCTTCATGTTCGTCATTATGCATGATAGGAGCCGATTAATTAATCATCCTGGCTGGCGCTCATTACACAATCAGCTGGCACACATAATGCGGGCTTCGTTATTGAGATCTGCATATGAAATGTATTCCTCACATGACAGAGTTCATTTTACGTTGCCAGCCACGAGCGCTAACTTACATTTCAAACCTGTTCTCTTCTGCTGACTGACTTCATTCCACACAACCGCAACATTTAGCATAATTCAACGCAAATATTTGGCGGAAAAAAGCAGACACCAAAATAGTTTGCTAACAGAGCTAGAACAGAACAGGTTTCTTCAAATTGTTCTGCTTATTTGGCTAAATGGATCCCATGTGGAACATCTGCGGCGCAAAAAGTTGTTTTATTTGACCGATGATCTGGAACTGTTTTGAATGACACCACCAAAAAAATGAAAAATGATCAACATCCCAGCAACTCGCGAGTACAATAGCCTGCTATGAGCTTTTACTACACCTGGACTCTCTATCTTTAAAAACCAAAGACCAAGTCCGAAACCTTGGATTGATTCCGACCTGACTTTCAACAATCAATCACAAAAACTGCCTTCTACCATCTGAAGAACATTTCTAGAGTGAAGTCTTGTATGAATCAAGCAGACCAGGAAAAGCTCATTCATTCTTTTATCTCAAGTATACTTGACTATTGTAATGGTCTTCTGACTGTACTCCCAAAAAAAAAAAAAAAAAAAAAAAAAGTATTAAACAGCTGCAGCTCGCGTTCTGACCAAAACAAAGCGGTCAGAGCATAAAACGCCAATCCTAAAGTCCTTGCACTGGCTTCCAGTCAGCTTTAGAAGAGATTTTAAAGTTCCGCTACTGGTCTATAAATCACTAAATGATTTAGGTCCTGAAAACATGAAAGAAATGCTTATGGAATACGAACCCAGTAGAGCTCTGAGATCAGGGCAAATAGTGGAGCGCAGAGTCCGAAGCAAACATGGTGAAGCAGCATTTAGCTATTATGCTGCACACAAATGGAAGAAGTTGCCAAGAGAGGTGAGGTCAGCCCCAAGTGTCAATGTTTTTAAATCCAGATTGAAAACTCTTCTTTTTTAATCATGCTTTTTAAAATATATACACTTTTTGATCATATTACTTGCACTGCATGCGGTTTTGTCTTTTTTTGTAATATTGTGTTTGCCATTTTTATTGTTTTTGTGCCGCTTTAAATGTTTTATCTGTTTTCAAATGCCTTTAATCATGTAAAGCACATTGAGTTACCTCGTGTATGAAATGCACTATACAAATAAATTTGCTTTGCTTTAGACTATCCTGATGAACTCGAATGAATCTTTTAAATCTTTCCTAACTCCAGAGGTATGGCCACATGGCGAAGGAAAGCCGAGCAAACGGAAAGGATCGTCAGAGCTTGGGGGTCGCCTGTGGTCGACTCATTTAATCACCCCCTGCACCAAGTAAAGAATGTGCCTGCCCACAACACACCAGCATGTGTATATTTATACATGTACAGTCCAAACAGGCGAGGCAGTTGCATGCAAAACAAAGCACAAGCGAGGACATCAAGTCGCATTTTGCTCCAATTGAGCGTTCCGCATATAGCGGACAACCAACGCCGGGTCGGCCACGACGCGTCCGATCGCTACAGACGGCCTTCTACCCGCCCCCGTGTGACGTCGGTTGTTTTTCGTTCGCTCTGTTTTGTCAGTCACCGCACTGGCAAAAGTTGGGAAAATGAAGCCTTGGGCAAATTAGCGGTTGAAAAGTTCTTGTGCGAGATTAGCATGCAATGTCAAAGGAAACTCAAAGCAAATTGCTACAAGAAAACTGGATACTTACAAAAAGCTAACACGAGCAAAATTTTGCATTTGCTATCTGCTAAAGAATCAACCTTGTCCTCGGTTCGTGAACACGCCTGTTTTTGCACTATTTGGTTGTTTATGAACCGCAGCTCAGTTTGCGTGAAGTCACAGGATACATTCAACAACACTCAGTCGCAGAGCGCCGCGAGCGGGTGATCCAGCAACTTGAATCCTCCTTAGAGAGTCATTTTTTTTTTTTTCATCAAATACCCCATTACTCACGGAAACCTCTATTTATTTGGGGATTTTCGCTATTCGCAGTCAGGTTCGGCCCTTATCCCCCCCGGTGAATAAGAGGGTTCCGCTGTAATTCTATTTCTATTCATTTTTAAATGGGAAACTTGTTGCGATTCACGGACGAGAACTCTGAAAAAAAATGAAGCTTGTGAGCCGAGCTCCTACTCGGTTCGCAGCCATGTTAGCGTAAATGTTACAATTTGGCGGGAACGCACTTCAAACAACAGAAATTGAAAAAAAAAAAAAAAAAAAATCAACTAATTGCCCAGTCCTACAAACTTACTTAATGCGGTCGCCCTTGTGAGTCATCACTGAGACAAGGACGGGCATGTCGGTGGTGAAAAGAGGTGCGAAAGCATCTGTCAGGTACGCTAGTGTGGTTGTGTAATGAAAGTGGGGGGGAGGTAGCCGAACCGTTGGGGAAAAAAAGACGACCACATGAGGGAGTAAAGTCCGACATCGGCGAGGGTGCAGCGTCACAGTGATCAGGTTTCACACCGCGCGCAGGGGGGAAACATTAGCCGCGCCGTCCGCAGTCAACAACGCCGCTATATGAAGGCGTGTGCACGTTTAATTAAGCGTTCAGTTTGCACAGCACCTTGGCAGTGTCGTGACGACAACAAATATGAGCGGCTGCCAGATTGGCAGAACTCTCCGCTCTGGTGGCGCGTCAGCGGCGAGCTCGGCATCAGGTCAGCAACGCCGAGCATACCCGGGGGACGCTAGCAGGTGGAGATGAAAGATGGCGCCGCTATCTGCTTGGCGTACGTCGCATGTTAATTATTTTCAAAATGACCCACATTTCTCCAAAGTGCAACTTAAGGCTGTAAAAGGCTTAATTAGCAAAGGAAATGTTTTTGTGCGACCGTGGTGCCGCGCACAAAATCAGGATTTAATTATCGCTATCCCCCTCCCACGCCCCTCTCTGGGTGTGGGGGGGTGGAAGGGGTGGGGGGGGGGGGCGTCAGTAAGGCAAGTCGTATTATTTGGATTATTTGCTTGTTTCACACATGGATCTTCGCAAATTCCCCTTTCAGCAGACAATGAGGCGTGACGCGTGGAATTAACGTGTTTTGCTTTTCTTACTCACGGATGATTGGGGGAAAAGCAATCTGCATTATTACCTTGCTTATCTGTCCTTATGGCTGCGCATAATTGTGCCGGCAACAAATTATTTTAGCCATAAAAGGAGTCGCCCGTTCAAAAGAGGGGCCCTGCAGACAACATTTTTATGCTGTTCAATCATAGTAATCACAGTCGCTTCTCACTGGTTTTGCGTCAATGAGCTGAAAGATTGATGAGCTGACGCCGACGGAACCTTGCGGCAAGTACTTTGGTCCTAGTGTACAGTAGATATCCAGTAGCCTACCGGTTTAAAGATGCGAAATTAAAGAGGGTTTCCGTCAAGAATCTGGGCTGTGACGTGCAAACGTAAGCTTTACCTTGTCTGTACTCCACAAACTTGTATCCTTATCTGCTGGTTTTAGCATTTCTAAGATCTGTGAACAGCATATTTATGGATTTAGTATTCTCTTTCCAAAGCAAGAATAATAGAAACTCTAATTCAAGCCATCTCTAAGGATCTTTGGACACCCCGGCACAATAATTGGTGGAAAGTGAACGGCGTGAGGTTTTCTGAGGTTGGAGCTTCAAAGCACAGTAAACACTCGTTCCCATCTCTTTGTAACGTTAAAAAAATATGACTAACATAATTCTGCAAAATGGACATCCCCACACACACTTTTTTTTTTTTTTTTTTACTCCGGTAAAGTGTAGGATCTTAATTGTCGCTGTCAGCCGTAGTCAAAAGATAATTGAAGGCTGAAGTGGTCCACTTCACGCCCCCAAGGGTCTGCACTTTAAATGATTGTTCAAATCAGGGAAAAAGCCTCTGTGGGCCTAAAGGAGGCTCCAGAAAAGGTCATCTATGACATCACAGACTGAAAATATAAAGACCCATCATGCACATATATAATTTCAGCATATTATTGCCAACGGGTTACCCACATGCAACCATTAATTCCACTGTCATTACCGAAGGCCTCAGGATGGGTGGAGGGCGAGGACTCGGCAGAGCCTCAAATTGTTGTTCCCACTTGAAAATCTGCCCACATGAAGGGAATTCCTCGCTTTGCCACGACGCCAAGTGTTTATTACGTGACAAATTTACGACCCTGGGAACCGCTCGAGCGGATGTCCACGCCGGCTCCAGGTCCTCGCCGATAGCGCAGGTCCGCCCGCGACGGCAGCGCACCTGAGCGCACCGAGCGGCCGTTTTGCTGGAGCGTGCCCGCCAGCTGAGAAGCAGCGAAAAAACATCAGCGCGTCAACCCGACAACAAAAGAACGAGCGGGTATCTTCCACGCCAGCACAACGCCGCGACTGATAACCTCTTGTCTCGCACTCCATGACGGCGTGCTTATCAGCCGGCGTCCCCCCGAACGCAACCGCAGCAGCTCCACGCCGCAGGTCGACCTCATTTTCCACCACAATCAAGGACAAACACAGTAGAGAGCTTAACGACGTGGAACTTTCTTTTTTATGGTGCCAATAGTTACCTTACCCTAAGGTATCCCGCAAATAATAGCTGCTTCAACGCAAAATGGCGGACTCCCTGTGTCTTTTTGGTAAAGGCGTGTGGATGGGTCGACTCAGGACAAACATCCTTCCTAATTTTTATGTTGCTAAACTGAACTGGATCAAGAGGTTCGATTTTCCAAAAAACGAGTGGGTCACCCGGATATGACCAATACAGGAACTGCGACGTGGCAGACCTCCCGTGCCTTTTCAGGCCTGGCTTCTTCAGTCTTTTTTGGTGGTTGTATTGTTGCTAAGTGAAAGCAGCTGCGGGGGCTGAAGTTTGATAGACTTGCGGTTGGATACGGCTCATCGAGAGGATGCGGCAAACGATGGAATCGGTCAGTTAACTTGATCAGGCTGTGGACGTCAACATGGCGCACGCAAATGTAGCATGCTAGCAAACATATGGTCGCCTGCACTCAGAAGGGGCAAACGTACTCAACACTCTACTGAAAATACAGATAAAAGGAAGAAATAAAAGTACTGATTTAACTCTTGCACATGAGAATTAAAAGTACAAAAGTAAAAATGTTTTACTGTCAATTGTATTGAATGCCGCCCACCCAAAACCTTTTTTAATGAACATACATTGCTCGTATTGCAGGTCTGAGGACCGGGGTTCAAATCCCAGCCCTGCCTGTGTGGAGTTTGTATGTTCCCGCCCACATCCCCAAAACATGTACTAATTGGAAACTCTAAATTGCCACGAGGTGGGATTGCGAGTGCGACTGTTGTCTGTGTCCACGTGCCCTGCGATTGGCTGGCAACAGTCCAGGGTGTGCCCCGCCTCCTGCCCAATGATAGCTGGGATCGGGTCCAGCACTTCCACGACCCTTGTGAGGATAAGCGGCTCAGAAAATGGATGGGCGGATGCTCGTATTGTGAAGAAAAATCCCGTTATCTTTTTTTTTTACAAGGTCATCATCCGTGAAGATTGTTTAAAAAAAAAATTATTGCCTTGATACCTTCTTTGAAATGCTGCAAATGAGCGTGAAAAACTGTCCAAGGAATATTAATACAAGTACATTTACACCCACCCGAAAAGTCCACTATACTCCCCACGACTGCCTGAAGTTGCCTGGCGGATGTTAGTCCAGATGCGGCCGGCGCACACCCGTGATGATCAGATGACATTTCTCTCTTGGCCTCATTCGCCCGCAATAAATGGATTCTATGAAGTCGCCCACGGGCCAGCGAGCATATGGGTGCCATAATCCAATTAGGCGGGAGGGGGGCAAACATCCGCACAAATTGACACAAGCGATGCGGGAAAGCGCTCGGGGCCTGCCTGGCTGCCTCCTACGGGCACAGCGGCACTCAAGTCAGGTCACAGTGTTTACAAACAAGCCAGTTCAGAAGTCGCGTGCGGGATCTGTTGAAATGCAAACTTGCGGACGCCAGGCAATAAATATGCAGGGGTTCAATTTATGTTATTTTACATTTCTTCACTTCATCGTTCTTGTGACAATTTGGACTAAGACCATCGGGATTCATAACTACTGCTTTGTTATTGCATGTAAAAGAGACCCCAAAAAAATGCAAGTTTGAAGTTAAGTTTGAAGCAATTGTCAACTCATTAATGGGGGGTCGGAGGGCTCAAACCAGGCTGATGTGAACCACTACACTGCAAATGATCTATGAACAAGGACTGCGGCAGCTGTGTGAACCACTGAATCATAAATTGCCCTTTATTATAAGTAAGTAGCTTAAACTATCCATCCAAACCCACGTAGGCACGGGGAGAACATGCAAACTCCACACAGGGGGAGCCGGGATTGAACCCGGGTCCTCAGAACTGTGAGGCCAACGATTTACCACCTGACCCACCATGCCGCCCAGCTCAAAACATGCGTTGGGAATTTCATTGCATCTCAACGTGCAATTTCAGTGAAATTTATTTCCTTCCTTACATATACAGATAACGGACATACAGTTGCAAGTTTCACAACCCACGTGAGATTAAAAAGGGAGATAGATGAACTGCTACGCTGCCAATGGTCCACTAGTGAGGCTATTCGGGTCAAAAATATGGCATTTGTGCAAATTCCTTCAGCGAAATGTCATCCTATGTGCTAACAAACTGATTTCTAATTCAAGTGAAACGTGCAGAAAGCCAAAATAAGGTCAACTGTGGCAGCTAAAGTATGTGTACCGCTGCACTCCCAAAAGGATCATCAAGAATGTAGTGTGAATTTTGTGACATCTCAGCATGTCCTTGAAGTAAATGTTTGTTTTACTTTGACTTCTACAAACTGATGTATAATTCAACTGACACGCATTTGGAATGTCACGCGTGCCAAGCGCATCTCGCTGATGCACTAATGACAAAAAACAAAAAAGATGGCAGCTAAAGTGCCGACTCTGACAGGTGGGAAGAGTCGGGATGCCGTCTCCCGCTTTTCCCAGGGTGCCCCCGTTGCCTCTCCTCGAACCCCCCGACACGCGTTACAAGGACGACCGGAGCCAGAAGTCAAGGTTATATAAGAGATCGGTCAATGTTTCGGAACGCTGGAGCTACCGCTGTTGCCCTGGCGAAGGGGACGAAGGAGGAAGAAAGAGAAGGGAGAAAAGAAAAAAAAAACACAGAGGGAATGGCAAAAAAAAAAAAAAAAAAAGAGAGGCCCTGCTGGGGTGCTGGCTGCTGGGAAAGCGCAAGCAAGGTCAGGCGGGGCCCCAGAAGGAGGCCCAGGCGAGAGGAGAGAGGATGCGGGTCAGGTCACGCGGGGTCTCGCGACGTACTGACGGCAAACCGGCAACAGAAGTTGTCGGGTTAATCAACAACTTATCGGAAAAACGTGTTAAGATCGTGGCAAATGATTGACTGTCGGCTGTTGAACATTTGGAGCCTTTGCGCACATGCTGAAAAATTTAGACGTGGTCCGCCTGTCGGCAACATGCAACTATTTGGTCTCCACATGAGCTCCGAAAAGGGGTGTGTGGCGTTGGCGCATGCGCACCCCGAGGCACACGGCGCTGTTTTTCCCCGACGTGCTCGGTGGGGGTCCGTAGTATAGTTGACCACGGCGGAGGAATGTCCCAGACCCGGCCGGCAGATGAGCCGCTAATGCGGACGGGGGTGGCGGATCAAGATGGATCAAGTGAGCGCTAAACGTCACGCGGTCCCCGAGCATCCTGACGTGCGACTTCGATGGCGGGCGAGCCCCTCACCCCTTCACAGAAAAGCACAACAAAGTGTAACATTTCCTCACAGGGTTCGGGGGGGGGGGCCACATCGGTGCTACGTCACGCCAAAGTGATCCTTATCTATCTGCGTGGACGCAAACGCGTCAATCGTGTGCGCACGCACACGTGAGGCTGCAGGAAAACGCCATTAGGAGCATAAGAAGGGGGGGGGGTCCACTCATCTGTCAAAGCGCTTGCTCACGCGCACACACGAGCACGCTGCCACTCACCGCGCGTTGCTTGGACGCCGGCCGGGGGGAGGTGCTGCTGCTGCTGGGGGGGGGGGCGCTCCTCCGCTCCCTCCGGCGGACGCTGTGCGTTCTCGCGGGGCTCCTGCGTGCCTCGCCTCCGCCACGTCCGAGTGTCGGCGTAGACCCGCCCGCCCCCCAGCTCGGCACTGTGCGATCCGCGTCCAGGCGGCTTGCGAAGGGGGGGAGGGAGAAGGAGGAAGAAGGGGGGGAACGGCGAGCTACTGTACTTAGCTGCTTTTCCGGCTTCTCGGCAGCTTCGCTCGCTGGCTTGCCTGCGACGCCAGTGAGGGGCACGGAGAGGCACAGACAGCTTCGTGCTGGCGCTGGATGGCTCCGCCCTCCTGCACTTGCATGCCGGCATCCAGGACAAATAGCGCCCTCTGCAGGAGCCTTGGGACTTGATGGTCCCATGCCATCAAAAGACAATGTTTGTTTCCACAGTTTCATCCATCCATCAATTTTCTTAGGGTCTTATCCTCACAAGTGTTGCGGAGAGCGCTGTAGCCTATCCCAGCTGTCAACGGGCAGGAAGCGAGGTACACCCTGAACTGGTTGCTAGCCAAACACAGGACACAACAACAAACAGGCGCACTCACAATCCCACCAAGGGGTAATTTAGAGTGTCCAATTAATGTTGCATATTTTTTGGAATGTAGGAGGAAGAAGACCCATGCAGGCACGGGGAGAACATGCAAACTCCACACCAGCAGGTCCAGTGTTGAACCCGGGACCTCAGAACTGTACTGAACTGCAGCCCAACGCTTTACCAGCTGAGCCATCATGCTGCCCAGTTTTACCCATATATGTCAAAATGAGTTTGACATCTTTGCGGTTTGAAAGAAACCATGTTGATCGGTTTCAGGCGTCGTCGTGACTTAGTTACAGGAATAATTATTCAAGTAGGCATCCAGTCGACTCAATTTTGGAAAACGGCTGAGCAATACTAGCGTGAACAGTCTACCGAGCATATACAGCTAGAACACACAAGCTAGCCCTACTGCAGCGGTTACCAAACCTTTTGGCACGCGCCCCCTTCTTGGAGATGAAAATCCACCCCCCAAAGCTTGAAATTTGCCAGCGTGGGGGGCTCGCTGGGAGACTGAAACCTCCCACATACACACTTGCAAACATTATTCCTCGGGAATCAACAAAAACATCAACAACAGCTGGCCATAATGGAATATTTAAAAGTTTTCCTGATAGTCGATTTTTGCCCGCAATCATAACGGCTCACCCTCTAGCCCCTCAGTTTCTCCGCATAGCCTGATTCCCTCCTACTTAAAAACACAGCGGTCGACATCTGTAGCATACTACCAATCAGAGCTGTGACCCATATTCTAATTATGAACAGCAATCAAATCAGAGCAAAGTAACGACGCGTATATGGAGCATTAAAGGAAAATTCAGTCGTCTCATCTTTCAAGCATTTCTGTCCAGGTACACCAATCTGCCCATCACATAGCACAGACGACAACTGACTCACAATCATTGTTATTGTTCATCCTTGGTGTCGTTTTAATTATTTCTGGAGAGATCGCAAAATTCATTGGCGCAACTGACGGTAGCTCAGCGATTCGCAAACTGCCATGAGATCAGACGAGCTCCGATGATCTGCGTTTACACAGGCGGCCGTAGCCTGCGGCCTGCGCTCAGCGTGACCCCGCCGTGAGGTTCGATAATGTGGCAGATGCGCGGCAGGGGGCCTGCTGGTAATTGGTCACCTCGCCGGCGGGGGTTTTTGCGTTCGCTTCTAAATCGGACACAATGGCGAGAGAAAAGTAGACGACGCGCCGGCGTCCGCGTCTCGAGCGGTGGCCTTGTCCGTTTTGGAATCAAACGCGCGTCTCGGGTACAAAGACGTCTTGTTGCTTGCGTGGATGATTCCCCCAGCGGGCTCTGCGGTAAAACAGTGTGATTCGACGCGGGCAGCAGTGAAACAATTGTGTATTTCAACTTTGCAAGCTTGAGAGAGCAGAAGTCTTCTCGCTGCGCGTTTGGATCCCGCCGCGCGGTGCGAATGTGGTCGCTAGGGGACGCTTCCGACGGAAAAGGACATCTGGCCCGGAGGACGCTCGGATGAGTCTGCCAGATGGAAAATAACCACGCTGTGTAAATCTTGGTAGGGTGCGGACAAATATGGACACGAGGTTTAGCTCCGCAGTCGGGTCGTTTGCGGCGCAGCTGTCGGCGAAAGCATTCGATGTGCGTGGATTTTGCCGGAAGACTTCCTTTGCTTTTAAATGCCTTTTGCTCTCGAAGTACATGGTTAAGCCTACTTCATTATTTCCCATGTATTGTTTCTTCCATGGATTTGTTACGCTGGGTAGTGTGTAATTTCTGGAAAGAATCCACACACTGATAATGTGAAACAATTAAAAATAGCGCGTGCATCTGAAAATGCTGCATTGCTGTGTTATGACAAATCATTTGCAACCAGCTTGGCGGCACTTTCAAATTCCAAACGAGATTTGTTGCAAGTCATCCCTGCCAGATTGTGATTTCTCGCACTGTTTACGTTTCACTTTGTGGACGCCTGGTTGGAAGTCTCCGTTCTCGTTAAGTGTTCATTTGTTTCCGTTGTGGTCGTTAAAAATAGTTTCTGGAACGTGTGCATAATTCAAAACGTGCGCTTGCTCCTCTGTGAAGCACAAAGAAATGTTCTGTACAAAGGAGGTTAAGCGCTTTTGTGTCTCGAACGTCGGACTGTGTGTGACACGATCAGTTTTTGGGAGCGCTTTATGAAGAACATGTTTCACGCACCAGACGTTGAATAACGGAGGCGTGAGATGTGCCTCCATTTGCGACGTTCAACCCCGCCCTCCACCCAATTTGTAGATGACTGACGATCAATCAGCGGGCATCTCAGTCATTCATTGATCCTCATCTTGACTCCCGGGGGCCGCTTTTTAGATGGATGACACATTTGCTCTCACTTCAAAATTAATAGTTATGTTGTGTCCCAGGGACTTTGTAAACTAAAGTGACAAAGCCACACGTAAGCTATGATTATTCGTCCAAAGAAGACTATTCTGTCATTATTAAGTCATCCAATATGAATACTTGGAATTCACACTGAAAATCTCAATAAAACATCCCTGTACGGTGTTTACATGAATAGCTCAAAGTCATTGGCATTTAGCGTCAGCATTATGTTGTTCATAAGTTTTTACTCTTCCCTACCGTGATTTTATTTTTTTTTTATGGTGGGTCACTTTGAAACCACCTCTCTGGAAAAACTAGTTTGTATTAAAATGAATTTTGAGAATTTCCTCTTGAACACGTCTCGGCATGTCGCCGGCCTGCCGCGAACGCTAGCAGCCAGTTTCACAAACATGCCAAACAGCTTCCCCCCCCCCCTTTATCACAATAGCGTTGCATAGAATTTCAGATTTTTTTTTCTCCATTGTTGTGTCAACTGAATTCTGTGTTGACTAGTTCAAATTGAAGAACATTTTGCAGCCACGTTGACTGTTGGTGTGAGGCTATTGGCGTCGCAGCTTTTCCGACTCTGCCGTTTCAATTCCAACAAGAAAAAGGAAATCTGATCTTTATGTCCAACCGTAGTTGGGGCACATTCTGTCCAAAAACCCAAAACCTTTTTGAATATGAACGCAGCAGCCGCAGTGCGCGCAGTCCCGATGTTAACGGTCGCAATTATTCTGAGCTTGTTTGGTTTTACAGCATGAGACCTCCGTTGTCCCGAGCTAATCTGACGAATGGCCGACGTCGAAGAGGCCGGGCCCTGAATAATGGATCCAACCCTTTACGGCTCCCCGGCGCAGCTTTCCAATCTTGCCTCGATTAAGATGATTTGAAACTAACACGTCTGACATGTCAAGAGCGGGTTGGCGGGGCAGAGACACTAAACCTGTGGGATTAGCTGCAAGTATAGTTATCCTTTTTGTATTTAAAAAAAAAAAAAAAAAAGATGGTATATTAATTAGATCAATGTTCTCATCACAGTACACCACCAAACAAAAATACGCACCCCCCAAAAATACATATCCTGAAATGCAGATGCTTTTGTCTATCTTGTGCTTGTGAGATTCGGGCATATTTAGATGAAAAAAAGCCTTTAATCTGTGGCATTAATGGCAACAGGTGTAAACGCATGTTAATTTGTATATTCTGCCATCTAGAGGAAGAATATTTAATTGTCCTGCCTGTCACTATACGTCGCTGACAGATGGGCAAATATTAGTAGATAACATTAAAACCTGATTAAAGAGGAGGCTTGCCACATTAAAACAATGGGCAAGATGTGACTGTAGACTCACTTGATTAATCTCACTCTCGTTTCTGAAATTAAATCCATGCTTCTCACTTGTGTGCATAAGCGTATTTCGGAAACACGGCAAGTAAATTCCCCCCCAGAAAGTACAATCAATCATATCAAAAATACAAAAAACGGGTGATAAACGTACCCGTTGAGCTGATATGTTGCTAATTCTGCATCACTTCAGTCCCTCGGCTTTAACTTCTGCTGTCCTCCTCTGAAGTGCAAAGTCCTCCTTGAGGTGACCCGATCATCTCTCGAGTCACGTTAATGTGCCGCGCCAAATTATAACGAGGGTGACATTTTCAGCCTGTTACGTGTTGTCAATCCTGCAAAAGAACGTCGGGGCCCCGTTCAGTGACAGTTCTTACTGACAAACCTGATGGTTCACGTTAGACAAGATTCCGGCATGCAAATCGACAGTGCGCACCTGCTGTCAACCTTGAACTCTGCCGCTGCGTCAACTTGTGCACTCTCGACACTCGTGTCCTGAAGTGGCCAACGGGGTCGCTTTGCATACGCTCATCAGGGGCAGCCGGTTCACTTAAATCCCAGCGATTCGGATTTGGGAAGATATAGGAAAGGCCTTGGCGGCAATTTAAATAAAGAGTACGTACAACGATGGCTGGCTTTCTTCGAGATAAAAATCAGTGTAGATGATAAGGGTGATTGGGACCAGTCCATCTTTCCGTCACGCTCGCGTCCTATTGTGCCCGGGGGCTCATCATCCCAGCGGGGCATTTGCATTTCGGGCTCATTTCCATCAGATCCATTTCCCCTCGTCAAAAGGAGAGACACTTTGACGTCTCAAATCTTATTAGAGGCGCCGCTCAGTGGCCTTGCAGACTGATTTGCCTTGCTTCGGGAACGGCAGCATGGGGTGGGGGTGCCGGGGGATGATGAGGGCTGCAAATCTCTGCTGATGAATGCGCAAAGTCTGAAGTCTCCGGGTAACAGCGGCAAGTGGCGGACTGCGACGTGTTATCAACACTCGGGCAACGTGAATCACACGGCCTGGTAGTACGCTCGGCTTTTCATCCGTCGACGATTTGCGGCGGGGAAAAAAATTGAGGCGGATAATAGCGGCCTCCAATTTCACCCTCGGCATCCAGCCGCCTATGGATAAATGTGTAAGAGCCACCATTTGTCTTGAGAGAACAAGACACTTTCGTGAGCACCCTCCTGGGTGGGCACTAGCTCAGCCACGCGTAGTTCGGATCAGAACGCAGCGGGGAAAAGGTCGGCAGAGCAGGAAAAATTAATGTCTTCAGAGAGTTGTCGTGACAAACTAACATGCCGCCTCGTTCTTTGCGCTCAGACTCAAAAGATCGCACCGGATCCGGTGGCTCGGCTGCATCCCGGCCCATCGCATTGCCTACAACCAATTTGCCATACGTGTGCTGTTGGTTACCTCGGTGATGGGGCTTACTGTGAATAGAAAGGCAGTCGAGAGTTCAGGGAGGACCAAGACAAGCATCCGACTTGCTATTTCCATTTCATCTTGCTGTCACAATTTGTCTCAAACTTGGATGCTTAGCATTTAAGAGCTGTCCTATAAAGCTTTCAAATTTGATAAAATATGAAAACGGCGCCGTGAAAATGAATGTCTTCCATGACAGCCGGCACGGCAACCTGTGGCAAACTTCGCCGCCATGGCACCTACAGAAATGCACGTTATCCATCAGAATTTTTTTCAAATATCTCGAGAGGTATTTATGATCCGATCAGTACAAAATTCAGCTGATGACATTTATATACCGTAATTCCCGGGCTACAGAGAGCACCTGGTCATAGGCCTCACCCATTATATTTGTAAAGGAAATACCATTTGGTACATACATACGCCGCAGATGTGTAAAAACCGCAAGTGCCCACATTGAAATATTATTTACATTACATATATTTATAGAATTACAAAGAACGACAGTACACAGAGAGTTAACTAGCTAACGCTAGTGACAAGCGAACACTAGCACAGCACTAACAGGGCCGGTTATAATAAAACTTACTGGTAAATATCACTGAGACAAGCCAGTAACACAGCAGCAACACGCTAGCGCAGTGCTAACGCTAGCGCAGTGCTAACAGGAACGATAACAGTCACTTCCTCGGCACATACATTCCATTGGTCTCACTCTTACCTTTTCCGGTAGTGCCCCCTTGTGGCCGGTAGAAAAAGAATGCACAAATTAGCTGCATCACCGCATAAACCGCAGAGTTGAAAGCGTGTGGGAAAAAATATGCCGGAAATTACGGAATGCTGAAATGAATATGCAAGCACTTACTATGCGGGAAGACGAGGCTACGTGGTTTCCTCAAAAAAAAAAAGTTTGTCGTTTGCATTTAATCGACTAACTGCATATATAAACTTAAACCATGCCGCACTCATTTCGACCTATGTTGTGGACAAAACTGGAGAAAAAAATTTGGGGATTCTGCTGGGAAGGGACCTTTACATGATTCAGTGAAAAACAATGTCAGTAAAAATCTGCCAGCCAGATTTTCTGAAAAGAACCAATCCATTCTGCAAAAAAAAACATTAAGTCAACAGACTTTATTTGTTTAAGTGGGAAAGAGTGAATTTCACAATTGTTCGAGGACAACACTCTCGACACCTCGAGTGTCTCTTCTCACAAGTATTCTAATGGTTTCAGTGCATAAATAAATTTGCCAAGCTTGGCAAGCAACAATGGAAAAGCAGCACGCAGGCGTGCATGTGTTGCACATGCATGCCTGCCTGGTGCGCTTACATCCACCCACTCGATACGCCAGCGTGCCAACTGGGTTGCTGACTGTCATTGAGATTTTGTAAAAAAAAAAAAAAAAAAAAATGTGAAGGGGGGAGAAAAAAAATGCAAAAAGCGCCTCGGACAGAGTAAAATGTGAATATTTATGCTTGTGTGTGTGAGAGTGAAAGGGGAAACTACTATTTAGCACGTAGGTTAACAAAAGTGATTTAGCCACTGCACAACATAACCTTGTAATGTTTATGATCGACTAAAAACTTAACCACCAAATACTGATGACAGACACACCACAAAAATGTTCAGTTTGTTGAAGCAAACTTTTCATTTTCATTTGACTGGTAGAATCAAATGTTGCTTGCGTTGTGCATCTATGAATTATGATTGGAACGTGCAATAGGTACATGCTTGGGGGGGATGGCTAAAGCGCTCGCATCTGCACAGGACTGAAGTGGAGGCCATGAATTATTCGTCAGCAGCGGCCTGTCTCGGCTGCGCCGTACACAATCATCGCGTGCGAGCTTTTGGAGGACGGGCGGACCTCTCGAGATGGTCAAGCATAAATTATGTCTATTTAAAGGTAATGCACAGACTTGTTTCCCCGACAGATTTTCATGAGGTTTTTACTTTTGTCAACCTCAGAGCGCATGCAATCAAAAAAAAAAAAAAAAAAGACATTTTTCCGGGCAACGCTGTGAACATCCAATGTCCGTGAGTCGAAAAGGGTTGTTATATAAGCACTACGTTTGTCTAAATCAAGCTCCTCAACTCGGTTCACATGGTCTTCCACCAAACTAATTCTCTAATCAGTAAAAACAGTAAAATAAGAAAATAAATTGTAAAATAAGAAAATAAATTGTTCTGAATAATGGAAATCACAATTTTTATCAAAAAAAAATGGGGATTTTATTTTAATATTATATCATACTGCCCGAAAAAAAAAAATGTCCACTGCTGCTTCTCTGGTGGGCAGAATTGGGCAACTTCTTAATAAAGGCTGCCTTATTGTCTTTTAATATCACTTCTGTCATGACTCCACTGAGGACGAAGTCGGGAAGCCCTCGCGCAAGCTAGCTCATATCGGATCCCGATCCTTGACACGCACGCTGAGCGGGCTTTATTACCTGCTGCGTGTCATATCGCTCCTCAATAACGTTTGGGGTCGCGTGAGCGTTCAATTAATTAGGCACACGCGTAAGTGAAGCGGGGCAAAAATCGACGCTAACCAACGGCTAAACCCAGCGGCGCATTTAGCAACACGATAGAACACGTCAGAAGAATTCAAAGGCATCGTGGAGTCCGTGTGTGGTTCTGCAACTGATTTGAAGAAATGGAGTGGCTGCAGTTCCAAATGTCAAATCGCATGTGCATGCACGGAGCCAATCGAAATGCCAGGGTCTATCACGTGATGTTTCACGGCATAAGTGGCCAATATTTCCATTTTTAAAGAAGCGAGAGGAAGACCAAAGAAAAGGTTGATGGATGTTGTGAGGGAAGACATGAGGACAGCGGGTGTTAGAGAGGAAGATGCACGAGATGGGCTTAGATGGAAAAAGATGACACGCTGTGGCGACCCGTAACGGGACGAGCCGAAAGGAAGAGAAGAAGAAGATAGAAATATTTCAATAAAATGTAACGTCACATTCTAACAAGGCCAAGCTCCAGCGATGGGCTAACAAAACGCATCAGTGTTGCTCTGTTTTAATGGCTTAAGTAATTGATGTTAGAACAAAAACGGGGAAACATACACAGGCATATATTCTTTATCATCCACATAAAACGACCGATATTAGTATTCTTAATTTTTTTCTTGGACGTGCACATTCTACTGCCCCCGCTAGCCATGTCACACACACCAGAAGGAGTTGTCATGAATTAATGAGCAAACTTTTTAATTGTATACATTTTATTAAATTATGTTGTGTTTTATAAGATAAATCTTTAGCGGGAAAACAGGAACAGATTAATGTAATTTCCATTCTTTCAATGGCGAACGACGATTTAAGATATGCAAATAATTTTCAAAGGATGAGGCGTGATCGCAATCTTAAAACCGACAAGAATGAAAAATGCGCCATTATCCAGTCTCTCCTTTCTTCTTGCCGTTTCCCTTTTCAGCCAGAGGAGCCAGCGCAATCGCCTTCTCCCTTGACAATCACGCCACGTTGATGCCAAAACCAAAATAACCGTGGTGCTTCAAAACGTTTCCCGCAAAGCGCAAGGGCCTGCGTTTTTGTTTTTTTTCGCGGCGAGTCGGTAAGTGCGCGAGGGTTCATTGCCGATCGTAATCTGTGCGAGTTCTGTCCCGCAGAGCCGTGTCGCTTGCCGTGCGGCGGGTTTCAGTGGACGTGCCGTCGAGTCGGGAGGAAGCGGAGACGCTCTGCGGCAACCACATGACCTCCGAGCTCATTCATTATTCACGAGTACAGCCAGAGTACTTTTTTGAACAAATTAGAGAAGCGCAAGGGGTCAAAGTTCCGAAGGCGCGGGGCGGGCGACTGGAAGTCACGTGTTGATCGACATGAATATTTCATTTAATTTCAGTCAGCAACTCTTTAAAAGCCAAGCGTGTATGCATTCATGCAAGAAACCAAAAAAAAAAGTCAAAATTTAACAAGAGTATGCGATCGCTTCTACCTGTTAATGGATTCATGTTGAAAGCAGGTGCCAGCTGCTCCTCATTAGCATATGTACATGCCCGTATAAGGACATGAGGCTACACACAGTTGCTTATGATTGATGGCTGATTATTTGTACATGTTTTGACTCAGGGGATCTTCTTTGAACAGGACTTAATTTTCAGTAAAGAATGTTTTTGTTTTTAATCGCTACGGTTTCTGTGGCAGTTGTTGCTGGAGGGAAAGAAAATCCCAGAAGATTGTAAAAAAAAAAAAAAATGGTTTAAATAAGGTGATTAAACAATTCAAACTGTAAATCGTATTTTTGATGAAAGAAATCGGAGATTCCATTTAGAAGCCGTAATGCGCAACCTCAAGGTTTTGATGACGAGTTCTTCTTTTCCATGCGTGATGAGTGTCGAGGATGGGTAGATGCGATTTCTGTGCATTAACACACAAAAAAAGAGGCGGGCAACAAGACAAATAAGAAACGGCCTTTGTGTCCAACACAAACACGTTGCCACGGAGATGCTGAGTCTTCTGGAGGGAAAGAAAAATATCAGGAAATGATTTCTCAGCGCCTCGACCAGAAACCAGACGGCTCGCAGAATTGCGGGAGCTTGGCAGTCACTCCGCTTGCTTTGCATCGGCGTGCGTTACGACGATAAAAGCGCGGAGAAATATGCCGACAGAAGCCGGCCGGATTAGTGACTGTCACAGTCCATTGTTTCCTTGGGCGAGAAAGACGGCGAATAATCCCATAAAATATTCCCGTGGAAAAAGAATCGCTGCGACTGACTCGTCCCTCGCGACAAGGACAAGTGGTGCCACCATTGGGCAAATGAACACCCGCACATGGGCGGCAGCTGCGCAGTCCCAACGTGTCGTTCCTATGATTAGCTGCATGGAATCAATACACACGGTCGTCAGCCACTTTATTAGATACACATGTGGCTGAATCTAACGAAAGAAAAATTGAAAATTCAATCTATCCATTCGTTATCTATGGCTTTTCCGGGTTGGGTCACGGGGGAAGTAGCTTCAGCAGGGATAGCCAGACTTCCTTTTCTCCAGCCACTTCTTCCAGCTCTTCCGGAGGGATCCTGAGGCATTCCTTGGTCAGCCGAGAGACAGTCTGTCCAGCATGTCCTGGGTCGTCCCCGGGGGTCTCTTTGCAGTGGGACGGGCCCAGAAAACCTCACCGGGGAGGCGTCCGGGAGGCATCCGGATCAGATGCCCCAGCCACCTCATCTGGCTCCTCTCAATGCGGAGGAGCAGCGGCTCGACACTGAGCCCCACCCGGATCACCGAGCTTCTCACCCTATCTAAAGGGGAAAGCCTGGACACCCTGCGGGGGTAACTCATTTCAGCCCCTTATATCCGGGATCGCGTTCTTTCGGTCACGACCCACAGCTCGTGCCCATAGGTGAGGGGAGGAACGTATATCGACAGGCAAATTGAGAGCTTCCCCTTTCGACTTAGCTCCCTCTTTACCACAACAGACGGGTACAAAGTCCGTACCAGTGCAGACGCTGCACCGATCCATCTGTCGATCTCCCGCTCGATTCTTACATCACTCGTGAACAAGACCAAGATACTGGAACTCCTCCACTTGGGGAAAGATCTCATCCCCGACCGGGAGAGGTTAGTTTCCGACTCGGATTTGGAGGTGATGAGTCTCACCCCAGCCGCTTCACACTCGGCTGCGGATCTCTCCAGTGAGAGCTGGAAATCACGGCTTGATGAAGCCAACAGAACCACATCGTCTGCACAACTGAAAATTACAACTGTATTTGTAGGTCCTTGTGTTTCATTTTTCTTCTTCCACACAATCACCTTTTTGGAGGCCTCAACTTGGTCTAAGGCCTTGCAAATATTGCTAGTGCATTTATCCAGGTCAGAAAGAAAGCCCCCATTTTGGGTGTATATTTGGAGGTTGTACTATCTATGACCTTGTAATGGAGCAGGTATTCTAGACTGATAGGCGACACTGTCACAACCCATCGAAACAGAGGTAGGACCCAAATACAGGAGTCGGGAGACACAGAGGTAATTTGTGAAAAATGTTTATTGTTCCACGGTCGGGTATCGGGCAGGCAGTCAAGTCAGCATCGGTAGTCAGGACGTCGGGCGTCGAGGGCAAGTCAGCGGGCAGGCAGGAGTCGGTACACGGGAGATCGATCAAAGCAGGCAGGAGTATCAAAGGAGTCAGGCTTACGGGGTCGGACGAAGAACAGGCGGAGGTCGGTACACACGGGTTGACGATCAGGGATACGGGAGTGCTGGAACAGGGCATGAGTTGCAACGATCTGGCGCCAGACCAGTCGTCCCCATGGTCCTAAACAAAAAACACACAAAATTAACAAGTCCAGGGGCGGGAGGAAGGGGGTCCGGAGGAGGGCATCCCCCTCCTCCCCCCAACTCCAGTCTGGTGACCATCCAGGCCACCAAACGCGAGGCGTCTAGGTGGACAGGTCAGGAGGACGACTTGGACGCCAAGCACCAGGATCCCCATAGGGCGATTCGGGTGGACTGCCTCGGTGAGGAAACCAACGGCGAAGCAGGAACCAGACCAAGGCATGCAACTGCTCCGGACGAGGACCTCCCACGCCGTGGTTGCAAGACGACCAGGGATTGGTCCCGCCGAGGCTTGGCCAGGAGGCAGCTGTGCACTGGTCACCAATGAGGCCAGGTCATGAAGCGGCTGGGAACCATCAGGAGCGAAGAGGATGACGGAGAGAAGGACCAAAGCCATGACCGCCACCGTCACCATCACAGCCATCCCAAAGCCTTTCCAGTTCTGGGGTGGCCCGTCAGAACTCCCCAGCTCCTGTCGCCGTCGAAACAGGGGCGTGGGACGGCCACGGACCAATCGCCACCGGGACTGGAACGAAGACGACTGTGGTTACGTCGCCGTCTGCTGGAGAGGAACGTGAGGATGCCAATGAGCCGTCGCCATCCTCTGTTGCCGTTGAGACAGGGGCGTGGAACGACCGTGTGCCAGTCGCCGACGCAGCAGGAACAGGGGGCGACCGTGGACCGGTCGCAGATGAAGCAGGAATGGGGGGCGACCGGGGGAGGGTCAACGATGAAGCAGGAACGGGGAGCGGCCGGGGGCCGGTCGCTGACGGTACTTCTGGAGAGGAACGTGAGGCGGCTGGGGAACCCTCGCCGCCGTCCGCTGGACAGGAACGTGAAGCCGCTGGGGACCCGACGCCGCCGTCTGCTGGACAGGAACGTGAAGCCGGTGGGGACCCGACGCCGCCGTCTGCTGGGGACCCAACGCCGCCGTCTGCTGGAGAGGAACGTGAGGCCGCTGGGGACCCGACGCCGCCTTCTGCTGGACAGGAACGTGAGGCGGCTGGGGACCCGACGCCGCCGTCTGCTGGACAGGAACGTGAGGCGGCTGGGGACCCGACGCCGCCGTCTGCTGGACAGGAACGTGAGGCGGCTGGGGACCCGACGCCGCCGTCTGCTGGACAGGAACGTGAGGCGGCTGGGGACCCGACGCCGCCGTCTGCTGGACAGGAACGTGAGGCGGCTGGGCACCCGACGCCGCCGTCTGCTGGACAGGAACGTGAGGCGGCTGGGGAACCCTCGCTGCAGTCTCCTGGACAGGAACGTGAGGCGGCTGTGGAACCCTCGACGCCGTCTGCTGTACAGGAACATGAGGGGGCTGGGGACCTGACGCTGCCATCTGCTGGACAGAAACGTGAGGTGGCTGGGGACCCGACGCTGCCCTCTGCTGGACAGACACGTGAGGTGAAAACCGCGACGTGGGCGTGGAGAGGTGGCGGACCCGTTCTCACTGCAACGTGCGCTTGGCTTGGTAGCGCATCAGTTGCCACTGCAGCGTGAACGAGAGGAGGCGTGGAGAGGTGGCGGACCCGTTCCCACTGCAACGTGGGCGTGTCTTGGGAGCGGATAAGTTGCCACTGCTGCGTGAGCATAAATCAGCAATGAGTCCGTTGAAACCACGATGTGGGCGTGTCTCGGGGGCGGATCCGACAGCGACATGAGCCTTGCTTGGTAGTGGGTCCGTTGCTACTGCGATGTCAGCATAACTCGGCTGGTTATCTAATCCTTGCCGGAAATGGGCCGTGAGGACCGCCAGTTCGGCGCTCTGCCGCTCTATCTCCGCCCGCATTTTGCGGGAGAACACCTCGTGATCTAGCGGCCCCTTCTCCCTCTGGGCTGGAAGCTTCGCCACCAGCTGCGGGTCTGCCAGTGAGCGGTGGGTGGATGGGGACGGCATCTTTGTTGCCGCGCAGCGGGAGGCACAAGGGAGCGCCCGGCTGTCTCTTCTGGCCGCCACGCGGAGGTACCGGGTTAATGGCCAAGCGGGTTCCCACAAACGGATTGGGGAACTCGGACCTACCGGGCAAAGACACTCGGGAGCTGGAGACGCGGGGAGGTGAAACAAACTGACTGGGATTAACGATCGGGCGAAAAGTTTCATAGTCGAAATAATCTGAGTCGTAGTCAGGCTGACGGTCATAAAAATCAAGGTCCTCCTCATTGTATTCATAGCTCGCAGGCGGAGCGTGTGACATGGAAGGGGAGGACGTCATGGAGCCTACCCGGATCGGAAAGGCATGGTCCTTCGGCAGTCAGTTTACCTTGCGTCGGTCTCGGCGACGCCAGGTCTTTCCAGCTGGGTCCTGTTTCGGCCAGATCGTTTTGTCACGACCCATCGAAACGGAGGTAGGACCCAAATGCAGGAGTCAGGAGACGCAGAGGTAAATCGAGAAAAACGTTTATTGTTAGACGGTCGGGGATCGGGCAGGCAGTCAGGTGCAGCAGCGGTAGTCAGGACGTCGGGCGTCGAGAGCAGGTCAGCGGGCAGCGAGGCGTCGGTACACGGGAGATCAATCAAAGCAGGCAGGAGTATCAAAGTAGTCAGGCTTACGGGGTCGGTCGGAGAACAGGCGGAGGTCGGTACACACGGGTTGACGATCAAGGATACAGGAGTGCTGGAACGGGGCATGAGTTGCAACGATCTGGCGCCGGACCAGTCGTCCCCATGGTCCTATATACACCGGGGCCAATAAGCCAGCATGAGCCGCAGGTGCGCGCCTCCCAAACAACGCGGCCGCGCGGGAACCCGCACAGCCAGGGCTGGACCGACAGGACCATGACAGACGCGAAATTGACAATTTTGGCAGCAGGGAAGTAAACAGCTAGAACAGCTCGCTGCTCATCATGAAGTACACTAAGCAGTGAGGTGCCATCTGAAGATTAATATTGCTTTACTGTATATGAATTGAAAAAATGAGGGCATCAATGGATCAGTGGGTCAAAACCGCAATAAAAAAAAACTGCACTCTGTACTTGTATGAGATGTTACTGAGACATTTTGCAGCGTGGGAGGGAACTGGATTTGCACTTAAATTAAAATCCGTATGCTTGTTAAGGCGAGGGGCTTGTTATTCATCAATTACAGCGGGGACTAATGAGTCCAGTGATGCATCACTCTTTACGGTGACGCGACAACAAGGCGGCCTCTGTATTCATGTTTAATCACACTGCCCTAATCCGGTCGCTGATTAGAATATTACGAGTAACCACACACACTTGCAAACATCTTCTGTCAGGAGAAAAAAAAAAAAAAAAAATCACGCAAGAGAGAAGAGATTCTTCAGATGGAGGACTGCCAATCTTTGGGACCCTCACAAGGAAAACTACAGAACAATCTATGAATACATGAATAACTTGACAGGATACAAAAAAAAAAATTGCGCTATTTCCACTCAACTTCACAAAAGACATCTTCACACAAAAAAATGACATGAACAGGACTATATTAAGGCTTTAAAATGGTGGTTTTCAAACTGGAGAGCGCGGAGCGACCACGGACTACCAACAATTCTTTTCATTATTAAGTTACACGCAGCTGTTGTTCATGTTTTTGAAGGAACAATGCGCTGAAAATTTCTCTCATAAAAATGGTGGCAAAATCACCAAGTTTGTTGAAACGAAGCTCCTCAACTCAATGAAACATAGTTCCGTGGGACAAATATGCCGCGAGATGGCGACAAACCCATACTTTTGTCAAAATTAAGATCCTCAAGTCACTTACCCATCATTCCTTGACACCAAGACATAATTTGTGACGTTGCGTGGTCCCTCAACGAGAAAGTTTCAAAAATCGGACAGTGCATGTGTGCTCGTCAAGGTCCAATCTACACACGTAGGTAGCGTTCTCCGAGACAGTAATGATGCCAAGGCACCTGAACGCAGTCACGCCGGCCGCTGTTGCTCCCGGTTGGTGTGATCATCCTGGTGCGAACTGCGGAAAAAACAGACGAGTGAGTGAGTGTCCATCTGTAACAATGTTGACACGGCCCCCATTAACCCGACGAGGATTGATCGCTTCCTCTGCCGGCTTACATGACACCAAGGGTTAAGTGTTCCTTCAATGAGCCGCACTGCCGCTGGGCTCATTCATTATTCATCGGGCGCCGTCGGCAGGTGGGAACAACACGGTTTTGTGCACCATTGGCCCGTTAGCAGCTAGCATTGAGGGTCAGCTAGCTTGCGCTTCAGCTCGCTGTAAATGATTCAAGTTTTCCATTTCAAATAGTTTGCATTACGCTGTTATATGATTATACTTTTTCTGCAGGGAAAGCTGCAATCAAATTCCAGGGTCACGCGCAAATTCGAACATTTGTCAGAATTTTCAAGCCACCTGGGCCGTATTGAAACCGACCGCCCCGTCCAAATGATGTCAGAAGTGTCCGGACTAACGAGTTTGAGCGAGATGTTGCTTTCCTCGTGCCGCGGCGCTCATGTATTAAAACGCCTACTACTTTCATCGCCAACGCGAACCACATGAAAGCTACTTCAAACGGAATTCACATTGCGAGCAAGCAGCACGGCGTAATGAACCTTCTCCAGCGCACAAACTGGCTGGAAAGAGAGGAAAAAAAAAAATAAATGATGCTGGTGCTCATGTTTTTTTATTCCGGAGGGTTCTGCACAAGCTAACATGAGAGATGCTTGTAATTAGTACATGAATGTAAAACGAATACTCTCGCCATACTTGTGTGTGTATAGAGCGTTAGGAGAGGAATATGCTGCTTGCCATTTCTTTTAAAATATAAATTTGCGATATTCTTTATGACTACCTGACACTATCTTTCATTAGACACTCATGATCATGTTTGGTGTTTAACTAGTCAAAATGTACCGAAGCCTAATGAATAATTCTCACTGGGAATGGGTGATGTGGCCTTGGAAAAAAAATAAAATAAAATTAGTCATGTTTTTCCGTTTTGGTTATAGGAAAAAAAACAAATGACAATATTCAAAACAAATTTCCCTACCTAAATCCAAAAGGTGCCCTCAACCCTAAAAAAAAAAAAAAAAAAAATACTGGCTATCATCAGTAAAAAAATTATACTGATTTGATACCAGAGCAAAGATTCACACCCAGAATCTCAGAACTGTGAGGCAGGCCTGCTAACCGCTTATTCACCGTGTGATATTTAAAATCTCACCATTTTATCAGTCTTGATTCAGATTTCATTACAATCTGTGTCCCAAAAGTCACAATTGACAACAATGTGGAGTTATTGCATCGAGCTCACTTGAATCACCCAAAGCGCTTCAACCTTTGGAAATAATTTTATTTGAATATTGCAACGGAGTAATAAAGATGTGGTTGAAAATGTCATTTCTTGAAAAAGTGTCCCGACATTTTGGTTAGCCACGTCTGTCCGTTTCAGTCTCGAGTCTAGACTCTAGACCTATTGACTAAAACCTGAGGGGAGTGAACACAAATTTTCCAAGCAAAAGTTATTTTTCCCGCAAAATACGCCCAAAAAAATGAAGGAAGAAAATAAAAATTAGACATTTGCCGCTTTAACTTCAAACGAATTAGCCGTCGTTAGCTAGCAGAGTCAACTTCAAACAAACTAGCATGCGTGACTTAACTTACTGACATAGACAAACACGATAACTTAATGAATAACATTGAGTTATATTGAAAAATAATTGAAAAATACTTTGTGCCGAGTGTTGCGTCATGAAATTTACCTTTAATAGAAAGACTTTTGAAACAGGTGACGACAAACGGGCGACAATCGATCAACCAGCGGGCCGGCATAAGATGGCGCGGCCGCGAGGAGCATCCTGGGATATGTAGTTCTCGAGTCTTTTTGCCGCTGCTGTGGACTTTTGATGTACCACTTTTGAAACGAATACTAATATTAATACTACTAAAAAGAAAAAGCCGTTAATTATACATTCATAGTAATTTAAAAAAGTAAAGATTACATTGTATAACTAAATCTAATTTCAGTTATCTTCTCACTCTATTCATGGAAAAGTGTGTTTGGATTGAGAATCAAATTTAAATTATAAGTGGAAGTTTGCAATTTTTTTCCCAAGAAACATCCATGTCCGAGAAATAACAAGCTATCAGGAAAAGGCGTGGCCGAAGATGTCAATGATTTGTCATACACTCATATGTACGTACTCATTGCTGTATATATACACACACAATTCTGATGAATTGAATAGAGAAACGAGCCACACATTTATGGAAATATTCCCGTTAGGGAGTAATTTAGCACATTCATCACGTCTGTCCAGACTGAGATTATTGTGTAAAAAAAAAAAAAGAGAGAGAGATGGAAGGAAGGAAGCATGGGTTTGATTAAGCAGATGGACATTTTTTAATACAACACCCACGGAACATTTTGCATAAAAATGCCTTCTGGCTCAGGGGGTATTTCTCTTTTCAAATTAAAAAGGCGGAACAATGCCCAAGCGGAATTCCCAAAGGTCGTTGAACCTGGAAATGCTGCGTGGCTCTCATCCAGGAGGCACCTTTAATATATATATATATATATATATATATATATATATATAAACACTCTAATATTGCACAATGTCACTGTATTGGTTCCACACCAGGGAATTTTGATGTGAAAATAATCTGTTAGCGGCTACTATAAGCCCGAGTGAGCGTGAGCGACATTAGCACTACTGTTGCTACCTCATGCTACAGCTAATGCTAATGTAAGCTAACCATAAGGCCGAAAGTTAAATCCATTTAGCTTGAATACTAAAACTTATTTCACGCGAGTCATTTTGACTGACTAATAAAAAGCTTGCCCGCCATTCACCACATGAAAATATCAAACTATGATTTTCTTCTTTCTTTTTTTTTTTTTATCAGCCGCATAAGCTCTGTAGGATCGTTTTATCTCCTCAAAAGGTAAGCGTGGTCACGTTTGCGTGGCTATCTCAATTTAAAAAAAAAAAAAAAACGTATCACGGTTTCATATTTCTTCAAAGCTGCGGAGCGATAAAGGTTCGCACGGTTGGCGTAACAGATATCGGGAGGGACGCCCGCGGCAAACTTTATCAAAGCCTCGCAAGTGACTTCACCCGTCGTGGTCTCCGATTGCAAAAAAAAAAACAGCAAACGTTGACATTTCAGTTGAAGGCCGACGAATTAAGAAAAGTCGAGATGAAAACCAAGCTTTGCTGGATTGCCGTGTGACGTGATGTATGAATGAACGCGTTTCTGGGCGATTTCATGTGGAGAATATCAATTATTTGAAGTCATGATTCATTTGGACTCTCAGCTCAAATACCGACAGGACCTCTTTTGACAACAAACGCCACAACAAAAACATTCATTGACGCTTTATTTTCAATAGTAGAGAATAAAAAGTTGCCGGTAAATACTCTAGCAAAGCACTGATACATGTACAATCTACTGGAGGAGAAGTATTTATACTTCTTTACTTCCCACCAGTGAGTGGGACACCTACAAGATGTACGTTAGTTCAGGATTTAACTGTTAAATTATTATATCGCATTTACATATTAACAAATGTTCCCTTTGAAATGTTTGCTACAGTGCAATGTAGGTAAAATTGTAACCTTTTTGCAGTGCATCTCGATTTAATCAATTTTAGATTTATTTCCTGATTTAAGTGGTTTGGGGTTCAACTGTAAAGGCTCACAGTTATGAGGTCCCGGGTTCGATCCCGTCACCCGCCTGTGTGGACTTTGCATGTTCAACCCCCGTGCCTGCGTGGGTTCCCTCCGGGTGGGCACTCCGGTTTCCTCCCACATCCCAAAAACACGCGACAACAATTGGACACCATAAATTGCCCCCAGGTGCAATTGTGAGTGCGCCTGTTTGTCTCGATATGCCTTGCGATTGAATGGCGACCAGTTCAGGATCTACCCTGCCTCCTGTCCGAATCCTGTGAACCTTGTGGGGATAAGCAGCTCACCTAATGGTTGGTTGGTCTTATGCGTGTTGTGTTGGGGGTTGCGGCGAGTGCTGGAACCTCCCCGCGACCCGTCTGAGGATAAGCGTCGAAGAAAATGGATGGGTGGAAATTTCATTCATCTATTCACGCATGCCAAAAAGATTTGTCATTATCCAAGTCGCTTATCCTCACAAGGGCTGCAGGGAAGCTGGAGCCTATCCCAGCTAGCTTCGGGCGAAAGGCGGAGTACACCCTGAACTGGTCTCCAGTCAGTGGCAGGGCAGATATCGACACCATCGCTGAGCGGGAATCGGTCCCAGGCGGCTGTGTGAACCACTACACCATCAGTGACTCTCAACATTAATTGGATACTCTAAATTGCCCCTAGGTGTGATTGTGGGTGCGGTTATTTGTCTCAATGTGCCCCGCGATTGGCCGGCGACCAGTTCAGGGTGTACCCCGCCTCCTGCCCGTTGACAGCCGGGATAGGCTCCAGCGCTCCCCGCGACTCTCATGAGGATAAGCGGCTAAGCAAATGGATGGATGGAAGTGCTTTGTGTTCATGTTCAAACTGTTCCAGCGTCTTCCATTCATACGAGGTTATGCTTTGAACTTTCCCGACAAACGTGAAAACGCAGACGACGAATTAGCACGCAGAGCCGCGTCCGAATACCGCTCGACCCCGCCGCCTCCGTGACGTCAAAGCGCGTTTTACGGAGCGGCATGCTAAAAGCTTTGGCATGCATTCTGCATGCCGCGGCGGCGCTCAAAAATGCAAAAGCCCATCAAAGAGTTCCCGCTTGCCTCCCCTCAAGCCGACGTGCGAAATCTGGCGAATTAGCCGCGGCTATTTTTAGACGCATGTTCCTCAACATGTGTCAATGCTGTACATGATTTGAGGTACAAGCGTGTGGTTTTTTTTTTTCCTAAAACCTATCCTCCATTATCCACTAAACCACACGTCTCAAACTTAAGGCCCGGGGGCCAGATGTGGCCCGCCGCATGAGTCTATGCGGCCCGCGAAGGCAAATTATGAGTATGAACTTCCGTGATTTTTGTTAAAATCTGTACCAAAATATTAGATTGTCACATCATTTATGATAATGTTGAGATATTGCAAGCATTAATGTGTACCCGACCATCAACGATACTTAAAAAAAACACATTAACCTTGATTTCTAATTCCAAAACGAGCTCATAAATTTCACGTGTAAATATGATGAGGTGAAATATTTTCATGATTTGACAGTCATAACGGCCCATCTGAGGGAAACCGTAACTACAATGTGGCCCGCGACAAAAATGAGTTTGACACCCCTGCGCTAAACTATCAGGAAGGAGCTGCTGTTGAGCCTGGGTCGTTAGTGGAAAGGGTTGGGTTAACCCTAACTGTACGTGCATTTAAAAGGACTCTTGGATGGATGGATTTTGAAATGATATTAATGTTTTGGGATCAGATTTTGTTTTCAACTATCACGACAGGCAATTCTAAAAATAATACGAATACTGCATGATTACTGCAATACATATTCGGTAATTCACAATACAGCACCTTAAAATTGTTTACTTTAAATTTATGTATTATTTTATATTAATTGATGTCATTATTATTTACTAGAAGCCATATTTCAATGCACAGGTGTGGGGGGGGGGGGATCCAGATTTATTTATTTATATTTGGGTAAAATTATAATTTGTGGGTTTTTTTTGGGGGGGGGGCTTTTAGAGGATTTATTTGTATAAAAGTTGTGTTCGACACACACACACACACACACACACACACACACACTTAATTAATTCCCTTGTCCAATCCTGCCAAGTTTCCTGGCAAAGTGAAAGCATTTTGGAAGAGGATAAAAGCGCCCTCGCAGCCATTTTTCATATTTTTTTTGGGTCACTTTGAGTGAACGCTACAAAAAACAACAACAAGACAAAAAAGTCATCCCATCTTTCCTGGCACGCGGCGCAACACAATCGCGGGCAGACGGAGCGAAGAGCTTTTTCCGATCAATACTCGGCTTGTCGGAGGGACCCCCCCCCCCCCCCGGGTGGGCGGAGTGCTGAGGCGAGGCCCCGCCGGGTTGCCGACGCGCCCGTTTTGTCGCATCGACCCGTCAGGTTGTCGATTCCCTGCGGCGGGGCTAAAAACCTGGACCGATCGCCAGCCAATCACGGCGCGCGTATGGAAAAATACACATTTGCGTTCATATCCCCGATTCTGGAGGATTTAGAGATGATTGAAGCCTCTAAAATTTGGTTGAAATAGGACAGGAATGCTGTAATTGGTGTCAAGGAAGTGCGTTAACGTGAATATCGACCAATGGGCAGAATGGAAAAGTAAGGTTTAGCCTGGGTTGTTAGCAGAGATAATGGAGAGTCTTCTGAGGGGGATTTCGGGTCAATGGTGAGTTCAGTGCCCTGGGAATTCTCAGCGCTTTTGATTATTTATAATTATTATTTATTTATGACGGGCGGCTAAAGCTGGTAACGCGTTGGGCTCACAGTTCTGAGGTCCCGGGTTCAATCCCGGCCCCGCCTGTGTGGAGGGTTTCCTCCCACATCCCAAAAACATGCAACATTAATTGGACTCTCAAAATTGCCCGTAGGTGTGATTCTGAGTGTGACTGGTCGTTTGTCTCCATGTGCCCTGCGATTGGCTGGCAACCAGTTCAGGGTGTGCCCCGCCTCCTGCCCGTTGATAGCCGGGATAGGATAGGGATACCCTCGTGAGGATAAGCGGCAAAGAAAATGGATGGATGGATGTAGAGTGCCGTAATTGGTGTCAAGGAAGTGCGTTCACGTGAATATCGACCGATGGGCAGATTGGAAAAGTAAGGTTTAGCCTGGGTTGTTAGCAGAGGTAACGGAGAGTCTTCTGAGGGGGGTTTCGGGTCAGTGGTGGGTTCGCTGAGCTGGGAATTCTCAGCAGTCTTGATTATTTATAGTTGTTATTTATTTATGACATTCACTTACATCACTGACACGTCATCGCTGATGAATTATTCAAATGACGACATGATCCATTAAGAATGAAGGCCCGGGAGACACGAGTACAAGTACCATGTAAATACTGTACATGTAAGTATGGGACTAAATACACTTTGTATATTTATGAAGCCATGTATGTATGGTTCTGAATACATTTAGGATGTACGTTTGCAAATACATGTTGTGCCGGAGTTACGTATGTGTGAATACATGCAGTACGCATGTAAGTACATATGAATACCAATACATGTACTCTGATGTTTACATGTTGTACCCTGATGCGATGTATGTACACTACCGGTCAGGTTTGGGGAGTTTTCCATATCATAGTAGTAGAAAATGTGTCGAAATGTTTGACTGGTATTGGACGCGAATAATGTGAATACTCTACTACGGAGGTGTCAAACTTGCGGTTTCCCTTAAAGGGCCGTTACGATAAAAATCTTTAACCACCTCATCATATTTACACATGAAATTTATGAACTAGTTTTGGAGTCAGAAATCCAGGGTTTTTCCAACTATTGTTATTAGGTCACATTTTCAGTTATGATATAACAATTTGAAATTTTTGGGAATGATTTGAACCAAAAAATAAGAATAATGGAAGTTCATACGCATGTTTTGCCTCCGCGGGCCACATAAAATCACGCGGCGGGCCGGATCTGGCCCCCGGGCCTTGAGTTTGACACCTGCGCTCTACGATGCACACGCGTCGACGACACGCCTATATGTATGGATTTAAATCTCCATCCATCCGTTCTGTTTGCCGCTTATCCTCAAGAGGGTCGCGGCGAGTGCCGGAGCCTATCCCAGCTGTTGACGGGCAGGAGGCGGGGTTACACCCTGAACTGGTCGCCGGCCAATCGCGGGGCGCAATCGAGACAAACAGACGCATTCACAGACATCCCACCGATGTCGCTGTCCGAGGGCCGCTTCTCGACGGTAGCCGATGACGATCGCGTTTAATCAATAGTTTGAGTCGTGATTTTGGTGTGACATGTTCCGTTTTGGTTATTAAAAAATAAAATTCGTGACCTCTTTGAAGTCACTTCCTCGCTCGTGCAGCCTCATCAATAAATGAAGTCCCTGCTGTTTCTTGCTCGGTACCAGCGGGTCCATCTTCAGATCCGAGTGTGCTTACTGCAAACACACACAAACACACAAATATATATAATAAAATATTTAAAAAAAAAAAATCTAATGGTGCGCTCCTGCTTGGTTGCCATGGCCACAAAAATAACACACGGCCTTTTTATACAGGACAATTTACAATAATGAGATAAACTGTAAATAAAAGGATGTTCGCTTGTTATTGTGTTTATCTTGGTGAAAGGGAAGCCGGAAAGGACAAAAAAAAAAAAAACAGTTGTGAAAAGGAAAATAAATAAATGACCAAGAAAATGAGATCATGACGTCTCTGCTGCAAAAGAGCGTGCCCGACTGTCGCTCATCTTTGCTGCCCTCTGCTGGACGACTTGGCTTTTTCGCAGTTTGGATTGCATCTAGGTAACGAACATTTGTTGTGAATCTTGTACTGAATATATACATACATATATATGTACATATATATATACACACACACACACACATATATATAAAAATATACACACACACATGTCTATATATACACACACATACAGTATATATGTGTATATTTTTATGTCTGTGTGTATATATATACACACACCACACACACACACATATATATATATATATATATATATATATATGTATATAAATATCCACACATATACATATATATATACACACACACATACAGTATACATGTGTGTATATTTTTATGTGTATATATATATAAATACACACACACACATATATATATATATATATATACACACACAGTCTATATTTGTGTGTGTGTATATATATATATATATATATATTTCTGTAAAATGATTGGAAATTGTAGCTGAACATGACCAACGCCCGGCGCCACTGTGCTGCCTCAAACATTTTAACTATACAATTTGATACAACAAACATAAAAACAAATATTACCTGGGACGGGCTGGCGACCAGTCGCGGGCGCGCTCCACCTCGCACCCCGGTCGCAGGTCACCCTCGTGAGGACAAGCGCCGAAAATGGATGCGGGACAAATACGAAACTTGACAACGGTGAGCTTGAAAAATACTGTATATATTTATAATAATTTTTACACAAGATCACATGATCGCTTGCCAACAACCTCCATTGTGAAAACAAATCTTCCATTTCAGCCCTTTAAATGGCGACGGCGGGTGCGCCGAAATAAACAACAACAATATTAATAATAAATATGAAACGTCAACATGAAATGCAACAAAAGCGGGCGCGGCAGCGAGCGTACCGCACACTGATGCATGCTGGGAAGCTCCTCTACTGGCACGAGCGGCCCCCGCTCGTCCGAGAAACGTACGCTAACGTGCTAACTAGCATCTAATCGCGCCTGAAGGCTTCCGGTCCGAAAAGTCGACGACATTCCCGCACTTTGTCCTCCGCGCCGGCGTCTGTCCTGGGGGGCGGGGTGGTGACGCGCTCCGAGAAGACGCAGTCAGTACTTATTGATCCCGAAGAGGCGGACGCCGTGCAGCTGCGGCAGCTTGGGAATGAGAACGGTGAGCAGCGACACCGTGTTGACCACGAAGTGCACGCGGTCGTATTTGGTGTAAAAGCTGGTGAGGATGTACCTGCGCCCAATCACACACACACACACACACACACACACACACACACACACACACACACACACAACACACACACACACACCAGCGACCCGTTAGCCTTTGAACCCACATTTGATCGGATGCAAAACAAATAAAACAATCCAATACATCCAGCCATTTTCTTTGACGCTTATCCTCACGAGGGTCGTGCTGGCGCCTGTCCCAGCTGTCGACGGGCAGGAGGCGGGGCACACCCTGAACCGGTTGCCGGCCAATCGCAGGCCGAAAAAAGACAAACATCCGCACTCACAATCACACCTAGGGGCAATTTAGAGTGTCCAATTAGTGCACAGGTGGCAAGGCGTTGGCCTCGCAATTCTGAGGTCCCGGGTTCAATCTCGGACCCGCCTGTGTGGACTTTGCATTGTTTCCCAGTGCTCGTGGGTTTTCTCTGGCCATTCATCCATCTAACCATCCGTTTTCTTTGCCACTTATCCTCACGAGGGTCACGGGGAGTGCTGGAGCCTATCCGACGTGTCGACAGGCAGGAGGCGGGGGACACCCTGAACTGGTCGCCAGCCAATCGCAAGGAACATCGAGACAAACATCCGCACTCACGATCGCACCTCGGGGCAATTTAGGAGTGTCCAATTAATGTTGCGTGTTTTTGGGATGCGGGAGGAAACCCACGCAGGCACGGGGAGAACATGCAAACTCCACACAGGCGGGGCCGGGATTGAACCCGGGACCTCAGAACTGTGAGGCCAACGCTTTACCAGCCCAATAAAATACATTAGTCTTTTATTAAAAAAAAAAAAAAAACAAAGTTATGACAATTTTTCAAAACATGTTTGATCAGTTGAATGGCCTTCATCCTGATGCCCGGCTCGGCCACAGGGTGGCAGTAAATGACAAATACAGCGAATACAAAATTGGTTTTTGAGACAAGACCCGGAGATAAAATAACACGCGGGGCCAGAACAGCTGACCCCCGATGCGCCTTGTTATCGTGTATAATGCAGGCGTGGCAAATATCAATTCGGTTTTGGAACAAAAATCTGTTCTCGAAACAACTTCTGGAACGGATTGTGCTCAAGAACCGAGGTTGTGCCGTATACCGCATGTGGATTTCTGTACGACTTTGCAGCTCCTCGTAGAGGATAAAGAATATATTACTGCGAGTAGGGTTGTAGTGAATATTACGGACGTGTTGCTCCACTTCGTGTTCAAATATCATCATACGTTAGCGTTATGCTAGCAGACTAAAGGCTAAGCTGTGCTTTCAACAAAACATAATTCCATTAGTTTGATGTTTTGTTTGACAGCTCTTATCTCAAAAAGACTTGAAATTTCAGTCACTTGTACCTCAAGGCCACAAAGTGCTTGCGACATCTGCGTTAATTTGAAAATCATAATCATGTAATTAAATAGAATGCAAATAATTGCTTCTTACAGGACGATGGGCGTGATGGTGAGGAACTTCCGTGAGGCGGTGAACTGCACGCCGTAGTCCATCTGTTCCCAGTGCGTGAGAAGGCGGGCCTTGCCCTGGTCCGGGGTCTCGAACGGCGTCCCTTTGACCGTGTGCAGGAGCAGGTACATGCACTGTGGCGCAGAAGACAAACACACATTATACAACAGCGCTTTCTGTACACTGAGATTGTTTTGCTTTTGATTTTAAATCAATGGTGACGCGTTGCCCGCCTCACTAGATTGTGGATGAGGTTGGTGAGGGTCCACACAACGGGCACGCTGGCGAAGGGGATGCTGAGCAGGATGACGTGCAGCAGGCCGATGCCCAGGATGTACGACAGCCACATGCCGCGGCTGTTCATCACGCGCGTGTTGGGGTTCACCTCGCTGTGTGCCGTACCCACGTTCATGGCGGACGCGTCGGCTGCCGCCTAAACGGTCATTTGATGTGCGCAAATATAGAAAAAAAATTAAATTCTTTGTTATAATGTGTCAAATACAAACTGAAACAAATATCTTCCATGTACGTGTGTGTGTGTGTGTGTGTGGGGGGGATGAGTGTTGTTAACTTTCACGAGGAAAGTTAATTTAACATTCATGACAAATTACATTATGGAAAAACCCCACAGGAAGTCGGGATCAATATGCATATTTTGCACACAGGAAGGTCAGATCAAGAGTTTCCGCTGTGCAAGGGCGTCTTCCTCAAGCCAAAAATCATAATTAGTCGCGCCAGCCAATCAGAAGGCAGGGTTTTAAAGGCGCCTGACGTAACATTGCGAAACTTGAACGAGCGACCCCTGACCCGGATGGAAAAGCAAAAAAGGTAAACAATGGCCAGCTAGCTAAAAACGGGCTACAGCCTCCTTAGCTCATCCCAAATGAGACCGACCTGAGCAGCTTCGAGCGGTCCGTTATCCCGGCGTCGGTATCGGCGAGGCTCTCGCTTACGGGACGTGGCTCAGCATCTTCGCGGCCCCCGGAGCGAATGCTTAAAACGACGCGAACTTGCCCACGGAGTAGACGCAAACGCGGCCGC